>NC_135232.1:1168527455-1168831480 GCF_051348905.1 Ranitomeya variabilis
TCTGTGTTCTCTTCCACTTTGCTCTATCTCCTCTATACACCTATCTTTTCACATTCCTTTGTCCCCTCCGGACCCTCAATCCCACTATCAGATTCATCTGTCTCCTCTAGATCTCTATGTCCTGTTCCAGATTCCTCTGTCTCCTCTATACATTTATTATTCTTTCCATTATCAGATTCCTCTGTCTCCTCTAGATCTCTATGTCGTCCTCCAGATTGTTCTGTCTCTTCCAGACTCCTCTTTCCACCCCCATCCAGATATCTATGGCTCCATAGACCACTCCTTCTAAACAAAGCACAAATTATCTTCCCTCAGGGTCCCCTGTTACTTCCAGACAACTATCATCTCTAGAGTACTTTGCCTCCTTTCTCCTCCTTCTCAATTGACATTGCAAAGCTGCCGTCACAAGAAAGTATGAATATAACAATGACAGAAGTGGCTACTATTTTGGGACAGTCCTACCTGCTCTCTAGATGTTACAAGGCCTCTTACCTGGGGGGCCTGATTTATAATCCCTTCTTATGGAAGGGGACAGTTGGTTTTTCTGTTTGAATGATGTAAGGTTCATGTTTTTCAGCTTCTTCTTTTGTTGTGAAGTCTTTGATGGCTGCTGAATACCTTTTCCTTTTGCTTTGTCTTGGCTATTTTTTGTGTAGACGTCATTCTCCGAGGGTTTGTTGTTCTTGTCTACTAATACAGATGTGCCATAAGCTCTCACTGGCTTTGTAGGGATCACACTCACTGTCATTGGGGTAATTGTTTCTTTTTCTGTTGGTACATCTGGTTCATCATTGGAAAAAGCTTTGTTACTGGCAGTCTTGTCAATGTGGGGTGAACTGTCTAGATGAAGCAAGGGATTCACCAAAACTGAGTTGTATTCTTGACTTGGGTGAGCAATCACTCTACTCGAAGGTTGTACCGATGTCTGTTCTATGCCAACTGGACTGGAATTCTCCCTTTTCTGTGGAGTACTTGTCTCTAAAGGTACTGAGCTAATTTGAGTTGTTAATGAGCCCAGCTTCGAGGTTGTTGCTTCAGTAACTATCACTGACAGTGTTGATTCTGGAACCGTCTCTGATTTTGTTGAATCTGGGTTAAGCTCTGATTTTGTTGGTTCTGGAACCTGTTCATGTTGGGTTGCCTGTTGAACAAGCTCTGATTGTGTTGGTTCTGGGTCCAGCTGTGATTGTGTTGGTTCTGGGTCCAGCTGTGATAGTGTTTGCTCTGGGACTAGTTGTGATAGTGTTGGTTCTGGGTCCAGCTGTGATGGTGTTGGTTCTGGGTCCAGCTGTGATGGTGTTTGCTCTGGGACTAGTTGTGATGGTGTTGGTTCTGGGTCCAGCTGTGATGGTGTTGGTTCTGGGTCCAGCTGTGATGGTGTTGGTAATGGGTCCAGCTGTGATGGTGTTGGTTCTGGGTCCAGCTGTGATAGTGTTGGTTCTGGGTCCAGCTGTGATAGTTTTGGTTCTCGGTTCTGCTGTGATGGTGTTAGTTCTGGAACCAGCTGTGATGGTGTTAGTTCTGGATCCAGCTGTGATGATGTTGGTTCTGGATCCATCTGCAATGGTGTTGTTTCTGGCTCCAGCCGTGATGGTGGTATGTCTGATATGAGCGCTGGTTGAGCTGTGCTGGTTTCCTCCTCATCTAAGCTTGTATCTAGTCATAAGTAAAGAGAATCTCATAGGGTAACCAGCAACAGTGAAAACTTCTGTAATAGTAAAAAACAATATCATGCAATCGTGATTTAGAAATAAAACCTTCAGCTTTATCTTTCTTCACTGGACAGAGGACAAAGTATTTTAATACTGTACTGAGGACTGAGGCCGTTTTTCCCATCCTTTCCATATTCCATGGGTGATACTGTTTGTATTGTGGTCTCCGTTCGTTTATTTGAATATTTGGTAAAATATATAAATTCCCTCCTGTATGTTGCTGGACAGGATCACCACCAATAACTGCAGGGCTGTTGCCAGTATGGCATGGCCAAAATTAATCCTACGCTTTCATTTCCCTGTAAGATGATGCTTGAGAGGTGACTGGTTAGTTTGTTCTACTCACTTACAGAGCACCATTAATTCCACAGCTCTTCACAGACATTATCATCGCTGTCCCCATTGGGGCTCACAATCTAAATTCCCTATCAGAGTGTCTTTGGAGGGTGGGAGAATACACAGGGAGAAGATACAAACTCCTTGGTTGGGTTTGAACCCAGGAGCCCAGTGCTGCAAAGCAATAGTACTAACCACTGAGCCATCGTGCTGCCTTGAGAGCGACTAGATGGTGCATCACTGGACCACCATGGAAAGAGTTCCTTCCCACCATCTGACACAAGCATTCTCTTCTCTCCATTTCTGAGGGATTTTTTGCCTTTAAGTGGTGACTGAGACATCATCTAAGAGGTTGCAATAGTACAAGGGGGAATAAAATGAAGTAATGTGCCACATAAGGTATGGATAGTGACCCCGATGACTGGCACTTAGTCATCTGGGCTACAACCAATTTACTCATAAAGCCTCATTTCATTCTCCCCTTGTGCCATGGCGGTCTGTTTGATGAAGGTCTGATGTTTGAGACCAAAACATTACATTTCAATCATTTGGATCTCTTTGTCTTTGCATTATTCATGGAGTGGTGTCCTATCCGAGCACCCATCATCACAGAATCACATATATCCTACTTGAAAATCATCTAAGCTTATTGGAGTCTGACTTTTTGTAGACATGGGATCTATGTACACAGGAGTAGAGTTATTCATCATCTCTTTCATCTTAGACAACCCGACAGATTGATCGTCCTGATCCTGTGCAGCAAGGATGGGTCTGAGTTCATCCGATCCTCCTCTGTTCTTCTCCATTTCTGAGGAACCTGAATAGATAGGAGATAATGCCGATGGTAGGCCTTATGTCCGAGGGGAAAACGCCTCACTTACTGCTCATCCTCTGTCATGTACAGCACAATATAAGGCTAGAGAAAAAGTTGTGGAGCACCTTAACACTTATGTATGAAGGAGGTTGGGGAGGGTGCAATTCATTCATGCCAGCGTGAAGGAGGAGAAGGTGGGACATCACCAGAAAGTAGGATCGAGCAACTACGGTGAAGCTGGAGAAGATACTAGCTAACATTTCTAATGTGCCTCCATAAAAAATGTGAGAGTGCCTCAATAACAGTGTTATGGAGACATAGACAGACACAATATCAGTTTCAGTGTACCCCCATAAAATGTTTCAGACTACCCCAACAGCAGTATCAAAGTTCCCCCATAACCGCTGTTGAGGTGCCCTAGGTTCCCCCATAAGAAGCTGCTAATTGCTGACATTAACTCTGTCAGTTATATTAATATCCTCCTGGGGTGCCTGACTACATGAGCATTCAGTGGAAAGGTCCAGAAGATCCCTAGAGGGGTCCATATACTGAACGGCTAGTAAGTGACAAATGAGCTGTGTGCACAGGACCAGGTCAGGAAAAGCTTTTCTCCTGGATTTAGCTTGTGTCCCAACTTACTGACACAAAACAGAGACCTTGACCATGAAAAAAAAGTGAAAGTTTCAGAAAGTTACATAAGTCTGAAGGATCAGAGTTACACCGCAGGTGAAAAGAATGCCTGCGCCAGCACTGCCCAATGCCTGATCCAGGCCGGAGCCATATCGTGACCCTGAGGATCCAGAACACACACGAAGAAGTGTTATCATACTAATGCTGGGAGGTGGGAACACTGCCGAAAAATGCTGCAGCAGCCCATGGTCTACCTAGCTGGAATATCACAACAGGTGTGCTAAAGGTAAATGGGATTAAAGGTTTCAATTTTTTGTTTTTCATTTTTTGTTTTTCAAGCCCAATTATCTCCCCTACTTGCCAAAAAGCCATAGCACAGAACGGGGCTGCCACTAGGAATTTTGGAGCCCCATACTTGGAAAATTTTCGAGGCCCCCTTGAGACTCCACCCAGGCTCCATCCCAGCTTCGCCTCCATCCCTCGAACTGTCCACAGTCCCACTGTCCTCTCTCCTGGGAAAACTCCACTTCTCAACTATCACACATTAACAATTCCCATCACCAGATCACACATATAGCCCGCAGCTTTTGTTTTGGCCAAAAGATTTTTTAATCCGCCACCACGACAAGGTTGACTCTTTTAGCCGAGCTCTACTATACTGTAACCTATCAAACATTTGTTAAAATATCCAATACAATTTAGGTATATTTTCATTTATTTTTAAATTTTTAAAATGACCAATAATACCACATACAAGGGACAAATAGCACCATACCATGACCAGACACCATATTACCATGACATAGTGACCTATAATACCACATACAAGGGACAAATACCACGACACCATGTCCAGATCACATATTACCACCACAGTGACCGAATAATATCACATACAAGGAACAAATACCGCCACACCATGATCAGACCACATATTACCACCACATAGTGACCTATAAAACCACATACAAGGAACAAATACCGCCACACCATGATCAGACCACATATTACCACCACATAGTGACTGACTACTGCAATACTGATCATTAATTAAAAAAAATACTAGTATCACCATCATCTGCCCCATGTCTCCATCCTGCACCATGTCTCTATCCTGCCCCATGTCTCCATCCTGCCCCATGTCTCAATCCTGCACCGTGTCCCTATCCTGCCCCCATGTCTCCATCCTGCACTGTATCTCCATCCTGCCCCATGTCTCCATCCTGCACCATGTCTCTATCCTGCCCCCATGTCTCCATCCTGCCCCATGTCTCCATTCTGCCCCGTGCCTCCATCCTGCACCGTGTCTCCATCCTGCACCGTGTCTCCATTCTGCCCCCGTGTCTCCATCCTGCCTCGTGTCTCCATTCTGCCCCATGTCTCCATCCTGCCTCGTGTCTCCATTCTGCCCCCTGTCTCCATCCTGCACCGTGTCTCTATCCTGCCCCCATGTCTCCATCCTGCACCGTGTCTCCATCCTGCCCCATGTCTCCATCCTGCACCATGTCTCTATCCTGCCCCCATGTCTCCATCCTGCCCCATGTCTCCATTCTGCACCGTGTCTCCATCCTGCACCGTGTCTCCATCCTGCCCCATGTCTCCATTCTGCCCCATGTCTCCATTCTGCCCCATGTCTCCATCCTGCACGTGTCTCCATTCTGCCCCCTGTCTCCATCCTGCACCGTGTCTCTATTCTGCCCCCATGTCTCCATTCTGCCCCCTGTCTCCATCCTGCACCGTGTCTCTATCCTGCCCCTGTGTTTCCATCCTGCCTCGTGTCTCCATTCTGCCCCGTCTCCATCCTGCACCGTGTCTCTATTCTGCCCCATGTCTCCATTCTGCCCCCGTGTCTCCATCCTGCCTCGTGTCTCCATTCTGCCCCATGTCTCCATCCTGCCTCGTGTCTCCATTCTGCCCCGTCTTCATCCTGCACCGTGTCTCCATCCTGCCCCATGTCTCCATCCTGCACCATGTCTCTATCCTGCCCCCATGTCTCCATCCTGCCCCATGTCTCCATTCTGCCCCGTGTCTCCATCCTGCACCGTGTCTCCATCCTGCACCGTGTCTCCATCCTGCACCGTGTCTCCATCCTGCCCCATCTCCATTCTGCCCCATATCTCCATTCTGCCCCATGTCTCCATCCTGCACCGTGTCTCCATTCTGCCCTGTCTCCATCCTGCACCATGTCTCCATCCTGCCCCATGTCTCCCATTCTGCCCCGTGTCTCTATCCTGCCCCCATGTCTCCATCCTGCCTCGTGTCTCCATTCTGCCCCCCGTCTCCATCCTGCACCGTCTCTATTCTGCCCCATGTCTCCATTTCGCCCCATGTCTCCATTTCGCCCCATGTCTCCATCCTGCACCATGTCTCTATCCTGCCCCTGTGTCTCCATCCTGCCTCGTGTCTCCATTCTGCCCCCGTGTCTCCCATCCTGCCCCTGTGTCTCTATTCTGCCCCTGTGTCTCTATCCTGCCCCCATGTCTCCATCCTGCACCATGTCTCTATCCTGCCCCCGTGTCTCCATCCTGCCCAATGTCTCCATCCTGCCCCCATGTCTCCATCCTGCACCGTATCTCCATTCTGCCCCGTCTCCATTCTGCCCCATGTCTCCATTCTGCCCCATGTCTCCATTCTGCCCCCGTGTCTCCATTGTGCCCCCCGTGTCTCCATTGTGCCCCGTGTCTCCATTGTGCCCCGTGTCTCCATTCTGCCCCATGTCTCCATTCTGCCCCCTTGTCTCCATCCTGCCTCGTGTCTCCATTCTGCCCCATGTCTCCATTCTGCCCCATGTCTCCATTCTGCCCCCTTGTCTCCATCCTGCCTACTTGTCTCCATCCTGCATTGTGTCTCCATCCTGCACCGTGTCTCTATCCTGCCCCCATGTCTCCATTCTGCCCCATGTCTCCATTCTGCCCATTGTCTCCATTCTGCCCCATGTCTCCATTCTGCCCTATGTCTCCATTCTGCCCCCTTGTCTCCATCCTGCCCCATGTCTCCATCCTGCCCCCATGTCTCCATCCTGCACCGTGTCTCCATCCTGCCCCATCTCCATTCTGCCCCATATCTCCATTCTGCCACCTGTCTCCATCCTGCACCGTGTCTCCATTCTGCCCCGTCTCCATCCTGCACCGTCTCTATTCTGCCCCATGTCTCCATTTCGCCCCATGTCTCCATCCTGCACCATGTCTCTATCCTGCCCCTGTGTCTCCATCCTGCCTCGTGTCTCCATTCTGCCCCCTGTCTCCATCCTGCACCATGTCTCTATCCTGCCCCTGTGTCTCCATCCTGCCTCGTGTCTCCATTCTGCCCCCCGTCTCCATCCTGCACCGTCTCTATTCTGCCCCATGTCTCCATTTCGCCCCATGTCTCCATCCTGCACCATGTCTCTATCCTGCCCCTGTGTCTCCATCCTGCCTCGTGTCTCCATTCTGCCCCCGTGTCTCCATCCTGCACCATGTCTCTATCCTGCCCCTGTGTCTCCATCCTGCCTCGTGTCTCCATTCTGCCCCCTGTCTCCATCCTGCACCATGTCTCTATCCTGCCCCCATGTCTCCATCCTGCCTCGTGTCTCCATCCTGCACCGTCTCTATTCTGCCCCATGTCTCCATTTCGCCCCATGTCTCCATCCTGCACCATGTCTCTATCCTGCCCCTGTGTCTCCATCCTGCCTCGTGTCTCCATTCTGCCCCCGTGTCTCCCATCCTGCCCCTGTGTCTCTATTCTGCCCCTGTGTCTCTATCCTGCCCCCATGTCTCCATCCTGCACCATGTCTCTATCCTGCCCCCGTGTCTCCATCCTGCCCAATGTCTCCATCCTGCCCCCATGTCTCCATCCTGCACCGTATCTCCATTCTGCCCCGTCTCCATTCTGCCCCATGTCTCCATTCTGCCCCATGTCTCCATTCTGCCCCCGTGTCTCCATTGTGCCCCCCGTGTCTCCATTGTGCCCCGTGTCTCCATTGTGCCCCGTGTCTCCATTCTGCCCCATGTCTCCATTCTGCCCCCTTGTCTCCATCCTGCCTCGTGTCTCCATTCTGCCCGTCTCCATCCTGCACCGTGTCTCCATTCTGCCCCCATGTCTCCATTCTGCCCCATGTCTCCATTCTGCCCATTGTCTCCATTCTGCCCCATGTCTCCATTCTGCCCTATGTCTCCATTCTGCCCCCTGTCTCCATCCTGCCCCATGTCTCCATCCTGCCCCCATGTCTCCATCCTGCACCGTGTCTCCATTCTGCCCCATGTCTCCATTCTGCCCATTGTCTCCATTCTCCCCCTTGTCTCCATCCTGCCTCGTGTCTCCATTCTGCCCCCTGTCTCCATCCTGACCCTGTGTCTCCATCCTGCACCGTGTCTCTATCCTGCCCCCATGTCTCCATCCTGCACCGTGTCTCCATTCTGCCCCATGTCTCCATTCTGCCCCATGTCTCCATTCTGCCCCGTGTCTCCATTCTGCCCCATGTCTCCATTCTGCACCGTGTCTCCATTCTGCACCGTGTCTCCATCCTGCACCGTGTCTCCATCCTGCACCGTGTCTCCATCCTGCACCGTGTCTCCATCCTGCACCGTGTCTCCATCCTGCCCCTGTGTCTCTATTCTGCCCCTGTGTCTCTATCCTGCCCCCGTGTCTCCATCCTGCACCATGTCTCTATCCTGCCCCAGTGTCTCCATCCTGCCTCGTGTCTCCATTCTGCCCCGTGTCTCCATCCTGCCCCCATGTCTCCATCCTGCCCGTGTCTCCATCCTGCCTCGTGTCTCCATTCTGCCCCGTCTCCATCCTGCACCGTGTCGCTATTCTGCCCCATGTCTCCATTCCGCCCCATGTCTCCGTCCTGCACCGTGTCTCTATCCTGCCCCCATGTCTCCATCCTGTCCCATGTCTCCATTTTGCACCATGTCTCTATCCTGCCCCCAGTTCTCCATCCTGCCCCATGTCTCCATTCTGCCCCATGTCTCCATCCTGCACCGTGTCTCTATCTTGCCCCCATGTCTCCATCCTGTACCGTGTCTCCATCCTGCACCATGTCTCCATTCTGCCCCCGTGTCTCCATTGTGCCCCGTGTCTCCATTCTGCCCCCTTGTCTCCATCCTGCCTCGTGTCTCCATTCTGCCCCCTGTCTCCATCCTGCCCCATGTCTCCATTCTGCCCCTGTGTCTCTATCTTGCCCCCATGTCTCCATCCTGCACCATGTCTCTATCCTGCCCCCCTGTCTCCATCCTGCACCTGTGTCTCCATCCTGCCTCGTGTCTCCATTCTGCCCCCGTCTCCATCCTGCACCGTATCTCCATTCTGCCCCATGTCTCCATTCTGCCCCCTTGTCTCCATCCTGCATTGTGTCTCCATCCTGCACAGTGTCTCCATCCTGCACCATGTCTCCATTCTGCCCCCGTGTCTCCATTGTGCCCCGTGTCTCCATTCTGCCCCATCTCTCCATTCTGCCCCATCTCTCCATTCTGCCCCCTTGTCTCCATCCTGCCTCGTGTCTCCATTCTGCCCCCTGTCTCCATCCTGCCCCATGTCTCCATCCTGCACCGTGTCTCTATCCTGCCCCCATGTCTCCATCCTGCACCGTGTCTCCATCCTGCACCGTGTCTCCATCCTGCCCCTGTGTCTCTATTCTGCCCCTGTGTCTCTATCCTGCCCCCATGTCTCCATCCTGCCTCGTGTCTCCATTCTGCCCCCGTCTCCATCCTGCACCGTGTCTCCATCCTGCCCCATGTCTCCATCCTGCCCCCATGTCTCCATCCTGCCTCGTGTCTCCATTCTGCCCCATGTCTCTATTCTGCTCCATGTCTCCAATCTGCCCCCTGTCTCCATCCTGCCCCCATGTCTCCATCCTGCCTCGTGTCTCCATTCTGCCCCCTGTCTCCATCCTGCACCGTGTCGCTATTCTGCCCCATGTCTCCATTCCGCCCCATGTCTCCGTCCTGCACCGTGTCTCTATCCTGCCCCCATGTCTCCATCCTGCCCCATGTCTCCATTCTGTCCAATGTCTCCATTTTGCACCATGTCTCTATCCTGCCCCCAGTTCTCCATCCTGCCTCGTGTCTCCATTCTGCCCCATGTCTCCATTCTGCTCCCTTGTCTCCATCCTGCACCGTGTCTCTATCCTGCCCCCATGTCTCCATTGTGACCCGTGTCTCCATTGTGCCCCGTGTCTCCATTCTGCCCCATGTCTCCATTCTGCCCCCTTGTCTCCATCCTGCCTCGTGTCTCCATTCTGCCCCCTGTCTCCATCCTGCCCCATGTCTCCATCCTGCACCGTGTCTCTATCCTGCCCCCATGTCTCCATTCTGCCCCATGTCTCCATTCTGCCCCATGTCTCCATTCTGCCCCATGTCTCCATTCTGCACCGTGTCTCCATCCTGCACCGTGTCTCCATCCTGCACCGTGTCTCCATCCTGCACCGTGTCTCCATCCTGCACCGTGTCTCCATCCTGCCCCTGTGTCTCTATTCTGCCCCTGTGTCTCTATCCTGCCCCCATGTCTCCATCCTGCACCATGTCTCTATCCTGCCCCCTGTCTCCATCCTGCACTGTGTCTCTATTCTGCCCCCTGTCTCCATCCTGCACCGTGTCTCTATCCTGCCCCCATGTCTCCATCCTGCACCGTGTCTCCATCCTGCCCCCATGTCTCCATCCTGCACCGTATCTCCATTCTGCCCTGTCTCCATTCTGCCCCCGTGTCTCCCATCCTGCATTGTGTCTCCATCCTGCACCGTGTCTCCATCCTGCCCCCATGTCTCCATCCTGCCCGTGTCTCTATCCTGCCTCGTGTCTCCATTCTGCCCCATGTCTCTATTCTGCCCCATGTCTCCAATCTGCCCCCTGTCTCCATCCTGCCCCCATGTCTCCATCCTGCCTCGTGTCTCCATTCTGCCCCGTCTCCATCCTGCACCGTGTCGCTATTCTGCCCCATGTCTCCATTCCGCCCCATGTCTCCGTCCTGCACCGTGTCTCTATCCTGCCCCCATGTCTCCATCCTGTCCCATGTCTCCATTTTGCACAATGTCTCTATCCTGCCCCCAGTTCTCCATCCTGCCCCATGTCTCCATTCTGCCCCCTGTCTCCATTCTGCCCCATGTCTCCATCCTGCACCGTGTCTCTATCCTGCCCCCATGTCTCCATCCTGCACCGTGTCTCCATTCTGTCCCATGTCTCCATTCTGCCCATTGTCTCCATTCTGCCCCATGTCTCCATTCTGCCCTATGTCTCCATTCTGCCCCCTTGTCTCCATCCTGCATTGTCTCCATCCTGCACCGTGTCTCCATCCTGCACCATGTCTCCATTCTGCCCCCGTGTCTCCATTGTGCCCCGTGTCTCCATCCTGCCCCATGTCTCCATCCTGCACCGTGTCTCTATCTTGCCCCCATGTCTCCATCCTGCACCGTGTCTCCATCCTGCACCATGTCTCTATCTTGCCCCCATGTCTCCATCCTGCACCATGTCTCTATCCTGCCCCTGTGTCTCCATCCTGCCTCGTGTCTCCATTCTGCCCCCGTGTCTCCCATCCTGCCCCTGTGTCTCTATTCTGCCCCCTGTCTCTATCCTGTCCCCATGTCTCCATCCTGCCTCGTGTCTCCATTCTGCCCCCTGTCTCCATCCTGCACCATGTCTCTATCCTGCCCCCATGTCTCCATCCTGCCTCGTGTCTCCATTCTGCCCCCTGTCTCCATCCTGCACCATGTCTCTATTCTGCCCCCGTGTCTCCATCCTGCACCGTGTCTCTATTCTGCCCCTGTGTCTCTATCCTGCCCCCATGTCTCCATCCTGCCTCGTGTCTCCATTCTGCCCCTTGTCTCCATCCTGCACCATGTCTCTATCCTGCCCCCGTGTCTCTATCCTGCCCCCATGTCTCCATCCTGCCTCGTGTCTCCATTCTGCCCCTCGTCTCCATCCTGCACCGTGTGTCCATCCTGCCCCATGTCTCCATCCTGCCCCATGTCTCCATCCTGCCCCCATGTCTCCATCCTGCACCGTATCTCCATTCTGCCCCATGTCTCCATTCTGCCCCATGTCTCAATTCTGCCCCATGTCTCCATTCTGCCCCCATGTCTCCATTCTGCCCCCATGTCTCCATCCTGCATTGTGTCTCCATCCTGCACTGTGTCTCCATCCTGCACTGTGTCTCCATCCTGCCTCGTGTCTCCATTCTGCCCCCGTGTCTCTATTCTGCCCCACGTTTCCATTCTGCCCCCTGTCTCCATCCTGCACCATGTCTCTATCCTGCCCCCATGTCTCCATCCTGCCTCGTGTCTCCATTCTGCCCCCGTCTCCATCCTGCACCGTGTCTCTATTCTGCCCCATGTCTCCATTCTGCCCCCTGTCTCCATCCTGCACCATGTCTCTATCCTGCCCCCATGTCTCCATCCTGCCTCGTGTGTTGTGAATTTGGTTTTTGGGCTCCCCCGGTGGTCACTGGTGGTACTGGACTTGTGTGCTTCACTTTCTCTGTTCACCTGTTTCCATCAGGATATGGGAGTATCCTATTTAGCCTTGCTGCTCAGTTATTCTAGTGCCGGCCATCAATGTAACCAGAGCCTTTCTGTTGCATGTTCCTGCTTCTAGACTACTATCAGCTAAGTTGGACTCTAGTCCTAAGTTTGTTTTGCATTTTTGTTCCAGTTCACAGTTATGTTATTTTTCTGTAGCTGGAAGCTCTTGTGGGCCGAAATTGCCACTCCGGTGTCATGAGTTGACACATGAGTCTTAAAGTAATTTCGGGATGGTATTTTAATAGGGTTTTCAGCTGACCGTGAAGCTCCCTATTGTATCTTCTTGCTATCTAGTAAGCGGACCTCGCTTTGCTGAACCTACCTTCATACTGCGTATGTCTTTTCCTCTGAACTCACCTTCAATATATGTGGGGGGCTCCTGTCTCCTTTTTGGGGGAATTTCCCTAGAGGTAAGCCAGGTCTGTCTTTTCCTCTATTAGGGTTAGTTAGTCCTCCAGCTGGCGCTAGGCGTCTAGGGATAAAACGTAGGTACGTCACCCGGCCACTGTTAGTTGTGTGGTAGGTTTAGCTCACGGTCAGCTCGAGATTCCATCACCCAAGAGCTAGTCTGTTATTTAAGTTCTCTGACGTTCCCTTGCCATTGGGAACCATGACAGTATGGCCGGCCAAGGGTTAAAACCGTTGGCAGAAGAAAGGAGAGAAAAAGAAGTCTGCAGATTTTTATTTTTTTTTTCCTCTGAGCTTGCTCTATAGTTGACTTAGTTGCATTTCTGCTCTAATTGCAGCCTTTGTCTCTCTCTCTCCTTCTAATCCTTGAATGGCTCTGATCTCACCTGATTAAAATGGATCCTCAGAGTTTGGCTACAGGTTTGAATAATCTTGCTACGAAGGTTCAAAATTTACAGGATTTTGTTATTCATGCTCCTATATCTGAACCTAGAATTCCTATACCAGAATTTTTCTCCGGGGATAGATCTCGTTTCCTGAATTTCAAAAATAATTGTAAATTATTTCTTTCCCTGAGATCTCGCTCCGCTGGAGATCCCGCACAGCAGGTTAGGATAGTAATTTCCTTGCTGCGGGGCGACCCTCAAGACTGGGCATTTGCATTGGCACCCGGGGATCCTGCGTTGCTCAATGTGGATGCGTTTTTTCTGGCTTTGGGGTTGCTTTATGAGGAACCTAACTTAGAGATTCAGGCTGAAAAAGCCTTGATGGCCCTATCTCAAGGGCAAGATGAAGCTGAAATATACTGCCAAAAATTTCGTAAATGGTCTGTGCTTACTCAGTGGAATGAGTGCGCCCTGGCGGCGAATTTCAGAGAGGGTCTCTCTGATGCCATTAAAGATGTTATGGTGGGGTTCCCTGCACCTACAGGTCTGAATGAGTCCATGACAATGGCTATTCAGATTGATCGGCGTTTGCGGGAGCGCAAACCTGTGCACCATTTGGCGGTGTCTTCTGAGAAGGCTCCAGAAAATATGCAATGTGATAGAATTCTGTCCAGAAGCGAACGGCAGAATTTTAGGCGAAAAAATGGGTTGTGCTTCTATTGTGGTGATTCAACTCATGTTATATCAGCATGCTCTAAACGTACAAAAAAGGTTGATAAGTCTATTTCAATTGGCACCTTACAGTCTAAGTTTATTCTGTCTGTGACCTTGATTTGTTCATTATCGTCAATTACCGCGGATGCCTATGTCGACTCTGGCGCCGCTTTGAGTCTAATGGATTGGTCCTTTGCCAGGTGCTGTGGGTTTGATCTAGAGCCTCTGGAAGTTCCTATACCTCTGAAGGGTATTGACTCTACACCATTGGCTAGTAATAAACCACAATACTGGACACAAGTGACTATGCGTATGAATCCAGACCATCAGGAGATGATTCGCTTCCTTGTGTTGTACAATCTACATGACGTTTTGATGCTCGGATTACCATGGTTACAGTCTCATAACCCAGTCCTTGACTGGAAAGCAATGTCTGTGTTAAGCTGGGGATGTCAGGGGGCTCATGGGGACGTACCTTTGGTTTCCATTTCGTCATCTATTCCCTCTGAGATTCCGGAATTTTTATCTGATTATCGTGATGTTTTTGAGGAGCCTAAGCTTGGTTCACTACCTCCTCACAGAGATTGCGATTGTGCCATAGATCTGATTCCGGGCAGTAAATTTCCAAAGGGTCGTTTATTTAATCTATCTGTACCTGAACATGCTGCTATGCGAGAATATATTAAGGAGTCCCTGGAAAAGGGACATATTCGTCCTTCTTCATCTCCCTTAGGAGCCGGTTTTTTCTTTGTATCTAAAAAAGATGGCTCTTTGAGGCCGTGTATTGATTATCGACTCTTGAATAAAATTACAGTCAAATATCAGTATCCTCTGCCACTGCTGACTGATTTGTTTGCTCGAATAAAAGGGGCTAAGTGGTTCTCTAAGATTGATCTCCGTGGGGCGTATAATTTGGTGCGAATTAAGCAGGGGGATGAGTGGAAAACCGCATTTAATACGCCCGAGGGCCATTTTGAGTATTTAGTAATGCCTTTTGGTCTTTCAAATGCCCCTTCAGTCTTTCAGTCCTTTATGCATGACATTTTCCGTGAATATTTGGATAAATTTATGATCGTGTATCTGGATGATATTTTGATTTTTTCGGATGACTGGGATTCTCATGTCCAACAGGTCAGGAGGGTTTTTCAGGTTTTGCGGGCTAATTCCTTGTGTGTGAAGGGTTCTAAGTGTATTTTTGGGGTTCAAAAGATTTCTTTTTTGGGGTACATTTTTTCCCCCTCTTCCATTGAGATGGATCCTGTCAAGGTTCGGGCTATTTGTGATTGGACGCAACCTTCTTCTCTTAAGAGCCTTCAGAAATTTTTGGGCTTTGCTAATTTTTATCGTCGATTTATAACTGGTTTTTCTGATGTTGCTAAACCTTTGACTGATTTGACCAAAAAGGGTGCTGATGTTGCTGATTGGTCCCCTGCTGCTGTGGAGGCCTTTCGGGAGCTTAAGCGCCGCTTTTCTTCCGCCCCTGTGTTGCGTCAGCCTGATGTTACTCTTCCTTTTCAGGTTGAGGTCGATGCTTCCGAGATCGGAGCTGGGGCGGTCTTGTCGCAGAAAAGTTCCGACTGCTCCGTGATGAGACCTTGTGCGTTCTTTTCTCGAAAATTTTCGCCCACCGAGCGAAATTATGATATTGGTAATCGGGAGCTTTTGGCTATGAAGTGGGCTTTTGAGGAGTGGCGTCATTGGCTTGAGGGGGCTAGACATCAGGTGGTGGTATTGACCGATCACAAGAATTTGATTTATCTTGAGTCTGCCAGGCGCCTGAATCCTAGACAGGCGCGCTGGTCGTTGTTTTTCTCTCGGTTTAATTTTGTGGTCTCATACTTACCAGGTTCTAAAAATGTGAAGGCGGATGCCCTTTCTAGGAGTTTTGAGCCTGATTCCCCTGGTGATTCTGAACCTACAGGTATCCTTAAGGATGGGGTGATATTATCTGCTGTTTCCCCAGACCTGCGACGGGCTTTGCAGGAGTTTCAGGCGGATAGACCTGATCGTTGCCCGCCTGGTAGACTGTTTGTTCCTGATGATTGGACCAGTAGAGTCATCTCGGAGGTTCATTCTTCTGTGTTGGCAGGTCATCCCGGGATCTTTGGTACCAGGGATTTGGTGGCTAGGTCCTTCTGGTGGCCTTCCCTGTCTCGAGATGTACGAGTTTTTGTGCAGTCTTGTGATGTTTGTGCTCGGGCCAAACCTTGTTGTTCTCGGGCTAGCGGATTGTTGTTATCTTTGCCTATTCCGAAGAGGCCTTGGACTCACATCTCTATGGATTTTATTTCTGATCTCCCTGTTTCTCAGAAAATGTCTGTCATCTGGGTGGTGTGTGACCGTTTTTCAAAGATGGTTCATTTGGTGCCCTTGCCTAAGTTGCCTTCCTCATCCGAGTTGGTTCCTCTGTTTTTTCAAAATGTGGTTCGCTTGCATGGTATTCCGGAGAATATCGTTTCTGACAGGGGGACCCAGTTCGTGTCTAGATTTTGGCGGGCGTTCTGTGGTAGGATGGGCATTGATTTGTCTTTTTCGTCTGCGTTCCATCCTCAGACTAATGGCCAGACTGAGCGAACTAATCAGACCTTGGAGACTTATTTGAGGTGTTTTGTGTCTGCGGATCAGGATGACTGGGTTGCCTTTTTGCCGTTGGCGGAGTTTGCCCTCAATAATCGGGCTAGTTCTGCCACTTTGGTTTCTCCTTTCTTTTGCAATTCGGGGTTTCATCCTCGTTTTTCTTCCGGTCAGGTGGAGTCTTCGGATTGTCCTGGAGTGGATACTGTGGTGGATAGGTTGCATCGGATTTGGGGACAGGTGGTGGACAATTTGGAGTTGTCCCAGGAAAAGACTCGGCATTTTGCTAACCGCCGTCGTCGTGTTGGTCTTCGTCTTCGTGTTGGGGACTTGGTGTGGTTGTCTTCTCGTTTTGTCCCTATGAGAGTTTCTTCTCCTAAGTTTAAGCCTCGGTTCATCGGCCCGTATAAGATTTTGGAGATTCTTAACCCCGTGTCCTTTCGATTGGACCTCCCAGCATCTTTTTCTATCCATAATGTCTTCCATCGGTCATTATTGCGCAGGTATGAGGTACCGGTTGTGCCTTCCGTTGAGCCTCCCGCTCCGGTGTTGGTTGAGGGTGAATTGGAGTACGTTGTGGAGAAGATCTTGGACTCCCGTGTTTCCAGACGGAAACTTCAGTATCTGGTCAAGTGGAAGGGCTACGGTCAGGAGGATAATTCTTGGGTGACAGCCTATGATGTTCATGCCTCTGATTTGGTCCGTGCCTTTCATAGGGCTCATCCTGATCGCCCTGGTGGTTCTTGTGAGGGTTCGGTGCCCCCTCCTTGAGGGGGGGGTACTGTTGTGAATTTGGTTTTTGGGCTCCCCCGGTGGTCACTGGTGGTACTGGACTTGTGTGCTTCACTTTCTCTGTTCACCTGTTTTCATCAGGATATGGGAGTATCCTATTTAGCCTTGCTGCTCAGTTATTCTAGTGCCGGCCATCAATGTAACCAGAGCCTTTCTGTTGCATGTTCCTGCTTCTAGACTACTATCAGCTAAGTTGGACTCTTAGTCCTAAGTTTGTTTTGCATTTTTGTTCCAGTTCACAGTTATGTTATTTTTCTGTAGCTGGAAGCTCTTGTGGGCCGAAATTGCCACTCCGGTGTCATGAGTTGACACATGAGTCTTAAAGTAATTTCGGGATGGTATTTTAATAGGGTTTTCAGCTGACCGTGAAGTTCCCTATTGTATCTTCTTGCTATCTAGTAAGCGGACCTCGCTTTGCTGAACCTACCTTCATACTGCGTATGTCTTTTCCTCTGAACTCACCGTCAATATATGTGGGGGGCTTCTGTCTCCTTTTTGGGGGAATTTCCCTAGAGGTAAGCCAGGTCTGTCTTTTCCTCTATTAGGGTTAGTTAGTCCTCCGGCTGGCGCTAGGCGTCTAGGGATAAAACGTAGGTACGTCACCCGGCCACTGTTAGTTGTGTGGTAGGTTTAGCTCACGGTCAGCTCGAGATTCCATCACCCAAGAGCTAGTCTGTTATTTAAGTTCTCTGACGTTCCCTTGCCATTGGGAACCATGACACTCGTGTCTCCATTCTGCCCCCTGTCTCCATCCTGAACCGTGTCTCTATTCTGCCCCATGTCTCCATCCTGCCCCATGTCTCCATCCTGCACCGTGTCTCCATCCTGCACCGTGTCTCCATCCTGCACCGTGTCTCCATCCTGCACCGTGTCTCCATCCTGCACCGTGTCTCCATCCTGCACCGTGTCTCCATCCTGCACCGTGTCTCTATCTTGCCCCCATGTCTCCATCCTGCACCGTGTCTCCATCCTGCCCCATGTCTCCATTCTGCCCCCATGTCTCCATCCTGCTTTGTGTCTCCATTCCGCCCCATGTCTCCATCCTGCACCGTGTCTCCATCCTGCACCGTGTCTCCATCCTGCACCGTGTCTCTATCTTGCCCCCATGTCTCCATCCTGCACCGTGTCTCCATCCTGCCTCGTGTCTCCATTCTGCCCCCCTGTCTCCATCCTGCACCGTGTCTCTATTCTGCCCCCTTGTCTCCATTCTGCCCCCATGTCTCCATCCTGCCTCGTGTCTCCATTCTGCCCCCTGTCTCCATCCTGCACCGTGTCTCCATCCTGCACCGTGTCTCCATCCTGCACCGTGTCTCCATCCTGCACCGTGTCTCCATCCTGCACCGTGTCTCCATCCTGCACCGTGTCTCTATCTTGCCCCCATGTCTCCATCCTGCACCGTGTCTCCATCCTGCCCCATGTCTCCATTCTGCCCCCATGTCTCCATCCTGCTTTGTGTCTCCATTCCGCCCCATGTCTCCATCCTGCACCGTGTCTCCATCCTGCACCGTGTCTCCATCCTGCACCGTGTCTCTATCTTGCCCCCATGTCTCCATCCTGCACCGTGTCTCCATCCTGCCTCGTGTCTCCATTCTGCCCCCCTGTCTCCATCCTGCACCGTGTCTCTATTCTGCCCCCTTGTCTCCATTCTGCCCCCATGTCTCCATCCTGCCTCGTGTCTCCATTCTGCCCCCTGTCTCCATCCTGCACCGTGTCTCTATTCTGCCCCATGTCTCCATCCTGCACCGTATCTCCATTCTGCCCCATGTCTCCATTCTGCCCCCTTGTCTCCATCCTGCACCGTGTCTCCATCCTGCACCGTGTCTCCATCCTGCACCGTGTCTCCATCCTGCACCGTGTCTCCATTGTGCCCCCCGTGTCTCCATTGTGCCCCGTGTCTCCATTCTGCCCCATGTCTCCATTCTGCCCCCTTGTCTCCATCCTGCCTCGTGTCTCCATTCTGCCCCCTATCTCCATCCTGCCCCATGTCTCCATCCTGCACCGTGTCTCTATCCTGCCCCCATGTCTCCATCCTGCACTGTGTCTCCATTCTGCCCTATGTCTCCATTCTGCCCTATGTCTCCATTCTGCCCTATGTCTCCATTCTGCCCTATGTCTCCATTCTGCCCCCTTGTCTCCATCCTGCACCGTGTCTCCATCCTGCACCGTGTCTCTATCTTGCCCCCATGTCTATATCCTGCACCGTGTCTCCATCCTGCACCGTGTCTCCATCCTGCACCGTGTCTCCATCCTGCACCGTGTCTCTATCTTGCCCCCATGTCTCCATCCTGCACCGTGTCTCCATCCTGCACCGTGTCTCCATCCTGCCCCATGTCTCCATTCTGCCCCATGTCTCCATCCTGCCCCATGTCTCCATCCTGCACCGTGTCTCCATCCTACACCGTGTCTCCATCCTGCACCGTGTCTCTATCTTGCCCCCATGTCTCCATCCTGCACCGTGTCTCCATTCTGCCCCATGTCTCCATTCTGCCCCCTGTCTCTATCCTGCCCCCAGTTCTCCATCCTGCCCCATGTCTCCATTCTGCCCCCTTGTCTCCATCCTGCATTGTGTCTCCTGTTATGACCCCAATGGCAGAGGGTCTCAGAAATAAATACCAAGTCTGCAAACAAAAAAACCCAGCTCATAGGGCAGTGGTAACTGGGCTGACCGTATATCTAATCCTAGCACCACAAATAGCAGCAGCCGGGGAACGTGCCTACGTTGGTTCTAGACGTCTCGCGCCAGCCGGAGAACTAACTAACCCTAGAAGGGAAAAGATAGACCTTTCTTGCCTCCAGAGAAAAGACCCCAAAAGTTGGATACAAGCCCCCAACAAATAATAACGGTGAGGTAAGAAGAAAAGACAAACGTAAGAATGAACTAGGTATTTAGCAAAGAGAGGCCCACTGACTAATAGCAGAATATAGTAAGATGACTAATACGGTCAGCAAAAACCCTATCAAAATTTCCACGCTGGATATTCAAGAACCCCCGAACCGTCTAACGGCCCGGGGGGAGAATACCAGCCCCCTAGAGCTTCCAGCAAAAACAGGAATCACATTTAGTATAAGCTGGACAAAAAATAAGAGCAATGCAAATAACCAAAAAACAAGGAAGCAGGACTTAGCTTAATTTTGCAAGAACCAGGATCAGCAGACAGGAGCAAACAGAAAGGTCTGATTACAACGATGCCAGGCACCATACTGAGAATTCAGGAAGTTAATATAGCAACACCCCTGGACTAACGACCCAGGTGGGTGCCAAACTGAGGAAAGACAATCCCAGAGTCATATCACTAGTGACCACAAGAGGGAGCCAAAAAAAGTCTAATTCACAACAGTACCCCCCTTTAAGGAGGGGTCACCGAACCCTCACCAAGACCACCAGGGCGATCAGGATGAGCAGCGTGAAAGGCCCAAACTAAATCGGCCGCATGCACATCAGAGGCAACCACCCAGGAATTATCCTCCTGACCATAGCCCTTCCACTTGACCAGATACTGAAGCCTCCGCCTGGAGAGACGAGAATTCAAGATCTTCTCCACCACGTACTCCAACTCGCCCTCAACCAACACCGGAGCAGGAGGCTCAACAGAAGGAACCACAGGTACAACGTACCGCCGCAACAAAGACCTATGGAACACGTTGTGAATGACACCGGAAGATCCAAGCGAAAGGACACAGGATTAAGGATTTCCAATATCTTGTAAGGACCGATGAAGCGAGGCTTAAATTTAGGAGAGGAGACCTTCATAGGAACAAATCGAGAAGACAGCCATACCAAATCCCCAACATGAAGTCGGGGACCCACACCGCGGCGGCGGTTGGCAAAACGCTGAGCCTTCTCCTGTGACAACTTTAAGTTGTCCACCACATGATTCCAAATCTGCAACCTATCCACCACAGAATCTACCCCAGGACAATCAGAAGGCTCCACATGTCCCGAGGAAAAACGAGGATGGAAACCAGAGTTGCAGAAAAATGGCAAAACCAAAGTAGCGGAACTAGCCCGATTATTAAGGGCAAACTCAGCCAACGGCAAGAAGGTCACCCAATCATCCTGATCTGCAGAAACAAAACACCTCAAATAAGCCTCCAGAGTCTGATTAGTTCGCTCCGTTTGTCCATTAGTCTGAGGATGAAAGGCAGAAGAAAACGACAAATCAATGCCCATCTTAGCACAAAAGGATCGCCAGAACCTGGAAACAAACTGAGATCCTCTGTCAGACACGATATTCTCAGGAATGCCGTGTAAACGAACCACATTCTGAAAGAACAAAGGAACCAGATCGGAAGAGGAAGGCAGCTTAGGCAAAGATACCAAATGGACCATCTTGGAAAAGCGATCACATACCACCCAGATGACAGACATGCCCTGAGACACCGGAAGATCTGAAATGAAATCCATGGAAATGTGAGTCCAAGGCCTCTTCGGGACAGGCAAGGGCAAGAGCAACCCGCTGGCACGAGAACAGCAAGGCTTAGCTCGAGCACAAGTCCCACAGGACTGCACAAATGACCGCACATCCCGTGACAAGGAAGGCCACCAAAAGGACCTAGCCACCAAATCTCTAGTGCCAAAAATTCCCGGATGCCCTGCCAACACCGAGGAATGAACCTCGGAAATGACTCTGCTGGTCCACTTATCAGGAACAAACAGTCTGTCAGGTGGACAAGAGTCAGGTCTACCAGCCTGAAATCTCTGCAACACACGTCGCAAATCCGGAGAAATGGCTGACAAGATTACTCCCTCTTTAAGAATACCAACTGGTTCTGCGACTCCAGGAGAGTCAGGCACAAAGCTCCTTGAAAGAGCATCAGCCTTCACATTCTTTGAACCTGGTAAATACGAGACCACAAAGTCAAAACGGGAGAAAAACAATGACCAGCGGGCCTGTCTAGGATTCAGGCGTTTAGCAGACTCGAGATACATCAGATTTTTGTGATCAGTCAAGACCATCACACGATGCTTAGCACCCTCGAGCCAATGACGCCACTCCTCAAATGCCCACTTCATGGCCAGCAACTCCCAATTGCCAACATCATAATTCCGCTCAGCAGGCGAAAACTTCCTAGAGAAAAAAGCACATGG
This sequence comes from Ranitomeya variabilis, assembly GCF_051348905.1. Lineage (NCBI taxonomy): Eukaryota > Metazoa > Chordata > Amphibia > Anura > Dendrobatidae > Ranitomeya > Ranitomeya variabilis. The sequence continues at coordinate 1,168,549,402 of NC_135232.1, forward strand.
TCTCATTACAGAGCAACCAGGGCCTCTCTGCGACAAAACGGCCCCTGCCCCAATCTCAGAAGCATCCACTTCAACCTGAAAGGGAAGTGAGACATCAGGCTGGCACAAAACAGGCGCTGAAGTAAACCGGCGCTTCAACTCTTGGAAAGCTTCCACGGCTGCAGGAGCCCAGTTAGCAACATCAGAACCTTTCTTGGTCATATCCGTCAAAGGTTTAACAACGCTAGAAAAATTAGCGATAAAACGACGGTAGAAGTTAGCAAAACCCAAGAACTTCTGAAGACTCTTAACTGACGTGGGTTGAGTCCAATCATGAATAGCTCGGACCTTGACTGGGTCCATCTCCACCGCAGAAGGGGAAAAAATAAAACCCAAACAGGGAACCTTCTGTACTCCAAAGAGACACTTTGAGCCCTTAACAAACAAAGCATTCTCACGCAAGACCTGAAACACCATCCTGACCTGCTCTACATGCGAGTCCCAATCATCAGAAAAAACCAGAATATCATCCAGATAAACAATCATAAATTTATCCAGATACTTCCGGAAAATATCATGCATAAAGGACTGAAACACTGAAGGAGCATTAGAGAGCCCAAAAGGCATCACCAAGTACTCAAAATGACCTTCGGGCGTATTAAATGCAGTTTTCCATTCATCTCCCTGCTTAATGCGCACAAGGTTGTACGCACCACGAAGATCTATCTTGGTGAACCACTTGGCACCTTTAATCCGGGCAAACAAGTCCGACAACAGAGGCAAAGGATACTGAAATTTAACAGTGATTTTATTCAGAAGCCGATAGTCAATACAAGGTCTCAAAGATCCGTCCTTCTTGGCCACAAAAAAGAATCCCGCACCAAGAGGGGAAGAGGATGGACGGATATGCCCCTTCTCCAGAGATTCCTTGATATATGAACGCATTGCGGTATGCTCAGGTACAGACAGATTAAATAGTCTTCCCTTAGGAAATTTACTACCTGGAATCAAATCTATAGCGCAGTCACAGTCCCTATGAGGAGGCAGAGCACTGGACCTGGACTCGCTGAATACATCCTGAAAATCAGACAAATACTCAGGAACTTCCGAAGGAGTAGAGGAAGCAATAGACACCGGTGGGGAATCACCATGAATTCCCTGACAGCCCCAACTTGACACAGACATTGCCTTCCAATCCAAGACTGGATTATGGGTCTGTAACCATGGTAGACCCAAAACGACCAAATCATGCATTTTATGCAGAACAAGAAAACGAATCACCTCCCGATGTTCAGGAGTCATACACATGGTTACCTGTGTCCAAAACTGCGGTTTATTTTCCACCAATGGCGTAGCATCAATACCTCGAAGAGGGATAGGATTTACCAATGGCTCAAGAACAAAACCACAGCGCCTGGCAAATGACAGATCCATAAGACTCAGAGCAGCACCCGAATCCACAAACGCCATAACAGAGTAGGAAGACAAAGAGCAAATTAAAGTCACAGACAAAATAAATTTAGGTTGCAAATTACCAATGGCGACAGGGCTAACAACCCTTGTTAGGCGTTTAGAGCATGCTGATATAACATGTGTAGAATCACCACAGTAAAAACACAACCCATTCTGACGTCTATGATTTTTCCGTTCATTTCTAGTCAGAATTCTATCACATTGCATTAAATCAGGTGTTTGTTCAGACAACACCACCAGAGGATTAGCGGTTTTGCGCTCCCGCAAACGCCGGTCAGTTTGAATAGCCAGCGCCATGGAATCATTCAGACTTGTAGGAATGGAGAAACCCACCATCACATTCTTAATGGCTTCAGAAAGGCCATTTCTGAAATTTGCGGCCAGAGCACACTCATTCCACTGAGTAAGCACGGACCATTTCCGAAATTTTTGGCAATACACTTCAGCTTCATCCTGGCCCTGAGAAATAGCCAGCAAGGCTTTTTCTGCCTGAATTTCAAGATTGGGTTCCTCGTAAAGCAATCCGAGCGCCAGAAAAAACGCATCAATATTCGCCAATGCCGGATCTCCTGGCGCTAGCGAGAAAGCCCAATCCTGAGGGTCGCCCCGCAAGAAAGAGATAACAATTTTAACTTGCTGAGCTGAGACTCCAGACGAACGGGGTCTCCGAGATAGAAACAATTTACAATTATTCCTGAAATTCCTAAACTTAAATCGGTCTCCAGAGAACAGTTCAGGAATAGGTATTTTAGGTTCAGACATTGGACTACTGGTAACAAAATCTTGTATGCCCTGCACACGAGCAGCAAGCTGGTCCACACTTGTAATCAAAGTCTGGACATTCATGTCTGCAGCAAGCATAAGCCACTCAGAGGTAAAGGGGAGGAAGAAAGAGAGGAAAAAAAAAAAAAAAAAACCTCCTTTCTTATTATCCCACTTCTGCAATGCATTAAACATTCAATGTTGGCCTGGCATACTGTTATGACCCCAATGGCAGAGGGTCTCAGAAATAAATACCAAGTCTGCAAACACAAAAAACCAGCTCATAGGGCAGTGGTAACTGGGCTGACCGTATATCTAATCCTAGCACCACAAATAGCAGCAGCCGGGGAACGTGCCTACGTTGGTTCTAGACGTCTCGCGCCAGCCGGAGAACTAACTAACCCTAGAAGGGAAAAGATAGACCTTTCTTGCCTCCAGAGAAAAGACCCCAAAAGTTGGATACAAGCCCCCAACAAATAATAACGGTGAGGTAAGAAGAAAAGACAAACGTAAGAATGAACTAGGTATTTAGCAAAGAGAGGCCCACTGACTAATAGCAGAATATAGTAAGATGACTAATACGGTCAGCAAAAACCCTATCAAAATTTCCACGCTGGATATTCAAGAACCCCCGAACCGTCTAACGGCCCGGGGGGAGAATACCAGCCTCCTAGAGCTTCCAGCAAAAACAGGAATCACATTTAGTATAAGCTGGACAAAAAATAAGAGCAATGCAAATAACCAAAAAACAAGGAAGCAGGACTTAGCTTAATTTTGCAAGAACCAGGATCAGCAGACAGGAGCAAACAGAAAGGTCTGATTACAACGATGCCAGGCACCATACTGAGAATTCAGGAAGTTAATATAGCAACACCCCTGGACTAACGACCCAGGTGGGTGCCAAACTGAGGAAAGACAATCCCAGAGTCATATCACTAGTGACCACAAGAGGGAGCCAAAAAAAGTCTAATTCACAACAGTCTCCATCCTGCACCGTGTCTCCATCCTGCACCGTGTCTCCATTCTGCCCCATGTCTCCATCCTGCACCGTGTCTCCATCCTGCACCGTGTCTCCATCCTGCACCATGTCTCCATTCTGCCCTATGTCTCCATTCTGCCCCCTTGTCTCTATCTTGCCCCCATGTCTCCATTCTGCCCCGTGTCTCCATTCTGCCCCGTGTCTCCATCCTGCCCGCATGTCTCCATCCTGCCCGCATGTCTCCATCCTGCCCCGTGTCTCCATCCTGCACCGTGTCTCCATCCTGCACCGTGTCTCCATCCTGCCCCCATGTCTCCATCCTGCACCGTATCTCCATTCTGCCCCATGTCTCCATTTTGCCCCATGTCTCCATTCTGCCACATGTCTCCATTCTGCCACATGTCTCCATTCTGCCCTATGTCTCCATTCTGCCCCATGTCTCCATCCAGCATTGGGTCTCCATCCTGCCCAATGTCTCCATCCTGCACCGTGTCTCCATTCTGCCCCCCGTGTCTCCATTGTGCCCCGTGTCTCCATTCTGCATTGTGTCTCCATCCTGCACCGTGTCTCCATCCTGCCCCCATGTCTCCATCCTGCACCGTGTCTCCATTCTGCCCCATGTCTCCATTCTGCCCCCTGTCTCTATCCTGCCCCCAGTTCTCCATCCTGCCTCGTGTCTCCATCCTGCACTGTGTCTCCATCCTGCCCCATGTCTCCATCCTGCACCGTGTCTCCATCCTGCACCGTGTCTCCATTCTGCCTCATGTCTCCATTCTGCACCGTGTCTCCATCCTGCACCGTGTCTCCATCCTGCACCGTGTCTCCATTCTGCCCCATGTCTCCATTCTGCCCCGTGTCTCCATCCTGCACCGTGTCTCCATCCTGCACCGTGTCTCCATCCTGCACCGTGTCTCCATTCTGCCCCCTTGTCTCCATCCTGCACCGTGTCTCCATCCTGCACCGTGTCTCTATCTTGCCCCCGTGTCTGCATCCTGCACCGTGTCTCCATCCTGCACCGTGTCTCCATCCTGCACCGTGTCTCCATCCTGCCCCGTGTCTCCATCCTGCACCGTGTCTCCATTCTGCACCGTGTCTCCATTCTGCACCGTGTCTCCATCCTGCACCGTGTCTCCATCCTGCACCGTGTCTCCATCCTGCACCGTGTCTCCATCCTGCACCGTGTCTCCATTCTGCCCCCTTGTCTCCATCCTGCACCGTGTCTCCATCCTGCACCGTGTCTCCATTCTGCACATTGAGATTCTGGGTTGGCTATTATATCCTAAGTCTTGTGACAAGGCTCGTTAAAGGGTCAACATTGACTTGTAGGATTGCTACCATCCAATAGGTGGCACTAGAGTTCTAGCTCTCTTCCCCTCTGAAGAGACAATTTGCATAATTAACATATTACCCAGAGGAGCATTGCGGCTTTAAGTCTCCTCATCTCGGCATGCTTAGCATGTCGATCTCTGCAAGGAGAAACGATACTTCTAGACATTAGTTACTTTCAAGTGATTTATCTATTTGAACTCCATATCTTGCCATCACTACGTCTAAGGCCCTTTTTTCACCCAGCTTCCTTGCTGCTAGCAGCAGTTTTGTTGGGTTATACCAAGATTCACATACCATATGGTTGATATATGCAGATTTTTTTTATTTATTTATCATTTTACTTGCAATTTGTTTTGTTTGTGATTTTTTGTGATCGCCTTCTGCACCAACACATGCCCTATGTTCTGCAATAAAGGCATCTTTTATTCACTCAATAGTCCCTGTATCCAAATATTTTTTGGACCTCATTTTGGCACTCTTCTGTTTGATTTGTCCACTTTAATCTGAGTGGTTCTCACTATGGTGCATAGGCATGTTCAGATACAGAATATGTAGTGCCCCAGGGTCCTGGTCGTTGCAGTAATGTCATTTTCCTCTAGGGGAGAATGATGTTATGTTTGGAGGCAAAGAAGGAAAACTGCATCCAGGTATCACAAACATGCAACACATTTCACACTCCAGGCCGCCAGGGGGAGCTCTGCTCCTATTTATTAGGTCACTCCCCACACATTGGTAAAACTGGTGATCTATAGGGAAAGTTAGTTAGTTGCTGGCTGAGCTTCGCTCAGGTAGTTGGTCCCTGACAGGGGTGGGATCCTGTCAGAGATCGAGGAAGAAGGACACGGAGCTGTGCATGCCCTGAAAGCTGCAGCTCCCAGAAAGAGACACTGAAGGAGAACTGTATTGCAGAGAGGGTGAAAAAAGTCGTAGCAAGGGAGTGGATACCAGAAGGGGCCAGCCCTACACAGGCTGCCTCCTTCTGAGGCGCAGGATCCCGGTAGCCAGAACACCGAGGGAGCAACGACCCTTTATGCCTTGCTCCAGAGACCGGCAGGACACCTAATTTCATGTTACCTGTCCGCCCTACACCCAGGAGACAAGGTGGCACCCTTTAGAGGCTGGGGCATGATAGAGTCCCTATAAACCGCCTCAAGCCACTGGTCATACGGGTTTGTCCTATCCATCTGGGGGACAGAGAGAGACATAACATCTACAACATCTGTGAGGACCTTATGTGAAGCCTTAGGCAGTAAGGAACTACAACACCACGGCACTAGAGGAAGGCTACTGATTTCCACCTGGATAAGGGGACTCTGGACTTGCCTTCAAACCGGCCGGACTCTGCCTGCCCTGTGATCTGGTGCTCTGGACTGTGGATGCTGAAGCCTTCAGTAAAGGTAAAGAGACTGCAACCATGTGTCCTCGTTCTTCACTGTGCCATTCATCATTCACCATCTACACACTGGGAAGCCCTGGGGGATATACTTCACCTGTGGGAAGGTATACCATCTAGCTGCTATAACATCACCCCAGCGGACCACTTAAAGCAGCGTCGGTCACCCTGACCGAATACCACAGGTGGCGTCACGAACACAAACATTCCCCTTAAAGATCTTTCCCTTTTACATGGACGTCCCAGGGCCACGAACTGGGTTAGCCACCGTGACATCCCCCTGTGAACCGAAGGACCTGGTACCGAGTACCCCACGGCCCCATGGGGGCGATCCATCTTTGGCGTCACGAACAGGATCTACTAAAGCCTGAAAATCAGGTCATGTGCGCCTAGAGACTGTGCCAGAACTGTGCCTAACTGTGATTTATGCTAAAAGACTGTGTGACTAATGGACTGTGATTTGCCACCAAAAATTCCCACCAAAACATTACAGCGCCACGAGGAGCGCCAAAGAAGGGCGTGCCAACATGGGAGGACACTACCAAAGCGGCGCCAAAAGCGATGAACGCCCCCTCCGACTGTGGCTACGTGATGAGGACGTGCCCATCAGCCAGGGAGGTCCGCCTCCTGATTTGTAAAGGCGGGAAGAAGGAGTTCCACCCCCAGAAAATGGAGGAGCAGCGTGCATGTGCGGCCGCAGATCCAGGAGTAGGGATGGCGACCAGCGGGTACCTGAACGATGACGAAGTGACCCAGGACCATCCCAGGCGACCGGAGGCGAACCCGGACTCGTCGTTACAGGAGGATCCGGACTTCTTGGAACCGCAGGTGGAGGAGCTGAACTACCAACTCCTGGACGCAGAACTGACCGCAGTGAAGAAATGGAAGTTGGCCCTGGGCGGGAAGATCACACTGAGAGAATCGTGGTCCAGGCAGCAGCGGACTCCAGCGTCCTCATCAGCGGAGCGGACCGGCATCGGTGGAACCACATCAGACGCAGGTACAGAAAACGCCCCTGCCCCGGATCCTGCTCCTTCGACCGCTCTTCCCCCAGCTACTGATCCCGCTTCAGTGACCACTTCTCCTCCAGACTGCGACACCAGCCTTCGCTCCCCACACCACTGAGCTTGGTTTTAACATGTGAGACTCGCACGTATTTCTCGCAAGTGATAAGGAGCCCTAAGGCTGGACAACCCCTTTAATTTAATAATTAGAATAATTTTTCTAATATACTTTAATTAAAAACCACCTAGTGACAGCAGCCGAGCCTCCTGGTAACAGCAAACACTGGGGATTCACAAGCTTAATGACTTCGGAATGGAAGTAAAAAAAAAAAGGCAGGGAGTTATAGTACCGAGGGAGCAGTAGGAAATGTATGCCAAGTATTTTAGAAAAGAGATTCAATTATTACATTAAAGAGAGAGACATTTATGATGAACTTCAGATTTGGTTTCAGACCACCCTTCACCCCTTCACCCCTTCACGCCGTGGTCATTTTTCGTTTTTTCATCCCCTTCCAAGAGTCATAACTTTTTTATTTTTCTGTCCCCATAGCCATATGAAGGCTTGCTTTTTGTGGAACGAGTTGTATTTTTGAATGGCAGCATTGATTTTACCATATAGTGTACTGAAAAACGGGAAAACAAATTGAAAGTGCACTGAAATTGCAAAAAAAGTGCAGTTCCACAATTGCTTTTTTGGTATTTTATTTACCATGTTCACTAAATGGTAAAACTGACTAAGGGTACTTTCACACTTGCGTTTACCTGATCTGCGGCAGGCTGCGCACTTCCTCCGTGAAGCCCCACCCTCGGCCGCACCTCCGCCGCTAGCTCCGCCTACTTCTGCATGCGGCCGCATGCGACCTCCGTACCTATCTTTAACATTAGGTATGCAGGTCGTGCGGCTGTATGCGGATGCTGCTGCATGCGCCGCATGCAGAAGTAGGCGGAGCTAGCGGCGGAGGGCGGGGCTTCACGGAGGAAGTCCGCAGTCTGCCGCAGATCAGGTAAATGCAAGTGTGAAAGTAGCCTAAGCAATATGATTCTCCAGGTCAGTATTAGTTTACAGATACCAAACATGTACTGTATACTGTATATACTCGAGTATAAGCCGAGACCCCTAATTTTGCCACAAAAAACTGGGAAAACTTATTGACTCAAGTATAAGCCTAGGGTGGGAAATGCAGCAGCTACTGGTAAATGTCAAAAGAAAACATAGATACCAATAAAAGTAAAATGATTTGAGACATCAGTAGGTTAAGTGTTTTTGAATATCCATAATGAATCAGGAGCCCCATATAATGCTCCATACAGTTCATGATGGCCTCATAAGATGCTCCATACAAAATATACCCCATATAATGCTCCATACAAAATACGCCCCATATAATGCTCCATACAGTTCATGATGGCCGCATACGATGCTCCATAGAATAATATGCCCCATATGTTGCGATATTTACCTGTCCCCGCTCCACCGCCGCACACCGCTGTGTCTTCCGGGTTCTCTGGGTGTGACGTTCAGGCAGAGGGCGCGCACTAACCACGTCATCACTCCTTCTGACCTGAGCGTCAGTGCAGAGGATGCGGAAGACACAGCGCAGTGGTGGAACAGGGACAGGTGAATATTGCATGGCTCACCCTCCCCCGTCATACTCACCCTCCTGGCGCAGTCTCACTTCCCTGGTTATCCGTCATCCCGACACAGCAGCTCTTCCTGTGCTCAGTGGTCATGTGGTACTGCTCATTAAAGTAATGAATATGCGCTCCACCCCTATGGAAGTGGAGTCACGTCCATATTCATTACTTTAATGAGCGGTACCATGTGACCACTGAGCACAGGAAGAGCTGCTGCACCGGGACAACAGAGTGATCCAGGGAGGACTTGCAGCGATCGCGCGAGGAGTGGGTGAGTATGATGTCACAGTCGCCGGCTCCTGCCGCTCCCCCTCCTGCCGACCCCCCTGGGACAATGACTCGAGTATAAGCCGAGAGGGGCACTTTCTGCCTAAAAAAATGGGCTGAAAATCTCGGCTTATGCTCGAGTATATACGGTAGTTTATTTTTTATTTAATTGTTGAAACAAAATTCTGAAATTTGTATGAAAAATATTTTTGCATTTGTCACCATTTTCCAAGACCCGTAGCATTTCCATTTTTTAGGATTTTGGAGCTGGGTGATGGCTTATTTTTGTGCCCCGAGCTGACATTTTTATTAATACTATTTTGTTGTAGATAGGATGTTTTGATCGCCTTTGTTGCAATGTTGCAGGCGGGTACGTGGCCGCAGTGTCAGCTGGATCCCTATGGGTAATTAACCCTTTATTCAATTACAATTATCTCTATATGTATACCGTGCAGCAGAAACGTATCTGACACTTCACAGCAGACTCCGCATCACAGCGTCTCTTTAGACTGCTCTCTTACCGTTATTTGGTATAGAGTATTAAATGGAACAATTGGACATAGGAATTAGTGATGCTGTTGTCCGTTGTGAGGATAATATATAACATTGGTTGGTGGTTGTTCTGCCCATTAATGTGCAGCAAGTTAATTCACAATGTAGTACCAGTTGTCACCATTAGAGGTCATTAGGTACACATTTATCCTGTTCCTGTATCCAGGAGCATTTCGCTTTAAGCCTGTGTTCTGACTAGATCCGCCCCCTGGTTTCCCGGGCAAGAGTAGCCATTTTCCCCTGGACTTTGAGTCTTACACATGTGTTCCTGGCTCTTCCTGCAGATCATTGCTCTTGATAAGCGGACTCCGGTGAGGCACAAATGTACTTACATGTGTGTGTTATGTTAGAACAGTTATGCAGCCACTGTGTAGCAGAGTGTGTAGTTAGGCATGTTGTGCTGGTTCTCTGTATGCAGATAGATGCTTGCCTGTATAAAGTAATACAATGCTGACAGCCTGAACGTGCCCTAAGATAGCCATGATAACTGTGTATCTGTCTTATGCTGTGTTCTGTGTTAGCTCTGTAATCTCTCTGTTATTCATGTTATTGCATCCTGTAACATGCTGTAATGTGCCAAGCACTGATGCACTGTTATTTCCATTGTAGGCCCCGGTTCTCCCTACTCCTTGAAGACGTGTTCAGGTACCGTTGAGACGGCGGGGAGGAAAGCAACCGAATACTAGGTGGAGTCCATAGATGGCCAGACCTGCCTATCACTACCGACCATCCTGGAGTGCAACCAGATTCCTGACAACAGGTCAGAGATACAGTCAACGGAGGTGGCAGCACATCACCCCCACCTGAAGCGTATAGCCCACCTGATACCAGAGTTGGACCCAGAAGCCCCAATAGCTTTACTCCTGGGAAGAGATATACTACGAGCCCACAAGATTAGAGAATATATCTATGGCTCCAGGAATGCTCCATACGCACAGAGTAGAAGTAGGTAGAAGTAATAAGATGTATAACTATGTGCTTAATTCTAAAACTCTGGGCAAAACCGTCAATGAAAAAGACCTGGGTGTATGGGTGGATGACAAACTCATATTCAGTGGCCAGTGTCAGGTAGCTGCTACAAAGGCAAATAAAATAATGGGATGTATTAAAAGAGGCATAGATGCTCATGAGGAGAACATAATTTTACCTCTATACAAGTCACTAGTGCGACCACACTTAGAATACTGTGCACAGTTCTGGTCTCCGGTGTATAAGAAAGACATAGCTGAACTGGAGCGGGTGCAGAGAAGAGCGACCAAGGTTATTAGAGGACTGGGGGGTCTGCAATACCAAGATAGGTTATTACACTTGGGGCTGTTTAGTTTGGAAAAACGAAGACTAAGGGGTGATCTTATTTTAATGTATAAATATATGAGGGGACAGTACAAAGACCTTTCTGATGATCTTTTTAATCATAGACCTGAGACGAGGACAAGGGGGCATCCTCTACGTCTGGAGGAAAGAAGGTTTAAGCATAATAACAGACGCGGATTCTTTACTGTAAGAGCAGTGAGACTATGGAACTCTCTGCCGTATGATGTTGTAATGAGTGATTCATTAATTAAATTTAAGAGGGGACTGGATACCTTTCTGGAAAAGTATAATGTTACAGGGTATATACACTAGATTCCTTGATAAGGCGTTGATCCAGGGAACTAGTCTGATTGCCGTATGTGGAGTCGGGAAGGAATTTTTTTCCCCATGGTGGAGTTACTCTTTGCCACATGGGGTTTTTTTGCCTTCCCCTGGATCAACATGTTAGGGCATGTTAGGTTAGCCTATGGGTTGAACTAGATGGACTTACAGTCTTCCTTCAACCTTAATAACTATGTAACTATGTAAGAGGCTCGACCTTGGATGGGTCATTATAGGAGACGTCTGTCTAGGAGGAGCACACAAGCCAGCCTCAGTCAACAGTATGCTTACCAGCAGACTTGAAAATGGACATCCGTCTCTCTCTTCCAGCCATGTAAAAATAGTCTACTGGTAAAGGAATTACCAAACAGCACTTCCCTACCTTGCCCTTTCTCAGTTCTTACCGACGAAGACCACGCGTGTGAAAGTGAACAAGACCACATAGGATGTACAGTCTTCCACAGGACAAAGGAAGATGACAAGGTAGCAATGTCTATAGAAGACAGGATGTTCTTGGACATCATGGATAGTCAAATTGTCAAGGACAAGCCAAACAGTTGGGTTGCACCATTACCATTTCGACCTCGGAGAAGACGCCTACCCAACAACAGGGAACTGGTCTACAACCGATTCATCTCCCTCAGACACAAGTTTCAGAAGTCACCTGAGACGAAGGAACATTTCTTTACTTTCATGGGGAAGATATTCCAGAACAACCATGCAGAGATCTAAACTGCACTTCTGCACTCAGAGGAGTGTTAGTACTTGCCCATCTTCGGAGTAACCATCCAAGGAAAAATTATGCTAAGGGACTTCACCCAAGACACATCTGATTGGGACGATCCACTTCCAGTAGAAAAGGCTCACTTGTGGGCAGAGTGGAGGAAGTCTCTCGTAGCCTTGACTGACCTTCGTATGAAACTACCGTATGCTCCTTTGCCATCCACAGAAGTCAAAACACAAAAGCTCTGTATCTTCTGTGACGCATCAGTCAAAGCGATCGCAGCAGTGGCATACCTCAAAACCATAGACGAGAATGAACAATGCCATATCAGGTTTGTGATGGGCTGTACTAAATTGGCACCACTCCGTGAACACACGATACCCAGATTGGAACTCTGTGCTGCTGTCCTTACAGTGGAGTTAGCCGAGCTTATCTCAGATGGGATGAATCTAGAGATCAAAGATGCAGAGTTCTACACCAATTGCAAGGTGGTGCTGGGATACATCTGCAACAAAACGCAACGCTTCTATGTCTACGTCAGCAACCGGGTACTGAGGATAAGACGATCCACCTGCCCTAATCAGTGGCACTACATGCTTACTCACCACAATCCTGCAGACCATGCGACTAGATCCATTGTACCAAGTCATCTTAAGGACACTACATGGTTCACAGGCCCTGCCTCCTTGAACCGTTTGATGCCCCACATCAGCAGGTCTGATACATTCGAACTAGTGTATCCAGATACCGACGAAGAGCTCCGTCCTCGAGTGTCTGTTCTACATACAGTGATTTCAAGTCAACACCTCGAATCTCATTGGTTCATCAGGTTCTCAACCTGGAAGTCACTTGTTTGAGCCATCGCTTGTCTACTTCATGTAGCCCAGTCCTACAAGTCAGCACTACCTGAAAGCCAGAGACTTTGTAAAGGTTGGCATCACTAAAAACAGGCGTTTACCACTCCCAACCTGGAAAGAGCCACGATTACAATACTTCGTGTTGTACAAAGCATGTTCAATGTCTTTTGGAACAGATGGAGAAGGCAGTATCTCTCCACCCTGCAAATCAGGACAAAGAGGCAGAAAGACCACCCAAACATCCAACCTGGTGATGTTGTACTTGTCAAAGACAGTCAGTCGCATCAAAACGAGTGGCCACTCGGCCTAGTCACCAAGCCCTTTCCCAGCAAGAACGGGAAGGTGTGCAAAGTAGAGGTCAGAGTGTGCAAGCTTGGGGAGAACAAACTGTTCCTCGGGCCAGTTACTGAACTTGTATTGTTATTTTCCCCAAAAGAACCAAATAGTGGCATCCGTTGATGCCAAGCGGGGAGTGTTCTGCCCATTAATGTGCAGCAATTTAATTCACAATGTAGTACCAGTTGTCACCATTAGAGGTCATTAGGTACACATTTATCCTGTTCTGTATCCAGGAACTTATCGCTTTAAGTCTGTATTCTGACTAGAACCGCCCCCTGGTTTCCCGGGCAAGAAAGTTGTAACCATTTTCCCCCGAACCTTGAGTCTAACACACATGTTCCTGGCTCTCTCTTCCTGCAGATCATTGTCCTTGATAAGCGGATTCTGGTGAGGCACAAATGTACTTACATGTGTGTGTTATGCTAGAACAGTTATGCAGCCACTGTGTAGCAGAGTGTGTAGTTAGGCATGTTGTGCTTTGTTTCATATTGCTGGTTCTCTGTATGCAGATAGATGCTTGCTTGTATAAAGTAATGCTGACAGCCTGAACCTGCACTAAGATAGCCATGATAACTGTGTATCTGCCTTATCCTGTGTTCAGTGTTAACTCTCTAATCTCTCTGTTATTCATGTTATTGCATCCTGTAACATGCTGTAATGTGCCAAGCACTGATGCACTGTTATTTCTAGTGTTGAGCATTCCGATAATGCAAATATCGGGTATCGGCCGAAATTTGCTGTATCGGAATTCCGATACCGAGTTCTGATATTTTTGCGATATCAGATACCGGAATCGGAAGTTCCTATAGTGCAATTATGCACTATAATGGAGTGTGGGCGGTGCGTGGGCGGAGACTGCATGTCTGTGTGTGCGGGTGGGGTCTGTGTGTGCGGGCGGGGTCTGTGTGTGCGGGTGGGGTCTCTGCGTGCCTGCCAGGGCTCTGTACGGGCTGCTGGTGCTCTGTGCGGGCTGCCGGGGCTCTGTACGTGCCTGCCGGGGCTCTGTACGTGCCTGCCGGGGCTCTGTGCGTGCCTGCCGGTGCTCTTTTCGTGCCTGCTGGGGCTCTCTGCGGGCCTGCCGGGGCTCTGTGCGGGCCTGCCGGGGCTCTGTGCGGGCCTGCCGGGGCTCTGTGCGGGCCTGCCGGGGCTCTGTGCGGGCCTGACGGTGCTCTGTGCGTGCCTGCCGGGGCTCTCTACGGGCCTGCGGGACTACAAGTCCCATCGGACGATGCCTGCTACAATGACAGTGATTGACACATTAGCCAATGATGGGACAGTAGTAGTCCCATCATCCGGCTAATGTGTCGAATGGAAAAAAAAACAACTATGCATACAACATACAAACTGTTGGGGGTCAAGTTCCCGCCTCTGCACAGGGGGACAGGGGGAATCTCACGCCATCTCCGCTGCGGTCTTCCATTCTTCTCCTGCCGCAGTGGAGCTTGCTCAGCGGAGACATTGGTGCCAGCGTCTCGCTCAGTCTGACTCTGTGCAAAGGGTTACTGCTGCTTTTCCAGCTTCTGCCATTGAAGCCAGTGCTGGGCAGCGGCGAGCAGACGCTTTTGGGACTAAGTCCTGCTTTTCCCCTTCTGAGCATGCCCAGGGTAAGATCTCTCATTGGAGATCGAGGGTCACATGCTTGGATACTGCAGCAAAGCTCATTGGTTCTCCAGGAAGGTCCTGAAGTTGCTCAGGCTCTGTGGCAGCCTCTTATTGGTCCTTCTAGGAGGGTCTTGTACTTGCTGCAGCTATAAAAGGTTTGCATGGCCGCACGGCCGTGTGCTAGTATCAAATCTAAGTTATGTGCTTTGTGCCAGTGTGGTTACATGTGTATGGATTCAGGGTCCTGGCTGAAATAAGTCCCTAGAATACCGGCTCCTCCAGTGAGGAGATTGTATGATTGCGTAACCACAAACTGCTATCTGCTCAGCAGTTGCTGTGTTCTCCTGTGAGTGTAACAGGACACAGTGCTTTCTTTAGGCAACTCTGTGAAGTAACAGAGTTCGCTTCTACCACCATATAGGCCCGCCATTTGCCAGCAGCAGGTTCTCTCCTGCACGGTGGACCCCATGCTGCGAACGCACCAAATAACATCTCTCTATTTACTTGGTGCGTTCCGCCAGCCCTAACAGTATACTAGCGCTAGGGTCTGGCTAGTACATGGCGGACGATGAGCGTTTACAGCGTTACATCCAGCAGCTGGAGGGTAGGTTGGCGGCTCTTGAGCGCACAACCTCAGCTGTGGATGTTACCGCAGTCGCTGTTCAGGCTGCAAGTGTAGCTGCAGCCAGTTTGTCCTCGGCCACTGTTATGACCCCAATGGCGAGGGTCTCAGAGGAACAAGTAAGTCTGCGAAGTACAAAAATCCAGCTCATAGGGCAGTGGTAACTGGGTTGACCATATATCTACTCCTAACGCCAACACTAGAAGTAGCCGGGGAACATGCCTACGTTGGTCGCTAGATGTCTCGCGCCAGCCGGAGGACTAACTACCCCTAGAAGAGGAAAACAAAGACCTCTCTTGCCTCCAGAGAATAGACCCCAAAAGTTGGATACAAGCCCCCCACAAATAATAACGGTGAGGTAAGAGGAAATGACAAACACAGAGATGAACTAGGTTTAGCAAAGAGAGGCCCACTTACTAATAGCAGAATGTAGTAAGATAACTTATATGGTCAACAAAAACCCTATCAAAAATCCACACTGGAAATTCAAGAACCCCCGAACCGTCTAACGGCCCGGGGGGAGAACTCCAGCCTCCCTAGAGCTTCCAGCAAGGTTAGGATACAGATTATGTAGAAGCTGGACAAAAAAGCAAACAAAAACAAAAAGCAAAAAGCAAGAAAGCAGACTTAGCTTAATCTAGCAGGAACCAGGATCAGTAGACAAGAGCACAACAGATTAGCTCTGATTACAACGTTGCCAGGCGTTGAACTGAAGGTCCAGGGAGCTTACATAGCAACACCCCTGACCTAACGACCCAGGTGAGCATACAAGGGATGGCAGACATTCCCAGAGTCAAATCACTAGTAACCACTAGAGGGAGCCAAAAAGGTAAATTCACAACAGTACCCCCCCTTAGTGAGGGGTCACTGAACCCTCACCAAGACCACCAGGGCGATCAGGATGAGCGGTGTGAAAGGCACGAACCAAATCGGCCGCATGCACATCAGAGGCGACCACCCAGGAATTATCCTCCTGACCATAGCCCTTCCACTTGACCAGGTACTGAAGCCTCCGCCTGGAGAGACGAGAATCTAAGATCTTCTCCACCACGTACTCCAACTCGCCCTCAACCAACACCGGAGCAGGAGGCTCAGCAGAAGGGACCACAGGCACAACGTACCGCCGCAACAAGGACCTATGAAGTACGTTGTGAATGGCAAACGACACCGGAAGATCCAGGCGAAAGGATACAGGATTAAGGATTTCCAATATCTTGTAAGGACCAATGAAGCGAGGCTTAAATTTGGGAGAGGAGACCTTCATAGGAACAAATCGAGAAGACAGCCATACCAAATCCCCAACGCGAAGTTGGGGACCCACACCGCGGCGGCGGTTGGCAAAACGCTGAGCCTTCTCCTGTGACAACTTCAAGTTGTCCACCACATGACTCCAGATCCGCTGCAACCTATCCACCACAGAATCCACCCCAGGACAGTCAGAAGGCTCCACATGTCCCGAGGAAAAACGAGGATGGAAACCAGAGTTGCAGAAAAATGGCGAAACCAAGGTGGCGGAACTAGCCCGATTATTAAGGGCAAATTCAGCCAACGGCAAGAAGGTCACCCAATCATCCTGATCAGAAGAGACAAAACACCTCAAATAAGCCTCCAGAGTCTGATTAGTTCGCTCCGTTTGTCCGTTAGTCTGGGGATGAAAAGCGGAGGAAAACGACAAATCAATGCCCATCCTACCACAAAAGGATCGCCAGAACCTGGAAACAAACTGGGATCCTCTGTCCGACACAATATTCTCAGGAATGCCGTGCAAACGAACCACGTTCTGGAAGAACACAGGAACCAGATCAGAAGAGGAGGGCAGCTTAGGCAAAGGAACCAAATGGACCATCTTGGAGAAACGATCACATATCACCCAGATGACAGACATGCCCCGAGACACCGGAAGATCAGAAATGAAATCCATAGAGATGTGTGTCCAAGGTCTCTTCGGGACAGGCAAGGGCAAGAGCAACCCGCTGGCACGAGAACAGCAAGGCTTAGCTCGAGCACAAGTTCCACAGGACTGCACAAATGACCGCACATCCCTTGACAAGGAAGGCCACCAAAAGGACCTGGCCACCAGATCTCTGGTGCCAAAAATTCCCGGGTGCCCTGCCAACACTGAGGAATGAACCTCGGAAATGACTCTGCTGGTCCATTTAGCAGGCACAAACAATCTGTCAGACGGACAAGAGTCAGGCCTACCAGCCTGAAATCTCTGCAACACACGTCGCAGATCCGGAGAAATAGCTGACAAGATAACTCCTTCCTTAAGAATACCCACAGGTTCAGCGACTCCAGGAGCATCAGGCACAAAGCTCCTAGACAGAGCATCGGCCTTCACATTCTTAGAACCTGGTAAATACGAGACCACAAAGTCAAAACGGGAGAAAAACAATGACCAGCGGGCCTGTCTAGGATTCAGGCGTTTAGCAGACTCGAGATACATCAGATTTTTGTGATCAGTCAAGACCACCACACGATGCTTAGCACCCTCGAGCCAATGACGCCACTCCTCAAATGCCCACTTCATGGCCAACAACTCCCGATTGCCCACATCATAATTTCGCTCTGCCGGCGAAAACTTCCTGGAGAAAAAGGCACAAGGTCTCATAGAAGAGCAACCAGGGCCTCTCTGCGACAAAACGGCCCCTGCCCCAATCTCCGAAGCATCCACCTCCACCTGAAAGGGAAGTGAGGTGTCAGGTTGGCACAAAACAGGCGCCGAAGTAAACCGGCATTTCAACTCCTGGAAAGCCTCCACGGCAGCAGGAGCCCAGTTAGCTACATCAGAGCCTTTCTTGGTCATATCCGTCAATGGTTTAACAACGCTAGAAAAATTTGCGATAAAACGACGGTAGAAGTTAGCAAAACCCAAGAACTTCTGAAGACTCTTAACTGACGAGGGTTGAGTCCAATCATGAATAGCTCGGACCTTGACTGGGTCCATCTCCACAGCAGAAGGGGAAAAAATGAACCCCAAAAAGGGAACCCTCTGTACACCAAAGAGACACTTTGAGCCTTAAACAAACAAAGAATTTTCACGCAAAATCTTAAAAACCATCCTGACCTGCTCCACATGCGAGTCCCAATCATCAGAAAAAAACTGAATATCATCCAGATAAACAATCAAAAATTTATCCAGATACTTCCGGAAAATGTCATGCATGAAGGACTGAAAAACTGAAGGTGCATTAGAGAGCCCAAATGGCATCACCAAGTACTCAAAATGACCTTCGGGCGTATTGAATGCGGTTTTCCATTCATCGCCTTGCTTAATGCGCACAAGGTTGTACGCACCACGAAGATCTATCTTGGTGAACCACTTGGCACCTTTAATCCGGGCAAACAAGTCTGACAACAGCGGCAAAGGATACTGAAATTTGACAGTGATCTTGTTTAAAAGCCGATAGTCAATACAAGGCCTCAAAGATCCGTCCTTTTTGGCCACAAAAAAGAATCCCGCACCAAGAGGGGAAGAAGAAGGACGGATATGCCCCTTCTCAAGAGACTCCTTGATATATGAACGCATCGCGGTATGTTCAGGTACCGACAAATTAAACAGTCTCCCCTTAGGAAACTTACTGCCAGGAATCAAATCTATTGCACAGTCACAGTCCCTATGAGGAGGCAGTGCACTGGACTTAGACTCGCTGAAGACATCCTGATAATCAGACAAATACGCCGGAACTTCCGAAGGCGTAGAAGAAGCAATAGACAAGGCAGGGAATCTCCATGAATTCCATGGCAGCCCCAACTTGACACCGACATTGCCTTCCAGTCCAAGACTGGATTATGGGTCTGTAACCATGGCAAACCCAAAACAACCAAATCATGCATCTTATGCAGAACAAGAAAACGTATCACCTCCCGATGTTCGGGAGTCATGCACATGGTAACCTGTGTCCAAAACTGCGGTTTATTTTTTGCCAAAGGCGTAGCATCAATACCCCTAAGAGGGATAGGATTTTCCAATGGCTCCAGAACAAAACCGCAGCGCTTGGCAAATGACAGATCCATCAGACTCAGGGCAGCACCTGAGTCTACAAACGCCATGACAGGATACGATGACAGTGAGCAAATCAAAGTTACAGATAGAATAAATTTAGGTTGCAAATTACCAATGGCGACAGGACTAACAACCCTAGTAAGACGTTTAGAGCATGCTGAGATAACATGTGTAGAATCACCACAGTAGTAACACAAGCCATTCTGGCGTCTATGAATTTTCCGCTCATTTCTAGTCAGGATTCTATCACATTGCATTAAATCAGGTGCCTGTTCAGACAACACCATGAGGGAATTTGCGGTTTTGCGCTCCCGCAACCGCCGGTCGATTTGAATTGCCAGGGCCATGGAATCATTCAGACCTGTGGGAATGGGAAAACCCACCATCACATTCTTAATGGCTTCAGAAAGGCCATTTCTGAAATTTGCAGCCAATGCACACTCGTTCCACTGGGTCAGCACGGACCATTTCCGAAATTTTTGGCAATACACTTCAGCCTCGTCCTGGCCCTGAGACATAGCCAGCAAGGCTTTTTCTGCCTGAATCTCAAGATTGGGTTCCTCATAAAGCAAACCGAGCGCCAGAAAAAACGCATCAATATCAGCCAATGCCGGATCTCCTGGCGCCAGCGAGAAGGCCCAATCCTGAGGGTCGCCCCGTAAAAAAGAAATAACAATTTTCACTTGCTGAGCGGAGTCTCCAGATGAACAGGGTCTCAGGGACAAAAACAATTTACAATTATTCCTGAAATTTCTAAATTTAAATCGGTCTCCGGAAAACAGTTCAGGAATCGGTATCTTAGGTTCTGACATAGGATTTCTGATAACATAATCTTGTATGCCCTGCACACGAGCAGTAAGCTGGTCCACACCTGTAATCAAGGTCTGGACATTCATGTCTGCAGCAAACACAAGCCACTCAGAGGTAAAGGGGAAAAGAAAAAAAAATGAGAAAGAGAAAAAAAAACTCAGAATTTTCTTTCTTATAATCCCGCTTCTGCAATGCATTTAACATTTAATACTGGCCTGGCAAACTGTTATGACCCCAATGGCGAGGGTCTCAGAGGAACAAGTAAGTCTGCGAAGTACAAAAATCCAGCTCATAGGGCAGTGGTAACTGGGTTGACCATATATCTACTCCTAACGCCAACACTAGAAGTAGCCGGGGAACATGCCTACGTTGGTCGCTAGATGTCTCGCGCCAGCCGGAGGACTAACTACCCCTAGAAGAGGAAAACAAAGACCTCTCTTGCCTCCAGAGAATAGACCCCAAAAGTAGGATAGTAGCCCCCCACAAATAATAACGGTGAGGTAAGAGGAAATGACAAACACAGAGATGAACTAGGTTTAGCAAAGAGAGGCCCACTTACTAATAGCAGAATGTAGTAAGATAACTTATATGGTCAACAAAAACCCTATCAAAAATCCACACTGGAAATTCAAGAACCCCCGAACCGTCTAACGGCCTCCCTAGAGCTTCCAGCAAGGTTAGGATACAGATTATGTACAAGCTGGACAAAAAAGCAAACAAAAACAAATAGCAAAAAGCAAGAAAGCAGACTTAGCTTAATCTAGCAGGAACCAGGATCAGTAGACAAAAGCACAACAGATTAGCTCTGATTACAACGTTGCCAGGCATTGAACTGAAGGTCCAGGGAGCTTACATAGCAACACCCCTGACCTAACGACCCAGGTGAGCATACAAGGGATGGCAGACATTCCCAGAGTCAAATCACTAGTAACCACTAGAGGGAGCCAAAAAGGTAAATTCACAACAGGCCACCCCTGCTCCGACTTTATCCCATCTCCCACTTCCAGACAAGTTTGCTGGTGACAGTAAGCTATTTCGGGGATTCGTGAGTCAGTGCTCCATACATCTAGAGCTCCTGGCTGCACGTTTTCCTACGGAACGGGCAAAAGTGGGATTTATTTTATCCCTTTTGTCGGGCAGGGTGTTGGCGTGGGCAACGCCGCTATGGGAGCATAATGATCGCGTGGTGCAAAGTGCTCCTCTCTTCCTGGACGCTTTGCAACAGGTCTTTTGGGGACATTGTGTCACCCACGATACCGTGCTCCAATTGTTGCCAATAACACAGGGTTCGTCCATGGTCAGCCACTTCGCTGTCCAATTCCAGACTCTGGTCTCAGAGCTGGAGTGGCTGGATAAAGTCCTAATTCCGGTGTTCTGGAAAGGACTGGCAGACCATGTGAAGGACGCCTTGGCTACCAGGGAGATTCCCGCCACACTGGAGGAGCTCATTTCTATATCTACCAGCACTGACCTCCGTTTTAACGAGTGGAGGTTAGAGCGGACCCAGTGTAGGCAGAGGTTTCGGCTGGCTCCTACCTTCACCAGTCCTCTAGAATCTCCTGTTCATGCATCTGACACCCATGAGGCCATGGAGGTTTCTCGAGCAGGACCTAAGTTTCGGACCACCTGAGTACCCGTGGTTTGTAAAGATTGCCAACAACAAGGACATTATGCCAATAAATGTCCACGGCGGTCGGGAAAACGATCGTATCTAGTGACCATTGGAGGAGGTTCACTAGACACAGCAGCATTTCCTCCAAGTTGTTCTTTAAAGGGACAATCAAGTTTGGCTCATCCTCTCTGACAGTCGAGCTTTGTGTGGACTCTGGAGCAGAGGGGAATTTCATGTCCTCTGCTTTTTACCTGCGCCATGCAATACCTCTGGTGATGCTCGCCAAACCAGTGACTGTTAGAGTAGTGAATGGGTCAACACTTCCCTCACAAATCACACACCAGACTGTCCCTTTCAAGTTATCCATGTCCCCTTCCCACCAGGAGATTATTTCCCTTATTGTTCTTCCCGAGGGAATGGACGAGATTCTGCTGGGAATACCCTGGCTCCGTTTCCACTCCCCACATATTGAGTGGACCTCAGGGAGGATATTGGGTTGGAGTGATTCATGTAAGGGCAGATGTGTGAATGAATGCGTTCAGGTTTCCACTACTGAGATACCCGCAGATCTCTCTTCGCTTCCCAAGTGCTATTGGTCCTATGCAGACGTCTTCTCCAAAAAGGCTGCGGAGACCCTTCCGCCTCACCGCCCCTATGACTGTCCTATTGATCTCTTGCCTGGAGCAGAACCTCCTCGGGGACGGGTCTATCCCCTCTCTCTCCCGGAAACGGAGTCTATGTCCCAATACATCCAGGAGAATGTGGCAAGAGGATTCATTAGGAAGTCAGTGTCACCTGCTGGGGCGGGGTTTTCCTTCGTGCAGAAGAAGAACGGAGAATTACGCCCATGCATAGATTACAGGGGTCTTAACGCCATCACCGTTAAGAATAAGTACCCATTGCCTCTGATTTCTGAGCCCTTTGATAGGCTACGGGGAGCAAGGGTATTTACCAAATTAGATCTGCGGGGTGCTTATAACCTGATTCGCATCCGTGAGGGGGACGAATGGAAGATGGCATTTAATACCAGGGATGGGCACTATGAGTATCTGGTGATGCCCTTTGGCCTCTGTAATGCCCCAGCCGTTTTCCAAGACTTTGTTAACGATATCTTCCGGGATATGCTCTCCACCTTGGTCGTAGTCTATTTGGATGATATTCTCATCTTCTTTCCAGATATTGACTCCCACCGGAGAGATGTTGGCAGAGTCTTTGACCTCTTACGGGCAAAGTACCTCTATGCAAAGTTGGAGAAGTGTATGTTTGAGCAGGAGTCTTTACCTTTCCTGGGCTATATAATCTCCGCCCAGGGATTGGCTATGGATCCTGCCAAACTACAGGCTGTGATGGACTGGCAAGAACCCCATTCTCTTAAAGCGGTGCAGTGCTTTATGGGGTTCATCAATTTCTATTGTCAGGTCATTCCCCACTTCTCAACTTTGGTAGCTCCCTTGGTAGCCCTCACCAAGAAGGGAGCAAATCCCAAATTGTGGTCTGAAGAGGTCTCCAAGGCTTTTTCTTCTATTAAGTCTCATTTTGCTAGCGCTCCCATCTTACATCGTCCCGATGTTGATAAGCCGTTTATAATGGAGGTGGATGCCTCATCTGTTGGTGCTGGAGCAGTCCTCTTCCAAAAGGATGCTCAAGGTCAGAAGCATCCTTGCTTCTTCTTCTCCAAGACCTTCACACCAGCGGAGAGGAATTATTCCATCGGGGACAGGGAGTTGCTAGCAATGAAGTTAGCCTTCTCGGAGTGGAGACATCTTTTGGAGGGGGCTTGCTTTCCCTTCCAAGTTTTCACGGACCACAAAAATTTGGTTTATTTACAAACAGCCCAGTGGCTAAATTCTCGTCAGACCAGATGGTCCTTGTTCTTCTCTCGGTTCCACTTCACCCTCCATTATCTCACTGGGGAGAAGAACATTCGTGCTGACGCCCTCTCTCGCTCCATTGTGTCATCTGAGGAGGAGGAAGGGGAGCCTCTGCTTATTGTCCCTTCTGAGAGCCTGAGAACCATAGCTCCGGTTTTGCTAGAGTCTGTGCCTCCGCGCAAGACTTTCGTACCCATTAATTTGCGACCAGAGGTTCTCTCTTGGGCTCATTCGTCCAGGGTGGGTGGACACTTTGGGACAAAGAGGACATCTGAGCTGCTGGTGACGACGTACTTGTGACCACATATGGTCCGTGACGTCGGAGATTATATTCGGGCGTGTGTCTCCTGCGCCAAAAATAAGTCTCCTCGACAACGGCCAGCTGGGTTACTCTATCCCTTGCCGGAGGCAGACAGGCCCTGGGAGGTGGTCGGGATGGACTTTGTGGTGGGTTTGCCCAAATCTCATGGCTGTACTATCATTTGGGTTATCACCGATCATTTTTCTAAACTGGTGCATTTGGTGCCACTTCCACGGCTACCTTCTGCACGGGCCTTGGCAGCGTTGTTCATAAAACACATCTTCCGCCTACACGGTATGCCGGACAAAATTGTCAGTGACCGGGGTCCCCAGTTTGCGTCTCGGTTCTGGAGAGAGCTTTGTCGTCTTCTCAGCATTGAGCTGAATCTCTCTTCCACATATCATCCCAAGACGAATGGGTTGGTAGAGAGGGCCAACCAGAACTTGGTCACATATCTGCAACATTTTGTCTCAGCCAGGCAGGATGACTGGGCATCCTTGCTATCGTGGGCGGTGTTTGCGCTAAAACAACGCCGTAGCCGACTCCACTGGACAAACCCCATTCCTCCTTAACTATGGCCAGAATCCGCGGGTACCTGTGTCTATGCCCGTGTCTTCCACCGACTCCAGGGTGGCAGACTGGGCTGTGGAGGCACGGGACATTTGGGACCGCACTCAGGATGCCATTCGGGTCTCCAAGGAGAGAATGGGGGCCTCCGCCGATGCTCATCGGCACCCCGCTCCGACCTTTGCTCCTGGCGACTTGGTGTGGCCTGTAACATCAGGCTGCGAGTTGAGTCCATTAAGTTTGCACCTCGCTACTTGGGTCCCTTCAAGGTCCTCGAACAGGTTAACCCTGTGGTCTACCATCTGGCCCTTCCTCCACGCCTGGGTATCACCGACACCTTTCATGTGTCCCTCTTGAAGCCCGTATACATGTCCCGGTTTTCCGAGTCATCTGCCGGGACATCGGGTTCGTCTATGGACGATTACGAGGTGAACGCTATTTTAGGGTGCAAGGTGGTACGTGGCAAAAAATTCTATTTGGTGGATTGGAAGGGTTATGGCCCAGAGGACAGGTCCTGGGAGCCTGCTGAATACATTCGAGCTCCACAGCTCATTGCTGCCTTCAAATGTAGCGAGGTCCAAGGGGGGGGGGCCATGTTAGGGGTCGAGTTCCCGCCTCTGCACAGGAGGAATCTCGGGCCATCTCCGCTGCGGTCTCCCATTCTTCTCCTGTCGCAGTGGAGCCTGCTCAGCGGAGATGTTGGTCCCAGCGTCTCGCTCAGTCTGACTGTGCAAAGGGTTACTGCTGCTTTTCCAGCTTCTGCCATTGAAGCCAGTACTGGACAGCGGCGAGAGGATGCTTTTGGGACTAAGTCCTGCTTTTCCCCTTCCGAGCATGCCCAGGGTAAGATCTCTCATTGGAGATCTAGGGTCACATGCTTAGATACTGCAGCAAAACCTATTGGTTCTCCAGGAAGGTCCTGAAGTTGCTCAGGCTCTGTGGCAGCCTCTCATTGGTCCTTCTAGGATGGTCCTGTACTTGCTGCAGCTATAAAAGGTTCGCATGGCCGCATGGCCATGCGCCAGTATCAAATCTACGTTATGTGCTTTGCGCCAGTGTGGTTACCTGTGTATGTGTTCAGGGACCCGGCTGAAATAAGCCCCTGGAATACCGGCTCCTCCGGTGAGGAGATTGTATGATTGCGTAACCACAAACTGCTATCTGCTCGGCAGTTGCTGTGTTCTCCTGTGAGTGTAACAGGACACAGTGCTATCTTTAGGTGACTCTGTGAAGTAACAGAGTTCGCTTCTACCACCATATAGGGCCGCCATTTGCCAGCAGCAGGTTCTCTCCTGCACGGTGGACCCCGGGATGCGAACACACCAAATAACATCTCTCTATTTGCTCGGTGCGTTACGCCAGCCCTAACACATGCTACATACAACATACATACTACATACATACTACATACATACATACTACATACATACTACATACAACATACATACTACATATATACTACATACATACAGCATACAAACACACTACATACATACTACATACATACATACAACATACATGCATACTACAGACATACATACTACATACATACTACATACATACATACATACTACATACATACAACATACATACATACATACATACATACTACATACAGCATACTACATACATACTACATACATACATACAACATACAATACATTCATACATTACATACATATAGACATACAGTACATATAACAGAGTACATACTCACCATCACTTGTCACTTTGTTCCCTGAAGCCAGTGTCATCTGTAAAAAAGATTAAAATAACAAACAACCAATATACTCCCTGATCCGCAGAAATCCACGAGTGTCCCACGACGATCTCCCGTGGAGAACGGCAGCATCAGCTGATGCAACCGCTCTCCAGGGGCTCCAGGAACACAATGACGGGAGGAAGGTATCCTTTCACACTGTATTCCTCCGCCGCTGTAAAAAAATAGTCCCTAGTCTCACTTTTGGCATTGCTGTGTGAGAAATTTTCCCACGCAGCAATTGCCATAAAGTGAGACTTTGAACTATAGTAACCTCAGTGATGCACTGCAGGAGCCATTGTCTCCTGTCAGTGTGTCACTGAGGGTCTTATAGAGCAGTGACATCACCCGATGTCACTGTTCTATAGGGGAGATCGTCGTGGGACACTCGCTATTAATTGGACTACGGCGGACAGGTAGTATACGGTTTATTATTTTACGTTTTTTGCAGGCGCTGAAGTATGGTAAGTATGGTTAAATGAAGAATATTAAAATACTTTTTTCCTAATGTGGGTGTGGTTTTTTAACCCTTTCCTACTATTGGATTAATAATGGATAGGTGTCTTATTGACGCCTCTCCGTTATTAACCCGGCTTAATGTCACCTTACAATAGCAAGGTGACATTAAACCCTTATTACCCCATATCCCACCGCTACACGGAGCCATTTCTGGGGCGGCTGCGGACTGGTATTTGTAGCCGGGGGGGGCAAGATCCATGGCCCCTCTCTAGGCTATGAATATCAGCCCGCAGCTGTCTGCGTAGCCTTTCTGGCTAAAAAATATAGGGGGACCCCACATCATTTTTTTTTGGGGGGGTCCCCCTATTTTAATAGCCAGTAAAGCCTACGCAGGCAGCTGTGGGCTGATAATCATAGCAGGCTACAAATATTGGCCCCCGGCCGTCGGCTTTCCCCCTCTGGCGCAGAAACTTGCGCGGGAGCCTGTTATGACCCCAATGGCGAGGGTCTCAGAGGAACGTGGAAGTCTGCAGAATACAAAAATCCAGCTCATAGGGCAGTGGTAACTGGGTTGACCATATATCTACTCCTAACGCCAACACTAGAAGTAGCCGGGGATCATTCCTACGTTGATTCTAGATGACACGCGCCAGCCGGAGAATCTAGCTACCCCTAGTAGAGGAAAACAAAGACCTTTCTTGCCTCCAGAGAAGGGGACCCCAAAGCTGGATAGAAGCCCCCCACAAATAATGACGGTGAGGTAAGAGGAAATGACAAACACAGAAATGAACCAGGTTTAGCACAGAGAGGCCCGCTTACTGATAGCAGAATAAAGAAAGGTAACTTATATGGTCAACAAAAACCCTATCAAAATCCACACTGGAAATTCAAGAACCCCCGAACCGTCTAACGGTCTGGGGGGAGAACACCAGCCCCCTAGAGCTTCCAGCAAAGGTCAGGATATAGATTAGGAACAAGCTGGACAAAAATACAAAACCAAAACAAATAGCAAAAAGCAAAAGGCAGACTTAGCTGAAATAACTGGAACCAGGATCAGTAGACAAGAGCACAGCAGACTAGCTCTGATAACTACGTTGCCAGGCATAGAACTGAAGGTCCAGGGAGCTTATATAGCAACACCCCTAACTAACGACCCAGGTGCGGATAAAAGGAATGACAGAAAAACCAGAGTCAAAAAACTAGTAACCACTAGAGGGAGCAAAAAGCAAATTCACAACAGTACCCCCCCCTTAGTGAGGGGTCACCGAACCCTCACCACGACCACCAGGGCGATCAGGATGAGCGGCATGAAAGGCACGAACTAAATCGGCCGCATGAACATCAGAGGCGACCACCCAGGAATTATCCTCCTGACCATAGCCCTTCCACTTGACCAGGTACTGAAGCCTCCGCCTGGAGAGGCGAGAATCCAAGATCTTCTCCACCACGTACTCCAACTCGCCCTCAACCAACACCGGAGCAGGAGGCTCAGCAGAAGGAACTACAGGCACAATGTACCGCCGCAACAAGGACCTATGAAATACATTGTGAATAGCAAACGACACAGGAAGATCCAGACGAAAAGATACAGGATTAAGGATTTCCAATATCTTGTAAGGCCCAATAAAACGAGGTTTAAATTTGGGAGAGGAGACCTTCATAGGAACAAAGCGGGAAGAAAGCCACACCAAATCCCCAACGCGTAGTCGGGGACCCACACCGCGGCGGCGGTTGGCAAAGCGCTGAGCCTTCTCCTGTGACAACTTCAAGTTGTCCACCACATGATTCCAGATCTGCTGCAACCTATCGACCACAGAATCCACCCCAGGACAGTCAGAAGGCTCCACATGACCCGAAGAAAAACGAGGATGGAAACCAGAGTTGCAGAAAAAAGGCGAAACCAAGGTGGCGGAACTAGCCCGATTATTAAGGGCAAACTCAGCCAACGGCAAGAATGTCACCCAATCGTCCTGATCAGCAGAGACAAAACACCTCAAATAAGCCTCCAAAGTCTGATTAGTTCGCTCCGTCTGTCCATTAGTCTGAGGATGGAAAGCAGACGAAAACGACAAATCAATGCCCATCCTACTACAAAAGGATCGCCAGAACCTGGAAACGAACTGGGATCCTCTGTCTGACACAATATTCTCAGGGATGCCGTGCAAACGAACCACGTTCTGGAAAAACACAGGAACCAGATCAGAAGAGGAAGGCAGCTTAGGCAAAGGAACCAAATGGACCATCTTGGAAAAGCGATCACATATCACCCAGATAACGGACATGCCCTGAGATAGCGGAAGATCAGAAATGAAATCCATGGAGATATGTGTCCAAGGTCTCTTCGGGACAGGCAAGGGCAAGAGCAAACCGCTGGCACGAGAACAGCAAGGCTTAGCTCGAGCACAAGTCCCACAGGACTGCACAAATGACCGCACATCCCTTGACAAGGAAGGCCACCAAAAGGACCTGGCCACCAGATCTCTGGTGCCAAAAATTCCCGGGTGACCTGCCAACACCGAGGAATGAACCTCGGAAATGACTCTGCTGGTCCACTTATCCGGGACAAACAGTCTGTCAGGTGGACAAGACTCAGGCCTATCAGCCTGAAATCTCTGCAACACACGTCGCAGATCCGGAGAAATAGCTGACAAGATAACTCCATCTTTAAGAATACCAACAGGATCAGCGACTCCAGGAGCATCAGGCACAAAGCTCCTAGAAAGAGCATCGGCCTTCACATTCTTTGAACCTGGTAAATACGAGACAACAAAATCAAAGCGGGAGAAAAACAATGACCAGCGGGCCTGTCTCGGATTAAGGCGTTTAGCAGACTCGAGATACATCAGATTTTTGTGATCAGTCAAGACCACCACACGATGCTTAGCACCCTCGAGCCAATGACGCCACTCCTCAAATGCCCATTTCATGGCCAACAACTCCCGATTGCCCACATCATAATTTCGCTCGGCAGGCGAAAACTTCCTAGAGAAAAAGGCACAAGGTTTCATAACAGAGCAACCAGGGCCTCTCTGCGACAAAACGGCCCCTGCCCCAATCTCCGAAGCATCCACCTCAACCTGAAAGGGAAGTGAGACGTCAGGCTGGCACAAAACAGGCGCCGAAGTAAACCGGCGTTTCAACTCCTGGAAAGCCTCCACGGCAGCAGGAGCCCAGTTAGCTACATCGGAGCCCTTCTTGGTCATATCCGTCAAAGGTTTCACAATGCTAGAAAAATTAGCGATAAAACGACGGTAGAAGTTAGCGAAGCCCAAGAACTTCTGAAGACTCTTAACTGACGAGGGCTGAGTCCAATCAAGAATAGCTCGGACCTTGACTGGGTCCATCTCCACAGCAGAAGGGGAAAAAATGAACCCCAAAAAGGGAACCTTCTGTACACCAAAGAGACACTTTGAGCCCTTGACAAACAAAGAATTTTCACGCAAAATTTTAAAGACCAACCTGACCTGCTCCACATGCGAATCCCAATCATCAGAAAAAACCAAAATATCATCCAGATAAACAATCAAAAATTTATCCAGATACTTCCGGAAAATGTCATGCATAAAGGACTGAAAAACTGAAGGCGCATTGGAGAGCCCAAAAGGCATCACCAAGTACTCAAAATGACCTTCGGGCGTATTGAATGCGGTTTTCCATTCATCACCTTGCTTAATGCGCACAAGGTTGTACGCACCACGAAGGTCTATCTTGGTGAACCACTTGGCACCCTTAATCCGGGCAAACAAGTCAGACAACAGCGGTAAAGGATACTGAAACTTGACAGTGATCTTATTTAAAAGCCGATAATCAATACAAGGTCTCAAAGATCCGTCCTTTTTTGCCACAAAAAAGAATCCCGCACCAAGAGGGGAAGAAGACGGACGAATATGTCCTTTCTCCAGAGACTCCTTGATATATGAACGCATAGCGGTATGTTCAGGTACCGACAGATTAAACAGTCTTCCCTTAGGAAATTTACTGCCTGGGATCAAATCTATAGCACAGTCACAGTCCCTATGAGGAGGCAGTGCACTGGACTCAGACTCACTGAAGACATCCTGATAATCAGACAAATACTCCGGAACTTCCGAAGGCGTAGAAGAAGCAATAGACACAGGCAGGGAATCCCCATGAATACCACGACAGCCCCAACTTGAGACTGACATAGCCTTCCAGTCCAGGACTGGATTATGGGTCTGTAACCATGGCAGCCCCAAAACAACCAAATCATGCATTTTATGTAAAACCAGGAAACGTATCACCTCGCGGTGTTCAGGAGTCATGCACATGGTAACCTGTGTCCAATACTGCGGTTTATTTGCTGCCAATGGTGTAGCATCAATACCCCTAAGAGGAATAGGATTTTCTAATGGTTCAAGAGTAAAACCACAGCGCTTAGCAAATGAGAGATCCATGAGACTCAGGGCAGCACCTGAATCTACAAACGCCATGACAGGATAAGATGACAGTGAGCAAATCAAGGTTACAGACAGAATAAATTTAGGTTGCAAATTACCAACGGTGACAGGACTAACAACCTTAGCTATACGTTTAGAGCATGCTGAGATAACATGTGTAGAATCACCACAGTAGTAGCATAAGCCATTCCGGCGTCTATGAATTTTCCGCTCATTTCTAGTCAGGATTCTATCACATTGCATTAAATCAGGTGTCTGTTCAGACAACACCATGAGGGAATTTGCGGTTTTTCTATCACATTGCACCGAATTAGGTGTCTGTTCAGACAACACCATGAGGGAATTTGCAGTTTTGCGCTCCCGCAACCGCCGGTCAATTTGAATAGCCAGTGCCATAGTATCATTCAGACCTGTGGGAATGGGAAAACCCACCATAACATTCTTAATGGCTTCAGAAAGGCCATTTCTAAAATTAGCGGCCAGTGCACACTCGTTCCAATGTGTCAGCACGGACCATTTCCGAAATTTTTGGCAATACACTTCAGCCTCGTCCTGCCCCTGAGACATAGCCAGCAAGGCCTTTTCTGCCTGAATCTCAAGATTGGGTTCCTCATAAAGTAAACCGAGCGCCAGAAAAAACGCATCAAGATCAGCCAATGCCGGATCTCCTGGCGCCAGCGAAAAAGCCCAATCCTGAGGGTCGCCCCGTAAGAACGAAATAACAATTTTTACTTGCTGAGCAGAATCTCCAGATGAACAGGGTCTCAGGGACAAAAACAATTTACAATTATTCACGAAATTCCTAAACTTAAACCTGTCTCCGGAAAACAGTTCAGGAATCGGTATTTTAGGTTCTGACCTAGGATTTCTGATAACATAATCTTGTATGCCCTGCACACGAGTAGCCAGCTGGTCCACACTTGTAATCAAGGTCTGGACATTCATGTCTGCAGCAAGCATAGCCACTCTGAGGTAAAGGGGAAAAAGAAAAAAAAAACTCAGAATCTTCTTTCTTATAATCCCTCTTCTGCAATGCATTAAACATTTAATACTGGCCTGGCAAACTGTTATGACCCCAATGGCGAGGGTCTCAGAGGAACGTGGAAGTCTGCAGAATACAAAAATCCAGCTCATAGGGCAGTGGTAACTGGGTTGACCATATATCTACTCCTAACGCCAACACTAGAAGTAGCCGGGGATCATTCCTACGTTGATTCTAGATGACACGCGCCAGCCGGAGAATCTAGCTACCCCTAGTAGAGGAAAACAAAGACCTTTCTTGCCTCCAGAGAAGGGGACCCCAAAGCTGGATAGAAGCCCCCCACAAATAATGACGGTGAGGTAAGAGGAAATGACAAACACAGAAATGAACCAGGTTTAGCACAGAGAGGCCCGCTTACTGATAGCAGAATAAAGAAAGGTAACTTATATGGTCAACAAAAACCCTATCAAAATCCACACTGGAAATTCAAGAACCCCCGAACCGTCTAACGGTCCGGGGGGAGAACACCAGCCCCCTAGAGCTTCCAGCAAAGGTCAGGATATAGATTAGGAACAAGCTGGACAAAAATACAAAACCAAAACAAATAGCAAAAAGCAAAAGGCAGACTTAGCTGAAATAACTGGAACCAGGATCAGTAGACAAGAGCACAGCAGACTAGCTCTGATAACTACGTTGCCAGGCATAGAACTGAAGGTCCAGGGAGCTTATATAGCAACACCCCTAACTAACGACCCAGGTGCGGATAAAAGGAATGACAGAAAAACCAGAGTCAAAAAACTAGTAACCACTAGAGGGAGCAAAAAGCAAATTCACAACAGGAGCCCATGCCACTTTTTTCCATTTTTTTTAAAATTCAACACTCATTAAGACCTCTTTCACACTTGCATCAGTACGGGTCCGTCGCTATGCGTCGGGCCGATGTACCGACGCACATTGTGAAATTTGTGCACGATGTGGGCAGCGGATGCAGTTTTTCAATTCATCCGCTGCCCATTCTGAAGTCCGGGGAGGAGGGGGCGGAGATTCGGCCGGGCATGCGCGGTAGAAAATGGCGGACGCGTCGGACAAAAAAAGTTCACTTGAATGTTTTTTCGTGCCGACGGTCCTCCAAAACACGACAGATCCGTTGCACGACGGACGCGACGTGTGGCCATCCGTCGCGATCTGTCGCTAATACAAGTCTATGGGTAAAAAATGCATCCTGCGAGCACATTTGCAGGATCCGTTTTTTCTCACACAGCAATGCCAAAAGTGAGACTAGGGACTATTTTTTTTACAGCGGCGGAGGAATACAGTGCGAAAGGATACCTTCCTCCCGTCATTGTGTTCCTGGAGCCCCTGGATAGCGGTCGCATCAGCTGATGCTGCCGTTCTCCACGGGAGATCGTCGTGGGACATTCGTGGATTTCTGCTCATCAGGGAGTATATTGGTTGTTTGTTATTTTAATCATTTTTACAGATGACACTGGCTTCAGGGAACAAAGTGACAAGTAATGGTGAGTATGTACTCTGTATGAAAGTATGAAATCTATGTTTAATGTACTGTATGTCTGTATGTATGAATTGTATCTAATGTATGAATGTATTGTAGTATAGTATGTAGTATTCATGTAGTATGTATGTAGTATGTATGTAGTATGTAGGTAGTATGTATGTATGTAGCATGTATGTAGTATGTATGTATGTAGTATGTATGTAGTATGTATGTATGTATGTAGTATGTAAGTAGTATGTATGTATTATGTATGTAGTATGTATGTATGTATGTAGCATGTATGTATGTATGTAATATGTATGTAGTATGTATGTATGTAGTATGTATGTATGTAATATGTATGTAGTATGTATGTAGTATGCATGTAGTATGCATGTAGTATGTATGTAGTATGTATGTAGTATGTATGTAGTATGTATGTATGTAGCATGAGTAGTAGAGCGTCGGGTGGTTTCGTCAAACTCAATTTGACAGGTGGACACGCCCCTATCATAGTGTATCAAAGTGTGTAACCCCTACCCTCCCTGTCAGCCAGCTGTCCCTCCTTGTCTGGCTGTCCCCTTTTGATATAGTTTAATATTATTATCACAGTATTTGATGCCGTGAATGTTATCCCAGTAATTGTTTTATATTAGCTGTTTATATGTTGTATTAAGATTACTCTTATTTGATAAAGTAAAGAGAGAGGAGAATTGCAGAACGGAGCTGGAGGCAGTCACACACAACACAGAACACATGAACAACAAACACACATAACATACAGAACACACACAACACACACAACAAACATACACACACAACATACAGAACACACACAACACATGCAACACACACAACATACACACACAACATACAGAACACACACAACACATGCAACACACACAACAAACATACACACACAACATACAGAACACACACAACACATGCAACACACACAACAAACATACACACACAACATACAGAACACACACAACACATGCAACACACACAACAAACACACACACACAACATACAGAACACACACAACACATGCAACACACAACAAACATACACACACAACATACAGAACACACACAACACATGCAACACTCACAACAAACATACACACACAACATACAGAACACACACAACACATGCAACACACACAACATACACACACAACATACAGAACACACACAACACATGCAACACACACAACAAACACACAGAACCATAAACTTATAATGGCAAAATGTTGATGCCTCCGTCAGCACAAAGATGGATTTTTGCATGGAAAATAAAATACTGTAACATATGTAAAACATTATATTCAATAATATTCATATTTTTAAAGGAAAACTCTCCATAGGTGAGAATAGTGTACATTCAGAAGCTGCAAAGAGAAGTGAGTGCTGCGGTAATGCTCAGTGAGCTGCGGGTACGCTCACATCTTGTGCCGTACTACCTTATATGTTTTGTTTGCATCAGTTCAGAGAAACCAAAAACCCTACTACAAGACCACATGTATTTATGTTACACAGCATGGTGTAGACTGGATAGAAATGTAACAAAGCTTTAAAAGCATACATAAGTTAGATGTCTTTGAATAAAAATAATTTGTCTTATAATATTCACTGAAAGGAAGCAAAATTTACGGTATACATAGAACAGCAAAGAGCTGAAACAAACTATAACTAAAAGTCAAATTATAAAGAAATTAAGATTTATTATCTGCAAAAGTGGAGAAACAAACTTTGAATGTTTTGTAATTGTAATATTCAGGAGTCTGCACATTTATGTTACTTGGTGACTCTAAAACCCTATCTTGGGAGCAAAAATAATTGTAATGACTAACAAAATCCAAGGAAAAATAAATAAATAAATAAATAAGAATAACTGAGTGTAACAATTGCCAAGTAGTAGAAACAATAAATGATTTTACAATATCGCCCAAACAACCAGCTAGGTCATTATTCTTTATTCTAATTATGTTTTAACTTTGTACACCTTTTTTTTTTTTTTTTTTTCCCATGACAGAAAAATCTACAAAACATTGAATTCAAGAAGGCTGTGTGCAAATAGCCAGCACAGACAGCTGTGAAATTAATATGTGATAAAATAATGTAGAATTAAAGAGAGATGGAGATGAAGCTCAACTCTTCAGAAAATGCAGAACCATGACCCCATGTTAGAGGGTATTAGTAACATTAACCAGTTACATACAAGTTAAAAGCATGAATCATTAGCTGTATGTTATAAAATATGCCACGCGTTATTATATTCACTAATCCAACAAGTTCTAGAACCAAA
Organism: Ranitomeya variabilis; assembly: GCF_051348905.1. NCBI lineage: Eukaryota > Metazoa > Chordata > Amphibia > Anura > Dendrobatidae > Ranitomeya > Ranitomeya variabilis. The sequence continues at coordinate 1,168,585,144 of NC_135232.1, forward strand.
TTTCTACACATGGTGTTTATTAGCCAAATTTCCAGAAACATCATAGCGACCACTGTATATCACTAGATACCATGATCATCTTCCTTACTAAACATGATATTTAGGAGGAAACAAAAGGAAGCTTGTTGAATTTATAAAAGCAATAAATTTATTGATTACAAAAAACACTCCATAAAAAGACCGATAAAATACACACAGTACAAAAACACAAGCACATTATCTGCAAATAACCGTGCATATAACACAAAAGTATAAAGAAGAACACCAGGACTAAAAAGGAACGTTCCAGTTAAATCATTAACTGTATATATCTGAATATATGCTGTAACTAGGGTGCAGACAAGCCAAAAACTCCATATATTGCTACTGGTAGAATGAATAATATATCTATCACCCCCTACATGTCCTGTTCAATATGGACTGGAGTGATGGAAAAAACTATAGACCACGCGCTATGTATAACCTAAGGTCCTAGACCCCATGACCTTATGGACCCTGGAAACGCTAGTGGCCCAAAGTGAAAAATGATTTGTCTGATGAGCACATGGAGGGCTAGTCTCACCTGATAAGGGAACGCTCCAGCACGCACCCCGACGCGCGTTTCGCTACTTGTAAGCACTCGCTTTCTCAAGGGGAATGGTGTGGATTGGGAATGGTTTACAGGACCTTATATCGTCCTGACAACGGCCATGTGACCATCATGTGATGGTACCCGCCCCCCGGCCGTGTTAAACGGCGCATGCGCACATCGCCGTAGTCGTCTCCCCACCCCAGCCCGGACATGCCCTGCCGCACACAGGAGCAGGCTCCGAAGGTCCCGATCACATGCGCAGATGGGCGCCGCCGGACAAGAGCGGGTGACAAACCGCAGCGACAGTGCTGATGCGCACCACAACCAGGGAGCATATAATAAACAATTCTATAGCCTATACAACAACGAAAAATCTATATATGTACTGCATAAATATTCAAAACAAGCTCTCCCATATAGCAGGGGTCCAGACTTTTGCAATTTTTCTCCCAATATGTTGATACTGTCCAATCTTGTATTCCAAGTGACCCTATGGATCTTTTGCTGCTTATATCATATGCAGAGGAGGCAGAACTTAGTAATGCTGCAGTATTCACTGCTTACTATGGGAGAGAGCCTATATCGTATAAAACAGAAAAAAGAAAAAAAGTGATTAAAACCAAACACAAAACACATAAACAATGTTAAAATACAGGATGGCTAAAGGGGAAGGAAATTGATGTAATGAGGGGGTGGGGAAAATAATTTTACAAAAATGTAGCAAAATTCAGGGATTCATTTAAACCAGCCGGTTTCATGGTTCCTAATGTTACAATCCATCTCAATTCTCGCTGCGCTAGCAGCTTTTTTACGTCTCCCCCTCTGATGCCGGTGTGTATAACATCTATACCTCTTACCAGAAAGTTTCTGGGATTACAGTTGTGTACCATGCGGAAGGGTCTCGGTATTGTTTTAAGAGATGACACGTCTTCTACCGTTGCCGCAGCCTCAATATCTCGCACGTGCTCTCTAATTCGTATTCTCAATTCCCTGGATGTTAACCCGATATATATAAGGGGGCAGCCACAAGTGGCGTAATAAATTACGTTCTGTGTGCTGCACGAGATGTATTCCCTTATTTCAAACTCTTTATGATCTACTGACACAAAAGATGACGTTTGGTATGTATTTTTACATGCTACACAATGAAAGCGAGTGCTTACAAGTAGCGAAACGCGCGTCGGGGTGCGTGCTGGAGCGTTCCCTTATCAGGTGAGACTAGCCCTCCATGTGCTCATCAGACAAATCATTTTTCACTTTGGGCCACTAGCGTTTCCAGGGTCCATAAGGTCATGGGGTCTAGGACCTTAGGTTATACATAGCGCGTGGTCTATAGTTTTTTCCATCACTCCAGTCCATATTGAACAGGACATGTAGGGGGTGATAGATATATTATTCATTCTACCAGTAGCAATATATGGAGTTTTTGGCTTGTCTGCACCCTAGTTACAGCATATATTCAGATATATACAGTTAATGATTTAACTGGAACGTTCCTTTTTAGTCCTGGTGTTCTTCTTTATACTTTTGTGTTATATGCACGGTAATTTACAGATAATGTGCTTGTGTTTTTGTACTGTGTGTATTTTATCGGTCTTTTTATGGAGTGTTTTTTGTAATCAATAAATTTATTGCTTTTATAAATTCAACAAGCTTCCTTTTGTTTCCTCCTAAATATCATGTTTAGTAAGGAAGATGATCATGGTATCTAGTGATATACAGTGGTCGCTATGATGTTTCTGGAAATTTGGCTAATTATATCGCTTTCTGTGTTTTTCACAGCTAATCCCAGGTATACTAATATGGACTATAGAGCTCGCGATGGAGCATGGCTCACACAATTGAATGACGTAATTAAGGACACCAGTGGTACAGGTGGCGAGGGGAAGGATAAGGGGTTAAGTGAGATGATTACTAAATTTAAAGATCTCACAAGAAAAAGAACCAAAATATGGTGGAATCATGCTTTTCTAGATAAATATTTACAAAGGGAATTAATCCCTAGGGGACTAAGAGTTCAAATATTTCCCTCATTCCCAGTAGAAAATCTAGAAATATGTGAAAAATGGGAAAAACATGCTAATGATTGTTCTGCCGGGTTCATGGAAATATTGAAAGAAATGAATACCGAATCCCTGTCCAGTATAGAAAAAGAAATGGATGAATTACAGAATTCAATTAAAAAAGAGATGTCATTGGAGGCTCTAAAAAAATTGAACTCTGAAATACAAGAGGAAGCACAAAAATGGGCAGAGGATATTCAGCAAAGTAAAGCAAAAAAATTCCAACGTGATGTCCTTGACAAACAACAAAATAGGATGTACAAGTGGAGGAACCCGAATGAAAGATCGCGACCTTACTATAGGAATGAATCCCAATCACGCTCAAGGTCGGCTTCCATTCGATCTTTTAGGGGAGATACGCAACAAACAAAGAAAAATCGTATAGAAGTGGAAAATGAGGGAGCTTCTACAAGTGATAACTACAAAAAAGTTAATACTCGGCAAAATACTAAAAAAAGAAATGAGGCAAAACAATCTGAGAAGGGGTCTCAGGGAGGTCTGCAGGTAATTAATTTATCGGACCACCACTTGACCCATACACAGTTGCTGGTGTTGGGCAGGGGCCTCTCATTCTCTCCCACTAATAAATATGATTATTTTACAGCTTTGAAAGACCTCCATCTATTCTCACGAAAGCTCATCCTGAAAAAATTACATAGCAAAGGAGGCAATGATTTGGAAGGTTGGAGTGCTGCAGAGAGAGACACCATAGGAATCCTGGAGGAACTATTGGATGAACAGAACCCAACTACGGAAGGTAGGTTCCCCAGAGATATTCTTCCCAGATCCACAAGTTTCCCTCCCTTGTCACTCTGCCCGGCGGTAGATGTCTTCACTAAATTAGTTACCAATGATTTGAAGAAATTGTCAACCTATCGCCGGTATGACAATTTGACCCATGCAGAAAGAGATAGCATCCGCCAGTTACAATCTATGGAGGATGTGGTATTCAAAGCGGCTGACAAGGGAGGGAACATTGTGGTCTGGCCCGTGGCTAAATATGAACGGGAGGCATATCGACAGCTACGTGATAATGATGTTTATACCAAAATTGGATATAATCCAGTGGTGTCTTTCTCTGCACAGCTCCAAAAAATTCTGCTGAGAGCCTTGGATTCGGGGGTTATTGACAAAAAGGTTCTTGAGGGCCTCACTGTTAAATTTCCAAAAATACCTACCTTTTACTTACTTCCCAAGGTGCACAAGGACGCCGTCAACCCTCCGGGACGTCCGATCGTGTCAGGAATAGGTGGCTTATGTGACCCCATCTGTAAATTTGTAGATCACTATTTAAAATCAATTGTAGAGACATTACCCTCATATGTTAAGGACACGACGGACGTCCTTACGAGGGTTGACGGCGCCTTTGTAGGTCATGACATCATTCTGGTAACAGCCGATGTAGAAACCTTGTATACCTGCATTAACCACAATGATGGCATTCGGGCGGTCCGCTTCTTCCTCGGGACCTCCAACCTGGACGGCCCTCTGTGTGAACTTGTTCTTGAGCTGCTGCACTTTGTCCTCACGCACAATTTTTTTACTTTTAAAGACCAGTATTATCAACAAAAGCGTAGCGCGGCCATGGGCGCGGCCTGTGCCCCGGCGTACGCTAACCTCTTTTTGGGTTACTGGGAGAGGTTGGTTTTTGGTGACGCCGGGGCGGGGGCCGCGGACCATGTGCTGTGCTGGTTACGCTATATCGATGACGTTTTGTTTTTTTGGCGGGGGACAGTGCAGCAGTTAGACGAGTTCATGGCGGATTTGAATAGAAATGATTTTAACATCAAGCTGACATATAGATACAATAAGACCAAAATTGATTTCCTGGATATCAGCCTGGAGGTGGATTCCACATCCACCATCCAGACTGATGTCTTCCGTAAGGAAACGTCCGTTAATTCATTGATCCATGCCACGACTGCGCACAACCAGTCCACAGTAAGGGCCGTCCCGGTTGGACAGTTCCTGAGGATGCGGCGGATCTGCTCGACGGACCAGAGATTTGAAACGCAGGCCTCAGACTTGAGAGAACGCTTTGAGCAGCGTGGTTATAGTCGGAGGTGCATCAAGCGCGGGTATAACAAGGCTAAGTCAGTGTCCCGCACCTCTTTGCTGTATCAAAAAAAGCATAAGAAGAAAAAGGATGACAATATACGATTTATTTCGGTATATAACCACGAGTGGGACAGTATGCGAGGTATACTGACTAGATACTGGCCTGTGCTTAGTGCGGAACCCTCCCTGAGACCCTTTTTGTCAGATAAACCTCTTATGACATCTCGGCGTGCAAAAAATTTAGGAGATCTATTAGTTAGGAGCCACTATGTGGCTCCAACTAAAAATTACTTTGGTAATATACAACCCAGAAAGGGTTTTTTCAAATGCGGTCATTGTGTAGCATGTAAAAATGCATACCAAACGTCATCTTTTGTGTCAGTAGATCATAAAGAGTTTGAAATAAGGGAATACATCTCGTGCAGCACACAGAACGTAATTTATTACGCCACTTGTGGCTGCCCCCTTATATATATTGGGTTAACATCCAGGGAATTGAGAATACGAATTAGAGAGCACGTGCGAGATATTGAGGCTGCGGCAACGGTAGAAGACGTGTCATCTCTTAAAACAATACCGAGACCCTTCCGCATGGTACACAACTGTAATCCCAGAAACTTTCTGGTAAGAGGTATAGATGTTATACACACCGGCATCAGAGGGGGAGACGTAAAAAAGCTGCTAGCGCAGCGAGAATTGAGATGGATTGTAACATTAGGAACCATGAAACCGGCTGGTTTAAATGAATCCCTGAATTTTGCTACATTTTTGTAAAATTATTTTCCCCACCCCCTCATTACATCAATTTCCTTCCCCTTTAGCCATCCTGTATTTTAACATTGTTTATGTGTTTTGTGTTTGGTTTTAATCACTTTTTTTCTTTTTTCTGTTTTATACGATATAGGCTCTCTCCCATAGTAAGCAGTGAATACTGCAGCATTACTAAGTTCTGCCTCCTCTGCATATGATATAAGCAGCAAAAGATCCATAGGGTCACTATAGGGGAATACAAGATTGGACAGTATCAACATATTGGGAGAAAAATTGCAAAAGTCTGGACCCCTGCTATATGGGAGAGCTTGTTTTGAATATTTATGCAGTACATATATAGATTTTTCGTTGTTGTATAGGCTATAGAATTGTTTATTATATGCTCCCTGGTTGTGGTGCGCATCAGCACTGTCGCTGCGGTTTGTCACCCGCTCTTGTCCGGCGGCGCCCATCTGCGCATGTGATCGGGACCTTCGGAGCCTGCTCCTGTGTGCGGCAGGGCATGTCCGGGCTGGGGTGGGGAGACGACTACGGCGATGTGCGCATGCGCCGTTTAACACGGCCGGGGGGCGGGTACCATCACATGATGGTCACATGGCCGTTGTCAGGACGATATAAGGTCCTGTAAACCATTCCCAATCCACACCATTCCCCTTGAGAAAGCGAGTGCTTACAAGTAGCGAAACGCGCGTCGGGGTGCGTGCTGGAGCGTTCCCTTATCAGGTGAGACTAGCCCTCCATGTGCTCATCAGACAAATCATTTTTCACTTTGGGCCACTAGCGTTTCCAGGGTCCATAAGGTCATGGGGTCTAGGACCTTAGGTTATACATAGCGCGTGGTCTATAGTTTTTTCCATCACTCCAGTCCATATTGAACAGGACATGTAGGGGGTGATAGATATATTATTCATTCTACCAGTAGCAATATATGGAGTTTTTGGCTTGTCTGCACCCTAGTTACAGCATATATTCAGATATATACAGTTAATGATTTAACTGGAACGTTCCTTTTTAGTCCTGGTGTTCTTCTTTATACTTTTGTGTTATATGCACGGTTATTTACAGATAATGTGCTTGTGTTTTTGTACTGTGTGTATTTTATCGGTCTTTTTATGGAGTGTTTTTTGTAATCAATAAATTTATTGCTTTTATAAATTCAACAAGCTTCCTTTTGTTTCCTCCTAAATAACATGGTGTTTATTGTAGAGATCCATAATTTTGTTCAATAAACGTTATTATTTTTATCTGAAAAAGTTCTCTCGTTCTTTATTTTACAAAGATCAGCACTGTTTATAGTATCAAATTGTCAATAAAAGAGGGGCCTACCTATATAAATACTGTAGGTGTATCAAATTGTCAATAAAAGAGAAAAACATTGTTTAACTATAAATAAACGCTAATCAACAGTCATTATACTGCCAGCCACATATGCTCAGATCGGGTGCTCTTCAGAATGAAGCAGACGCTTCCAATAGTACATGCATGTACTATAAATAAAAGGGCCTATATAATAATAGATGTATCAAATTGTCAAAAGAGAATAAATATTATTGGGGCTATAGGTGTATGAAAATGTAAATAAAAGAGAATAAACATTATTGGGACTATAGGTGTATGAAAATGTAAATAAAAGAGAATAAACATTATTGGACTCTAAATAAAAGGTCCTATATAATAATAGGTGTAATAATACACTTTGATACACTATGATTTCGGTGTGATATCTATTTAATATGCTTTGCTGCCACTTTGATAACAATTTGTTATCAATTTGTTGGAATCGTATCAGTAATCAATTTAATACATTTTGATTCACTACGGTATCCGTATGATGTCTATTTAGCACACTTTATGCGATTTTAATTAATTAACTGCTGGTCAAATAAATATTATTGGGACTATAGGTGTATGAAAATGTAAATAAAAGAGAATAAATATTATTGGGACTATAAATAAAAGGACCTATGTAATAATAGGTGTAATAATACACTTTGATACGATAATCTAGCAATTATAGTATCAGACTCATTCAAACTCATAGCAGAATAATACTGCAGAAACACAGGGTCATTCTCCCTATCATCGGATTATCAAATAAGAGTAATCTTAATACAGCATATAAACATCTAATATAAAACAATTACTGGAATAATATTCACTGTGATAATAATCACAACACCAAATTATTTCTGTGTGGTTTAAGGAGTGTTTGTGTGGAATGTTTGTATCTCCAACACAGAAAGATTTTTAACCATTCTGTGTTTGCGCAGTTATTTGGGATACCAGAGAAACAGCTGTTGGGACCCCCCAAACATCGGTGGGAAGCAAATGCAGCCAGTTTTTGCTGTACTGATTGATGAACCATGTGGATGATGATGTTTGTGAATGCATGTTGTGTGTGTGTGAACAGGCTTTGCAGCCATATCCCAAGCATCATGATCACAGCTGCTTATGTGATTATGTAGGAGCCAGCTCCTGCTTGTCGTTTCTGCAATATTCACTATAGAATGTGTTCATTGTAAGAAGTGTAATGTTGTATATTCAAGCGATACTATTTATTTTGTAAGAAGTGTAATGATGTATAATCATCGTGCTATTTATTTTGTACGATGCAGCATTGATATTTATTTTGTAAGAAGTGTGTTGCTGTATATTCAAGCGATACTATTTATTTTGTACGATGCAGCATTGAAATGTATTTGAGATGTGTTTATTTTACAATAAAATCTTTTACATTTTTACAATACCGTGTCTATGCTTTTTATAAACGTATAAAACACCACGCTTCATACTTGCGGGTGTTGTAATATGGCCGCATACATAATGTGCCCATTATAAATCACATATAAATGAGAATACCACTATCCGATAATACTGCAGAAACACAGACTCACTCTCCCTATCATCGGATTATCAAATAAGAGTAATCTTAATACAGCATATAAACATCTAATATAAAACAATTACCGGGATAATATTCACTGCATCAAATACTGTGATAATAATATTAAACTATATCAAAAAGGGAGAGCCAGACAAGGAGGGACAGCTGGTTGACAGGGAGGGGAGGGGTTACACACTTTGATACACTTTGATAGGGGCGGGTCCACCTGTCAAATTGAGTTTGACGAAACATATCTATGCTCTACTACTAGCATGTATGTAGTATGTATGTATGTAGTATGTATGTATGTAATATGTATGTAGTATGTATGTAGTGTGTATGTAGTATGTATGTAATATGTATGTAGTATGTAAGTAGTATGTATGTATGTAAGTATGTAGTATGTATGTATGTATGTATGTAGCATGTATGTATGTATGTAGTATGTATGTATGTAGTGTGTATGTAGTATGTATGTATGTAGTATGTATGTATGTAATATGTATGTAGTATGTATGTATGTAGTATGTATGTAATGTATGTAGTATGTATGTATGTATGTATGTAGTATGTATGTAGTATGTATGTTTTTTTTACATTCAACACATTAGCCGGATGATGGGACTACTACTGTTCCATCATTGGCTAATGTGTCAATCACTGTCACTGTAGCAGGCATCGTCCAATGGGACTTGTAGTCCCATCGGACGATGCCTGCACACATGCACAGACCCCCGGCAGCCCGCACAGAGCCCCGGCAACCTGCACAGAGCCCCGGCAGCCCACGCAGACCCCCGCCAGCCCGCACAGAGCCCCGGCAGGCATGCACAGACCCCTGGCAGCCCAAAAAGAGCCCCGACAGGCACGCACAGACCCCCGGCAGCCCGCACAGAGCCCCGGCAGGCAGCACAGAGCCCCGGCAGGCAGCACAGAGCCCCCAGCAGCCCGCACAGAGCCCGGCAGCCCGTACAGAGCCCCGGCAGGCCTGCACAGAGCCCCGGCAGGCCCGCACAGAGCCCCGGCAGCCCGCACAGAGCCTTGGCAGCCTGCACAGAGCCCCCGGCAGCCCGCACAGAGCCCCCAGCAGCCCACACAGAGCCCCGGCAGCCCATACAGAGCCCCGGCAGGCCCGCACAGAGCCCCAGCATCCCGCACAGAGCCCCGGCAGCCCGCACAGAGCCCCGGCAGGCATGCACAGAGCCCAGGCAGGCACGCACAGAGCCCCGGCAGCCCGCACAGAGCCCCGGCAGCCCGCAGAGAGCCCCGGCAGGCATGCACAGAGCCCCGGCAGCCCACACAATATCATCTACTATTGTTGTTCATCGTTCACCATCTCAATAAATATAGACTTAAGAACCTATACAGTCTGTTTACTGAGGCAATGGATGAAGGTTTAGCCGTATGCTAGAATTCACACAGCATCATACGTAGAGGAAGGCAGAACAGTGGTCCTCATCATAATTATGAAATCCTGATGAAGTCTCTGGCCTCCGTTTTTTTTTACCTATGGATCAAAACATTCTGTACCAATATAAATTTTATATTGTTAATGTATATTTTTGGTAATTTCTCTGTAATAATAAAATCTTTATAATTTCTGTATATCATGACTAAGGTCCTCCTTTTAAAAAACAACTTATTACAAGAGCCAATAACTATAATAACAATAATAATTTTTATTTATATAGCGCCAACATATTCCGCAGCGCTTTACAACTTATAGAGGGGACTTGTACAGACAACAGACATTACAGCATAACAGAAATCACAGTTCAAAACACATACCAGGAGGAATGAGGGCCCTGCTGCTCGCAAGCTTACAACCTATGAGGAAAAGGGGAGACACGAGAGGTGGATGGTAACAATTGCTTTAGTTATTTGGACCAGCCATAGTGTAAGGCTCGGGTGTTCATGTAAAGCTGCATGAACCAGTTATCGGCCTAAGTATGTAACAGTACAGACATAGAGGCTATTAATTGCATAAAGTGTATGAGAACATGATGGAGGAACGTGATTATGGTTTGTTTTTTTTTTTAATGGGCCACACAGGGATAGTTAGGTTAATGCGTTGAGGCGGTAGGCCAATCTGAACAAATGCGTTTTTAGGGCACGCTTAAAACTGTGGGGATTGGGGATTAATCGTATTAACCTGGGTAGTGCATTCCAAAGAATCGGCGCAGCACGTGTAAAGTCTTCCAACTCCTATAATTATCCCTAGTAAAGCTGCCGTGAAGGGAGCATACAAAACACCAAAAAGAAAAAATTCTTCACATGAAGGCAACACCATAAAAAATTAATATAATCTTTATTGAAATACACAACACATGTTGCAATAAAATATTGGCGGGTAGGGTACACAGAACACAGGACAAAAGGTGGGTAACCCAAAATACAGCTCCATAAGTAACTCAATAAAATAAGTAAAAAAGTGCAAATGTGCAGTTACTCATATATGACACACGTCATAAAAGTACATAGCAGTATAACCATTATTACTACTAAGGCAAAGTAGGCCAGTAAAGTGACAGTGTGCAAAAAATAACATATAGATATACTACATAAGAGCAGACAGTGGCATGAGTATTAATATTTACCAGTAGGAGCGTTCCTGGGGACCCACCACACCCGACGCGCGTTTCGCACCGAAATGCTTCGTCTGGGGGTGGTTAGGTGTCTGACAAAGATCTTATTTATATCCAGATAATCCAATAGGATTGATGTTGCCATTAGAATCTGACATAGAACCGCTGTGAGCGCATGCGCAGTGTATGCAGCGCAATTAAAGTACGGAGCTGGCACCAGATTGTAACTTAATAGTGTGCGCGATTGTGGATCCACAGACCGGATGTTTATGAGGTACCCGGACGTCATATCCGGCTCGACGCTTAGCATGAACAGCCAGGTACAATGCCTAGCAACCAGCGCCTAACGATGACGCCTACAAATGGGCGTGGCAATGCAAGATGGATCCACAGACCGGATGTTTATGAGGTACCCGGACGTCATATCCGGCTCGACGCTTAGCATGGACACACAAGCCCAATGCCTAGCAACCAGCGCCTAACGATGACGCATATAGATGGACGTGGTAGTGCAAAACCACTCGGACGTAACACCTAATCAGGCGCTAACAAGTTCAGTGGTCCGCCCCTCAATTAAGAGCCGTAACCTGGGAAAACATATACAGAGATAACATAGCAACACCATGTGTCATCTAATACGTTCAACATCCGGCCACCACATTAATGGAAACAAATTCCAACCGCACAGGTAAGCCATAACATCCATAACACAACTGATTACACTGCAGAACCTAAACCGCGAAAAAGACCAAGGCAAGGATATATCCGTTAAACCACTAATAGACTATAAAGAACCGCACAACACAGGAAAAGGGAGTGCAGAGTGAAGGAGGTGCGCAGTGAACAAAAGTGCCTGTAGGAGAAAAGAATTATTTAATCAAAGAATAAATGGACAACTCGATTAAAAAGTAAATAAAACAAAAATAAGATAAGGAATAAATAAAGAAAAAACTGAATAGATAAATACATGCATATACATATCAGGTCACATACTGATTAAAGTGACAAGTGACAATAAATAGTATAAACACATCAATTATTATGAACCATACATGAGTAAATGCACATAATGCACCTAGCAAAAAATCATATAGGTCAGTTATATCCTTATGCCGAGGAGAAATTCGACAGTCCATGCACTTGTGATAGAAAGCATCAATCCTATCAATTTATTTTTAATCTCTTCCATAGGATTGATGCTTTCTATCACAAGTGCATGGACTGTCGAATTTCTCCTCGGCATAAGGATATAACTGACCTATATGATTTTTTGCTAGGTGCATTATGTGCATTTACTCATGTATGGTTCATAATAATTGATGTGTTTATACTATTTATTGTCACTTGTCACTTTAATCAGTATGTGACCTGATATGTATATGCATGTATTTATCTATTCAGTTTTTTCTTTATTTATTCCTTATCTTATTTTTGTTTTATTTACTTTTTAATCGAGTTGTCCATTTATTCTTTGATTAAATAATTCTTTTCTCCTACAGGCACTTTTGTTCACTGCGCACCTCCTTCACTCTGCACTCCCTTTTCCTGTGTTGTGCGGTTCTTTATAGTCTATTAATGGTTTAACGGATATATCCTTGCCTTGGTCTTTTTCGCGGTTTAGGTTCTGCAGTGTAATCAGTTGTGTTATGGATGTTATGGCTTACCTGTGCGGTTGGAATTTGTTTCCATTAATGTGGTGGCCGGATGTTGAACGTATTAGATGACACATGGTGTTGCTATGTTATCTCTGTATATGTTTTCCCAGGTTACGGCTCTTAATTGAGGGGCGGACCACTGAACTTGTTAGCGCCTGATTAGGTGTTACGTCCGAGTGGTTTTGCACTACCACGTCCATCTATATGCGTCATCGTTAGGCGCTGGTTGCTAGGCATTGGGCTTGTGTGTCCATGCTAAGTGTCGAGCCGGATATGACGTCCGGGTACCTCATAAACATCCGGTCTGTGGATCCATCTTGCATTGCCACGCCCATTTGTAGGCGTCATCGTTAGGCGCTGGTTGCTAGGCATTGTACCTGGCTGTTCATGCTAAGCGTCGAGCCGGATATGACGTCCGGGTACCTCATAAACATCCGGTCTGTGGATCCACAATCGCGCACACTATTAAGTTACAATCTGGTGCCAGCTCCGTACTTTAATTGCGCTGCATACACTGCGCATGCGCTCACAGCGGTTCTATGTCAGATTCTAATGGCAACATCAATCCTATTGGATTATCTGGATATAAATAAGATCTTTGTCAGACACCTAACCACCCCCAGACGAAGCATTTCGGTGCGAAACGCGCGTCGGGTGTGGTGGGTCCCCAGGAACCGAACTGGTAAATATTAATACTCATGCCACTGTCTGCTCTTATGTAGTATATCTATATGTTATTTTTTGCACACTGTCACTTTACTGGCCTACTTTGCCTTAGTAGTAATAATGGTTATACTGCTATGTACTTTTATGACGTGTGTCATATATGAGTAACTGCACATTTGCACTTTTTTACTTATTTTATTGAGTTACTTATGGAGCTGTATTTTGGGTTACCCACCTTTTGTCCTGTGTTCTGTGTACCCTACCCGCCAATATTTTATTGCAACATGTGTTGTGTATTTCAATAAAGATTATATTAATTTTTTATGGTGTTGCCTTCATGTGAAGAATTTTTTCTTTTTGGTGTTTTGTATGCTCCCTTCACGGCAGCTTTACTAGGGATAATTATAGGAGTTGGTTGTCTTATGTCTTATTTAGGACAATAATAAATCCCGGTGTAATATGGATTTCAGAAGTAGAGATGCTTCTAGAACAGTACAAGCGTCCAAAGTCTTTGGCGAGGGAAGTTCTCAGACACAGGAACCGGTACAAAAGACTGCACTAAAAAGAACTTTCAAAAATTTATTAAATCGTCGCACACGGATATGGTGGAATAAGATGTCATTGGATAATTATATACTTAAGAACATCATTCCGAGAGGTCTGAGAGTGCAAATTTTTCCTTCCTTTCCTGTGAATGACCCAACCTTTAGAACGCGATGGGAAGAAGCATGTCACACATGCTCTGTAACATTCATGTCCATCTTGATAGACATTAACACTAGGTCTATCGATGAACTGGGCCTGGAAATTGATGAGATTCACAAAAAACTCCAGAAGGAATGTACACAGGAGGAGTTGGATAGTTTCAAAAAGGATGTTGATACATCATGTGAGGAATGGGAGAAGGTCATTTCAACAAACAAAAATAAAAAATTCCTGAGGGATCTTCAGGACAAAAATGACAACAAAGTCTACAAATGGAGTCATATGAACGTCCAGGGGAGAAACATACCCACATCTGAAATAGCTAGTACCTCAGGCACTGACACATCAGCCTCATCTTCTAATTTGGGGGAACAAAGTCATACTAGATTTAGCCAGAGGAGAAAGGAGGATCGTTTCCGTAGGTACAACACAAGAAGGAGGCTCCAGGACAATTCGGATGATGGAGAGGGTGAACCACAAAAGAATCAGATGAAGGTGATTAATTTGTCAGATGTGGTGCTGACTGAGGCTCAGCTGTCTGTTCTGAGAAAAGGGCTTACCTTTGCCCCTTCTTCAGCACCAGATCATTTTTCGATACTCAAGGACCTACAACTTTTTATACGCAAGCTATATTTTAAAAGACTATATAACCAACCACCACATGTTGAACTTTCTCCCACAGAGACAGAAGAAGAAGTTCTACAGATCTTAGAAGATCTGGCGTCAGAGGCGGATGGTATTAAGCAATTTCCCAAATATCTTCTGCCAAAATCCAAAAAATGTCCACAGGTTGGTACCATACCGTCTATGGACCTCTTTATCCAGCTGGTGATGAAGGATGTCGAAAGTATTCCTGAGACCATTAAGAGGGACAACCTCAGCTTTGAAGAAAGACGAGCTCTCAAAGAACTGAGAGATCTTAAGGAGGTAATCATTAAGCCATCGGATAAAGGTGGGAATGTGGTGGTTTGGTCTAAGTTAGCTTACGAGAAAGAAATGATGAGACAATTGAAAGATCCGTTGTGCTATAAGAAGCTTACTTTCAATCCCCTATCTAAGTTTAGGCATGAATTATCGGTTCTCCTGGATGAAGCAGTTATGGCAGGCGTTTTATCACCTAAACAAAGGGATGGTCTTTGGAATGATGATCCAACGGTTGCATGTATCTACCTCCTACCCAAGATCCACAAAGACCCGGTTTCACCTCCAGGTAGGCCCATAGTATCTGGTGTAGATAGTCTATGTGATCCTATATCTAAATTAATAGATTTCCATCTGAAACCCATAGTGGAAACATTGCCTTCGTTCCTTAAGGACACTACGGACGTCTTATTGAAACTGGATGGGTTACAATTGGAGGAGAATATGGCTTTGGTCACCTGTGATGTCGAATCATTATACACCTCGATTCGACACCAGGATGGCATAGAAGCAGCTTCCTTTTTCCTATCCAGTAGTGGTCTGGACCAAGAATTGGTCTCTTTTTTGATCAGGGCCCTTGACTTTGTATTAACACATAATTTTTTCTTGTTTCGAGAGTCGTTTTTTCTCCAGATGCAGGGTACAGCAATGGGGGCGTCTTGTGCGCCCCCATATGCTAATTTATTCCTAGGACTATGGGAGCGTGACATCTTTCAAACGAACCCCCACCCCTTAAGTGAGGGGGTAGTATCATGGTGGAGGTATATTGATGATATTCTGATGGTGTGGCAGGGGACTGAAAAGAATTTGGAGGAATACATCAATATATTGAATTCTAACAACAAGAATATCAGACTGACATATAAGTATAATACTCAACAGATTGACTTCCTGGATGTCTCGATACGAGTGGGGGACAATGGTACCATACATACAGATTTGTTTCGAAAAACCACCTCTGTTAATTCTTTGTTACATTCCTCCTCACAGCACCCACGCCATCTAATCAGGAACATCCCCACAGGACAATTTTTGCGTGCCAGGAGGATTTGCTCCCAAGACGTATCTTTTGAACAACAAGCTAAAGACCTATGGACACGTTTCAGAGATCGGGGGTATGGCAAGAAAACTATATGTCGGTCATACCAGAGGGCCCATTGCAGTCAAAGAAGCACTCTCTTGCAAAAATGTCAAATCAAGAAAGATCAAGATCAGGTACGCTGTATCCTAGACTTTAATTCTAGGAGTGAGGAGGTTAGAAAGGCCATTATCAAACATTGGCCAGTGCTTCGGATGGACAGGACAGTTGCGGGTTGCATTGGGCCTTATCCATCAATTACGTACAGACGTTCGCCTAATCTTAGGGATCAACTGGTACATAGTTACCACGGGGTACCCAGTTCTAAATACATCTTCGGGGCCAAGGGCCCGGCGTGGGGTTGTTCGAATTGTGGCAAATGTGTTGCTTGCTGCAATATCATGACAGCCCAGCATTTCCTTAATTCTAATGGAGATAAGCAATACCGCATCACACATACCATCACCTGCACCACCAAAGCGGTCATTTATCATGCCACGTGCCCGTGTGGCCTAATTTATATAGGTATGACCACACGTGAGCTCCGTAGAAGAGTGCGCGAACACGTACTGGACATTGAGGATGCTGTCACTGAAACGGACATATCTAAACTCAAATCGATTCCACGCCACTTTAAGGTGTATCATGGATGCGACCCAGTTGGGCTACAAGTCAGGGGCATTGATAGGGTCTTTATTGGACTTAGAGGGGGCAACTGGAAAAAGATGCTAGCCCAGAAGGAGGTGCGGTGGATTTACAAACTAAGTACCCTTGCCCCTCTGGGGCTCAATGAGTATAATAGTTTCTCTCCTTTCCTACCCAAATAATCTGATCACATTTGGGTCGCCAGTCCTCTTATGTTAATTTGGACTGACCTTAATCCTTGCGTTTGCCCCTAAGTCTCATTTGCAGTGCGACATTTATTTGTGTTAGATATTTATAATGCTTGGTGCAGTCTTTTTCTTTTATATTCTGTTTTTGTTAATTTTTTAATTTTTTTATTTTATTGGTGTCTTTTTGTTTATGTGTTTTTAACTTCCCCTTATTTTATTTTTAATCTCTTCCATAGGATTGATGCTTTCTATCACAAGTGCATGGACTGTCGAATTTCTCCTCGGCATAAGGATATAACTGACCTATATGATTTTTTGCTAGGTGCATTATGTGCATTTACTCATGTATGGTTCATAATAATTGATGTGTTTATACTATTTATTGTCACTTGTCACTTTAATCAGTATGTGACCTGATATGTATATGCATGTATTTATCTATTCAGTTTTTTCTTTATTTATTCCTTATCTTATTTTTGTTTTATTTACTTTTTAATCGAGTTGTCCATTTATTCTTTGATTAAATAATTCTTTTCTCCTACAGGCACTTTTGTTCACTGCGCACCTCCTTCACTCTGCACTCCCTTTTCCTGTGTTGTGCGGTTCTTTATAGTCTATTAATGGTTTAACGGATATATCCTTGCCTTGGTCTTTTTCGCGGTTTAGGTTCTGCAGTGTAATCAGTTGTGTTATGGATGTTATGGCTTACCTGTGCGGTTGGAATTTGTTTCCATTAATGTGGTGGCCGGATGTTGAACGTATTAGATGACACATGGTGTTGCTATGTTATCTCTGTATATGTTTTCCCAGGTTACGGCTCTTAATTGAGGGGCGGACCACTGAACTTGTTAGCGCCTGATTAGGTGTTACGTCCGAGTGGTTTTGCACTACCACGTCCATCTATATGCGTCATCGTTAGGCGCTGGTTGCTAGGCATTGGGCTTGTGTGTCCATGCTAAGCGTCGAGCCGGATATGACGTCCGGGTACCTCATAAACATCCGGTCTGTGGATCCATCTTGCATTGCCACGCCCATTTGTAGGCGTCATCGTTAGGCGCTGGTTGCTAGGCATTGTACCTGGCTGTTCATGCTAAGCGTCGAGCCGGATATGACGTCCGGGTACCTCATAAACATCCGGTCTGTGGATCCACAATCGCGCACACTATTAAGTTACAATCTGGTGCCAGCTCCGTACTTTAATTGCGCTGCATACACTGCGCATGCGCTCACAGCGGTTCTATGTCAGATTCTAATGGCAACATCAATCCTATTGGATTATCTGGATATAAATAAGATCTTTGTCAGACACCTAACCACCCCCAGACGAAGCATTTCGGTGCGAAACGCGCGTCGGGTGTGGTGGGTCCCCAGGAACGCTCCTACTGGTAAATATTAATACTCATGCCACTGTCTGCTCTTATGTAGTATATCTATATGTTATTTTTTGCACACTGTCACTTTACTGGCCTACTTTGCCTTAGTAGTAATAATGGTTATTCTGCTATGTACTTTTATGACGTGTGTCATATATGAGTAACTGCACATTTGCACTTTTTTACTTATTTTATTGAGTTACTTATGGAGCTGTATTTTGGGTTACCCACCTTTTGTCCTGTGTTCTGTGTACCCTACCCGCCAATATTTTATTGCAACATGTGTTGTGTATTTCAATAAAGATTATATTAATTTTTTATGGTGTTGCCTTCATGTGAAGAATTTTTTCTTTTTGGTGTTTTTTACGTGTAAAGTCTTGGAGACGGGAATGGGAGGTTCTGATTATTGAGGATGCTAACCTGAGGTCATTAGCGGAGCGGAGGGCACGGGTAGGGTGGTAGACTGAGACCAGAGAGGAGATGTAGGGTGGTGCTGAGCCATAGAGTGCTTTGTGGATGAGGGTAGTAGTTTTGTACTGGATTCTGGAGTGGATGGGTAGCCAGTGTAATGACTGGCACAAGGTAGAGGCATCGGTGTAACGGTTGGTGAGGAATATGATCCTGGCAGCAGCATTCAGGACAGATTGGAGCGGGGAGAGTTTGGTAAGAGGGAGGCCGATTAGTAGAGAGTTACAATAGTCCAGACGAGAATGAATAAGTGAGACAGTAAGAGTTTTTGCAGAGTCGAAAGTAAGAAAAGGGCGAATTCTAGAAATGTTTTTGAGATGCAGATAAGAAGAGCGAGCCAGTGATCGGATGTGGGGGGTGAATGAAAGCTCGGAATCAAGGATGACCCCAATGCAGCGGCATGTTGCTTTGGAGTAATGATGGAACCACACACGGAGATGGCAATGTCAGGCAAAGGTAGGTTAGTAGAGGGAGAGAACACGAGGAGTTCAGTTTTTGACAGGTTCAGTTTCAGATAGAGGGAGGACATGATGTTAGAGACAGCGGTAAGACAATCACTGGTGTTTTCTAAAAAGGTCGGCGTGATATCAGGAGAAGAAGTATATAATTGGGTGTCGTCAGCATAGAGATGGTACTGGAACCCAAATCTACTGATTGTTTGTCCAATAGGGGCAGTATACAAAGAGAAGAGGAGGGGGCCTAGGACTGATCCTTGAGGAACCCCAACAGTAAGGGGAAGGTGAGAGGAGGAGGAACCAGCAAAACATACAGTGAAGGATCGGTCAGAGAGATAGGAGGAGAACTAAGAGAGAACGGTGTCCTTGATGCCGATGGAGCGGAGCATAGTGAGGAGGAGCTGATGATCCACAGTGTCGAATGCTGCGGAGAGATCCAATAGAATTAGCATGGAGTAGTGACCATTAGATTTAGCTGTTAGTAGGTCATTAGAGCTTTTAGTGAGGGCAGTTTCAGTAGAGTGTAAAGAGCGGAAGCCAGATTGAAGAGGGTCAAGAAGAAAGTTATCTGAGAGATAGCGGGTAAGACGGGAGTGGACCAGGCGTTCCAGGAGTTTAGAGATGAAGGGAAGATTAGAGAGAGGTCTATAATTAGCGATTAACTAGATGGGTACACTGTTATCTTGGAACTGGTACTTTTCTTTGCTCCTTGTAAAAGGGCTCGCTCACATGAGCGTATAACATGGCCGAGTGCTATGCTATGTTTTATCAGATAGTGCTCCTCTCCAGTGTTATTCTATGGGGCAGTGGAGATCTCCTACTTATTCAGTATGATAAAACAATCCCAGCGTGCTGCAAGTGCGTCCAAGAATGGGATCACGCACCCATACATGTCTGTGGGTAAGTGCAAAACTTTGGTCTGCACTCAGATGTCATTCCAGTCCGATAGACGCCGACACAGACAATGGAGGAGATGGAGAAGTTACGTTCATCGTCTTCTCCCCACCTGTGCTGCAATTCTCTCATGCCAGACAATTGAAGCATGGCGCACTGACACTTGGCTCACGCTCGCAGCAGAGTTGTCATTTGCATAATCAGCCCAGATTCTCTCGTAAAAGAGAGCATGGGCTCCTGTCACCCCGGCCTAAGGTGACGTTCACACGTGTTCAGTATTTGACCTCAGTATTTGTAGCCACAACCAGGAGTGGAACAATCAGAGGAAAAGTTTAATAGAAACACTACACCACTTCTGCATTTATCACCCACTCCTGATTCTGACTTACAAATACTGATATAAAATACTGACCAAATACTGAACGTGCGAACGTGGCCTAAGGGTGATTTTGAATGTGGACTGTCTGTGTGTATGTAATAGTATATTGTGGTGTGAGGTGTAGCGGGCTGGGTGGTGGAACCATTGCACCAAAGCCCGAGGAAGACCTGGAGGGGTGTGACTAGGAGTCTCACCCAATCTGACCTCGGACATGCAGCAGCTAACGAGACTGAGAACCGAGGAGAGACAAGGGAGGTGATCCAGGTGCTACTCCAGGAATAACCTTTGGTGGATGGCAGCTGACCCCTAGGAATGGCTAGCTGGGATGGCCGAGGGAATGTCTGAGAGATGCAGTCAGGCAGAGAAGATGACAGGAACTGCAGGTACAGACAGGATAGTCAGATGGAGAGACAAGCTCAGGCGGGTGCAGCAGGCTCGGCTGCCGTTTAGGTGAGCACTGACAGGTGCAACCGACAAAAATGCAAACACTGAGACCTGAGAACTGACAAGAGTGTTAGGAACAAAGTCACAACATTGCACAGGCTTCATGTTGGAGGAGGTACTTTATATAGTAAGTGACCTCTAGCTATTGGCTGGGGACACTTTAGAGGAACTTCGCGGCCCTCTTAAGAAACAGAAAGCGTGCGCGCGTGCCCTAAGCACAGTGCCTGGAGACTTCCTAGGAGTGCACGCACCCCGGGCAGCAGCGGACCCAGAAGGAGCAGGACGGGAGCCTCGGCGGTGAGTAAGCTACTGTCTCTGCAGGGAGAGAAGGGCTGCAGGCGGAGATGCGGGCGCTACATGAGGATACGTGTGGTTAGAGCAGTTTGAGTGTAAAATCATATTCTGATGTTTGGGGCACATCTATCCAATCTGTTAGAACTGTCGCATATCTGTATTATAGAATGCCATTTGTCTTTTCTGCTTTAGGGGAACAGACAATTGAAATTAATGCTCAAAATCAATCCTTTGTACAAGGGCTCATTCCCACTTCCATGTTTAAACACATATATGAAAAAATTATGACGGTGTCATCTCTGTTATCGTTAGTAATCTCGGTTATGATCATTAATATGTACCGTATATACTCGAGTATAAGCCGAGATTTTCAGCCCAAATTTTTGGGCTGAAAGTGCCCCCTCGGCTTATACTCGAGTCACGGTCGGCGGGTGAGGGGGAGAGGGCGCTGAGGCATACTTACCTGCTTCCGGCGCTCCTGGCGCTCCCCCTGCGCGTCCCACGGTCTTCGGTGCCGCAGCTCTTCCCCTGTACAGCGGTCACGTGGGACCGCTCATTAGAGAAATGAATAGGCGGCTCCACCTCCCATAGAGGCGGAGCCGCATAATTCATTTCTCTAATCAGCGATGCCGGTGACCGCTGACAGAGGAAGAGGCTGCGGCACCGAAGACCAGCTGTCCGGGGGAAGGAGCGGGACGCCGGGAGCAGGTAAGTATTACATATTTACCTTCCCTCGTTCCACCCGCCGGGCGCGGCTCCGTCTTCGCGTCCTCTTGTTCTGACTGTGCAGGTCAGAGGGCGCAATGACGCATATAGTGTGCGCGGCGCCCTCTGCCTGATCAGTCAGTGCAGAGAGACGCCGGGACGGGACGCTGAGGAGCTGCAAGCAAGAAAGGTGAGTATGTGTTTTGTTTTTTTATTGCAGCAGCAGCAGCAGCGTTATATATGGCACAGATTTATGTGGAGCATCTATGGGGCCATAATGAACGGTGCAGAGCATTATATATAAGGCACAGCTTTATGTGGAGCATCTATGGGGCAACGGTGCAGAGCACTATATATAAGGCACAGCTTTATGTGGAGTATCTATGGGACAACGGTGCAGAGCACTATATATAAGGCACAGCTTTATGTGGAGCATCTATGGGGCAACGGTGCAGAGCACTATATATAAGGCACAGCTTTATGTGGAGCATCTATGGGGCAACGGTGCAGAGCACTATATATAAGGCACAGCTTTATGTGGAGCATCTATGGGGCAACAGTGCAGAGCACTATATATAAGGCACAGCTTTATGTGGAGCATCTATGGGGCAACGGTGCAGAGCACTATATATAAGGCACAGCTTTATGTGGAGCATCTATGGGGCAACGGTGCAGAGCACTATATATAAGGCACAGCTTTATGTGGAGCATCTATGGGGCAACGGTGCAGAGCACTATATATAAGGCACAGCTTTATGTGGAGCATCTATGGGGCAACGGTGCAGAGCACTATATATAAGGCACAGCTTTATGTGGAGCATCTAAGGGGCAACGGTGCAGAGCACTATATATAAGGCACAGCTTTATGTGGAGCATCTATGGGGCAACGGTGCAGAGCACTATATATAAGGCACAGCTTTATGTGGAGCATCTATGGGGCAACGGTGCAGAGCACTATATATAAGGCACAGCTTTATGTGGAGCATCTATGGGGCAACGGTGCAGAGCACTATATATAAGGCACAGCTTTATGTGGAGCATCTATGGGGCAACGGTGCAGAGCATTATATATAAGGCACAGCTTTATGTGGAGCATCTGTGGGGCAACGGTGCAGAGCACTATATATAAGGCACAGCTTTATGTGGAGCATCTATGGGGCAACGGTGCAGAGCACTATATATAAGGCACAGCTTTATGTGGAGCATCTATGGGGCAACGGTGCAGAGCACTATATATAAGGCACAGCTTTATGTGGAGCATCTATGGGGCAACGGTGCAGAGCACTATATATAAGGCACAGCTTTATGTGGAGCATCTATGGGGCAACGGTGCAGAGCACTATATATAAGGCACAGCTTTATGTGGAGCATCTATGGGGCAACGGTGCAGAGCACTATATATAAGGCACAGCTTTATGTGGAGCATCTATGGGGCCATAATCAAAGGTCAAAGGTGCAGAGCACTATATATGGCACAGCTATCTATGGGGCCATAATCAAAGGTGCAGAGCATTGTATATATGGCACAGCTTTCTATGGAGCATCTATGGGGCCATAATGAACGGTGCAGAGCATTATATATGGCACAGCTTTATGTGGAGCATCTATGGGGCCATAATGAACGGTGCAGAGCATTATATGTGGCACAGCTTTATGTGGAGCATCTATGGGGCCATAATGAACGGTATGGAGCATCTATTTTTAATTTTGAAATTCACCGGTAGCTGCTGCATTTTTCACCCTAGGCTTATACTCGAGTCAATAAGTTTTCCCAGTTTTTTGTGGCAAAATTAGGGGGGTCGGCTTATACTCGGGTCGGCTTATACTCGAGTATATACGGTAGTAAGCTTTGGTGTATTTCCATATGGATGTACTTGACTTTGTTGTGTTACAGTGTTTATATGCAGTATATACAGTTGGTAAAAAAAGTATTTAGTCCGCCACCAATTGTGCAGCTTCTCCCACTTATAATGATGAGAGAGGCCTGTAATTGACACCATAGGTAGACCACAACTATGAGAGTCACAATGAGAAAACAAATCCAGAAAATCACCTTGCCTGATTTGGGAAGATTTATTTTGCAAATTATGGTGGAAAATAAGTATTTGGTCATTAACAAAAGTTCATTTCAATATTTTGTTCTATATCTTTTGTTGTCAATGACAGAGGTCAGACATTTTCTGTAAGTCTTCACACTGCCACACACTGTTGTTGGTACGTTGGCCCAGTCCTCCATGCAGATCTCCTCTAGAGCAGTGATGTTTTGGGCCTGTCGCTGGGCAACATGGAGTTTAACTCCCTCCAAAGGTTTTCTATGGGGTTGAGATCTGGAGCCTGGCTAGGCCACTCCAGAACCTTCATATGCTTCTTATGGAGCCACTCCTTTGTTGCCCTGGCGGTGTGCTTAGGATCATTATCGTGCTGAAAGACCCAGCCATGTTTCATCTTCAGTGCCCTTGCTGATGGAAGGAGGTTTGCACTCAAAATCTCATGATACATGGCCCCATTCATTCTATCATGTACACGGATCAGTCGTCCTGGTCCCTTTGCAGAGAAACAGCCCCAAAGCATGATGTTGCCACCCCCATGCTTCACAGTAGGTATGGTGTTCTTTAGATGCAACTCAGCATTCTGTCTCCTCCAACACGACAAGTTTTGTTTCTAACAAACAGTTCTACTTTGGTTTCATCAGACCATATGACATTTTCCCAATACTCTTCTGGATAATCCAAATGCTCTCTAGCAATCTTTAGACGGGCCCGGACATGTACTGGCTTAAGCAGTGGGACACATCTGGCACTGCAGGATCTGAGTCTCTGTCGGCGTAGTGTGTTACTGATGGTAGCCTTTGTTACGATTGTCCCAGCTCTATGCAGGTCATTCACTAGGTCCCCCTTGTGGTTCTGGGATTTTTGGTCACCGTTCTTGTGATCATTTTGACCCCACAGAGTGAGATCTTGCATGGAGCCACAGATCGAGGGAGATTATCAGTGGTCTTATATGTCTTCCATTTTCTTATTATCGCTCCCATAGTTGATTTCATCACACTAAGCTGCTTGCCTATTGCAGATTCAGTCTTCCCAGCCTGGTGCAGAGCTACAATTTTGTTTCTGGTGTCCTTTGACAGCTCTTTGGTCTTCACCATAGTAGAGATTGGAGTGTGACTGCTTGAGGTTGTGGACAAGTGTCTTTTATACTGATAACAAGGTCAAACAGGCGCCATTACTACAGGTAATGAGTGGAGGACAGAGGAGCCTCTTAAAGAAGAAGTTACAGGTCTGAGAGAGCCAGAAATCTTGCATGTTTTTAGGTGACCAAATACTTGTTTTCCACCATAATTTGCAAAATAAATCTTGCCAAATCAGGCAAGGTGATTTTCTGGATTTGTTTTCTCATTGTGACTCTCATAGTTGTTGTCTACCTATGATGTCAATTACAGGCCTCTCTCATCTTTTTAAGTGGGAGAACTTGCACAGTTGGTGGCTGACTAAACACTTTTTTTCCCCACTGTACTTAGCTTGGGTGTGCTCCCATACTGTAGTAAGCTCGGGTTTGTTCCCGTATATATATAGTAAGCTAGCTTTAGCTCCGATATCTATGTAGTAAGCTTGGTTCTGTTAACATATACATGTATTATGCTTGGTTTTTATCATGTAACTATGTAGAAAGCTTTGTTTTGCTCCCGTATCTATTTAGCAAACCTGGTTGCTGCTTTCTGCAGCAACCTGGGGTAAGTAGGTTAAAGATAGGCCGTCGCAACTCGTGGGCCACTGTTGTGTGCTTGCCCCCCAGGCTAAAATTTGCCTGCCAGCCCCTGCTCACAGTATGCTATTGAGGGATCCAGTCCTCAGACAGGACCTCCCAACACACAAGGCGTCCAGGATCTCACACAGTCTCCATTACAGAGACCACTACACCACCATGTGACCACACCATGGTCACATTAGGTAGTTGTAACCACTCCCATAGATGGGAGTTGTGTGTGGCTAGTTCGACCCGCCCAGCTCTTGAACTAGCCCAGTAAGCCTCCCTTCATAACTATACAAACACTTGTGGGACTACAGGTCCCATAACAACAACATTACTTCAGGCTTACAGCGCAGACTCCCTCTGCGACACATATCAGCAATTTACAATTCTGCCAGTCACTGTTTCACCATCATTGTAACCACAGATACACCTCCATGCATATCCCGAGGAGCACACACAGCGCCCTCTAGCTGTAACAGGGGTCACTGCATCACAGCACTTATTGGGAAACTAACAGTGAGCGTACGGTATAGACCCCCTCCGACAATGCATGGAACACATATATACCCCGGTACGGTCACTGCTAACTCCACAATAACCCAAGAGCTGCTCACTGCCACCACCAGTCATGTATAA
This sequence comes from Ranitomeya variabilis, assembly GCF_051348905.1. NCBI lineage: Eukaryota > Metazoa > Chordata > Amphibia > Anura > Dendrobatidae > Ranitomeya > Ranitomeya variabilis. Next base: position 1,168,611,329 of record NC_135232.1, read on the forward strand.
AGGGCAAACAAGAGGCCTGGTTTCTGGTAGCATATGGCTTTCAGAAGTGTGGTTTACCGAAAAAAAGGAACAGAACAATTACACTTTATATTTAATCCAGATAGTCAGATAGTCAATAAAAAATATTCAAAAGGTTTTACAAAAGGGACAAAACAAAACAGCATACACAATTACATAAAATAAAAGGAGAAGCAAAAGAAATTTACTACACTGGTCAAAGAGATTGCTCAGCTAGCGAAGGAGAGCACTGCTATTGGAAAAGTCCAGTGAATTGGAATCATGCATACACTGATATGTATCTCTCTGCAGGAAAACAGATCATAATTCACCTTGTCCTTTAATCAGCACTTAAGTTACACCCACACACCTCCCCTTGATGACTCACAACATGACTGGTCATGGGATGTGGCTTCAATTTCCAAAAATTGGTCTGGAGTACCTCTTTAGTACCACCCCGTGTTTCAGGAGGTCCACTCTGCTTTAGCTTCTGTCCTATTTCCAAGGTGCGTTCTCTGGCCCTCCGATCGTACCATACGCGCTGGCGCCACTGGGCCACCTGCATGTTCCCACGTACAGCCTGGGTCAGCTCCTGTAGGCAGTCCCGGAATTCCAGCACATAGGGTACAATAGGTACCCCTTCTATGATGCCCTCCCCTTCCCAGTGTTCTAGCACTAAGTTTAGGGGTCCCCTTACCCGTCTCCCATATACCAATTCGAACGGGGAGAAGCCCGTGGATTCTTGGGGCACCTGCCGATAGGCAAACAGGAGGTGTGGCAAGAATTTCTCCCAGTCCCTGTAGGTCCTGGTAAAAGTCCCAATGAGTTGTTTTAACGTCCCGTTAAAGCGTTCACACAACCCATTGGTTTGCGGGTGGTACCGGGCGCTTCTAATGGACTTTACGCCGCACAGCTTCCACAGTTGGTTGGTCACCTCTGCTGTAAACTGGGTACCCCGGTCTGAGATAATCTCCCGGGGAAATCCAACCCGTGAGAAAACCTGGAGCAGGGCAGCCGCCACCGTCTCTGCCAGTATGTTAGGTAACGCAACCGCCTCTGGATACCATGTGGCATAATCTACCACTGTCAATATATACCTTTTCCCTGACGGACTGGGTTTGGCTAACGGCCCTATCAGATCGACCGCTACTCGGCTAAATGGTTCCTCCACAATGGCGATGGGGCATAATTTGGCCTTGCATCGATCTCCCCTCTTGCCAATGTGCTGGCAACTGTCACAGGTCTGGCAGTACTGACGAACATCATAGGTTACCCCCGGCCAAAAGAAGTTTTGTGTCAGACGATGCTTGGTGCGACTGACACCGAAGTGCCCGGCTAAGGGTATGTCATGAGACATTCGCAGTAACTCCGGCCTATACTTCTTGGGAACTACCAGCTGTCGTTTTATAGTGGGGCTCGTCACTGTGTGGTGCTGCTCTGTGATCCGGTAGAGGAGTCCCTGCTTCCATACAAACTGTTCCCCTTCCAGTACCCCTCTCCCCTCTTGTGCCTTCCCACGATATCCCTCCAATGAAGGATCCTCAAGTAACTCCCTCTTAAATTCAGCTGGGGTGGCCCAAGAAATGTGTCTGGCTATGGGAATACGTGTAGGGCTGGGATGTCTTACCTGGGCCTCCTCTGAGTGTGATTCCTCCTCCGCAGCTCGAGCTTGTCTCCGGGTGGTCACAGGATATGTCTCAGCCAGAGGGGCAACCGAGAAGGCAGACAACATGGGCCCCAAGTCATTTCCCAGCAAGACGTCTGCAGGCAAATCCTCCATCAAGCCGACCTCAACAAGGCCATCCCCGACTCCCCAGTTCAGGTGAATCCTGGCAGTGGCAGTCGATGTATGGCTCCCCCTGCTACAAGGACTGCCACTGTCCGGTCCGTCTTCTCTTGATCCCGGACGAGATGAGGCCTCACAAGGGTCAAAGTTGCCTTGGAATCTCTTAGTCCCTGCATACGTTTCCCATTAACCCACACGACCTGTCGATGCTGTTGTCGATTATCTGCCCGGGCTGCCTGCACGGGGTCTACTACATGCAGCACTTCCTCCATCACTTCCACCCCCTGGTTAGTCGTAGCCCCCAATGCTGGGTCAGCTTCGCCTTGGTAGCAGTGTACAGCGGCCCAGCTGAAGGTAGCTGTTCCCACCTTTGGCCACTGGGTATGCTAAGTGCGGTTGAGACATTGTCTTCGCAGGTGGCCCAGCTGATGGCAGGTGTGGCATCGCGCCCCAGGGGGACTGTAGTAGGCCGGGTTTTTAGCTGGTCCCCCTACAATCTTCGGTGGTTTGGGGGCCTCCAGGTCCATGGGAGGACCCCTAGCGACCATCTTTGATCCGGACAACTGAGGCCCCCTGGCATCATGATGTTCATCGGCCAGACGAGCGGCCTCCTCAAGAGTCATTGGCCGCCTGTCCCGAAGCCATCCCTGTGTCTCGGGGGTTAGTCTATTAAAGAATCGTTCTAACAAGAAGAGCTGGAGGACGTTCTCCTTAGTGGTTGCTTGGCTCCCTTGTACCCACTGTAGCAGTGACCATTGTAATTTACAGGCCCATTCAGCATGGGTATCGGTTACGCATTTTATACGTCCGCAGAATTTTTGGCGGTATGCCTCTGGTGTCAGCGCATACCAGGCCAAGATCACTTCTTTGATCCGCTCATAGTCCATACAGTCCTCATCAGGTACCGTGCAATAGGCGTCCGCTGCCTGGCCGGTCAGATTGCTGACCAGAATCTGAACTCGTTCCTCCGGCTTCACTTGATGAAGGGCACACTGCCGCTCAAAGTCCTGCAGAAAGCCATCAATGTCTTCCTCTGCCTCCCCCAACTGTCGGAAGGCATTATACTGGACCTTTTTGTGGCTTACTGTTGAAGGTACCTGGTCGGAGGCCAGAGCTCCCCCTGCTTGCTGACTCTCCTCTCTCCGCTCTACCATCTCCATCTTGGCCAGCTCCACTTTGGTCCTCCCTGCCATCTCCATCTTGGCTAGCTCTATCCTGGTCCGCTCGGCCATCTTTTCCTTCAGATCAGTACGCATATCAGCCATCACCTCTCGTATGATCTCTACTGCAGGGTTTGGGCCATAGAACGCCAGTCTGTTCTTTACCTCCCTCTGGAATTCAGTCTCCTCTACGTTCACATTGGAGGGCGCTGCACTGTCGTGTTCCATGATGGCTGCTATCAAATCCGCTTTTGTTTTGCTGCTGGCGATTAACCCTCGGGTTTCCACCAGATCTTTTAATGTAGTCCTCTTTAACTTCTGGTAGTTGTTTTCCATTCATTCCTTTCCTCCTGTAGATGGGGTATCACATCCCGCTGTCTGCCACCAGTGTAACGGGGTCTTCCGTGCTGGAGTACCTCTTTAGTACCACCCCGTGTTTCAGGAGGTCCACCCTGCTTTAGCTGGAGTCTGAATGAAGGACGCTGGCTGGAATTCCTTGATTACATGGGCGCATATAAAATATCACTGCTTCTCCACGTATTTCCAGTATGACAACCCTTTACTCACAGGACACAGAATACAGTTAGGTCCATATATATTTGGACAGAGACAACATTTTTCTCATTTTGGTTATAGACATTACCACAATGAATTTTAAACAAAACAATTCAGATGCAGTTGAAGTTCAGACTTTCAGCTTTCATTTGAGGGTATCCACATTAAAATTGGATGAAAGGTTTAGGAGTTTCAGCTCCTTAACATGTGCCACCCTGTTTTTAAAGGGACCAAAAGTAACATAGTAACATAGTAACATAGTTAGTAAGGCCGAAAAAAGACATTTGTCCATCCAGTTCAGCCTATATTCCATCATAATAAATCCCCAGATCTACGTCCTTCTACAGAACCTAATAATTGTATGATACAATATTGTTCTGCTCCAGGAAGACATCCAGGCCTCTCTTGAACTGCTCGACTGAGTTCGCCATCACCACCTCCTCAGGCAAGCAATTCCAGATTCTCACTGCCCTAACAGTAAAGAATCCTCTTCTATGTTGGTGGAAAAACCTTCTCTCCTCCAGACGCAAAGAATGCCCCCTTGTGCCCGTCACCTTCCTTGGTATAAACAGATCCTCAGCAAGATATTTGTATTGTCCCCTTACATACTTATACATGGTTATTAGATCGCCCCTCAGTCGTCTTTTTTCTAGACTAAATAATACTAATTTCGCTAATCTATCTGGGTATTGTAGTTCTCCCATCCCCTTTATTAATTTTGTTGTCCTCCTTTGTACTCTCTCTAGTTCCATTATATCCTTCCTGAGCACCGGTGCCCAAATCTGGACACAGTACTCCATGTGCGGTCTAACTAGGGATTTGTACAGAGGCGGTATAATGCTCTCATCATGTGTATCCAGACCTCTTTTAATGCACCCCATGATCCTGTTTGCCTTGGCAGCTGCTGCCTGGCACTGGCTGCTCCAGGTAAGTTTATCATTAACTAGGATCCCCAAGTCCTTCTCCCTGTCAGATTTACCCAGTGGTTTCCCGTTCAGTGTGTAATGGTGATATTGATTCCTTCTTCCCATGTGTATAACCTTACATTTATCATTGTTAAACCTCATCTGCCACCTTTCAGCCCAAGTTTCCAACTTATCCAGATCCATCTGTAGCAGAATACTATCTTCTCTTGTATTAACTGCTTTACATAGTTTTGTATCATCTGCAAATATCAATATTTTACTGTGTAAACCTTCTACCAGATCATTAATGAATATGTTGAAGAGAACAGGTCCCAATACCGACCCCTGCGGTCCCCACTGGTCACAGCGACCCAGTTAGAGACTATACCATTTATAACCACCCTCTGCTTTCTATCACTAAGCCAGTTACTAACCCATTTACACACATTTTCCCCCAGACCAAGCATTCTCATTTTGTGTACCAACCTCTTGTGCGGCACGGTATCAAACGCTTTGGAAAAATCGAGATATACCACGTCCAATGATTCACCGTGGTCGAGCCTATAGCTTACCTCTTCATAAAAACTGATTAGATTGGTTTGACATGAGCGATTTCTCATAAACCCATGCTGATATGGAGTTACACAGTTATTCTCATTGAGATAATCCAGAATAACATCCTTCAGAAACCCTTCAAATATTTTACCAACAATAGAGGTTAGACTTACTGGCCTATAATTTCCAGGTTCACTTTTAGAGCCCTTTTTGAATATTGGCACCACATTTGTTATGCGCCAGTCCTGCGGAACAGACCCCGTCGCTATAGAGTCCCTAAAAATAAGAAATAACGGTTTATCTATTACATTACTTAGTTCTCTTAGTACTCGTGGGTGTATGCCATCCGGACCCGGAGATTTATCTATTTTAATCTTATTTAGCCGGTTTCGCACCTCTTCTTGGGTTAGATTGGTGACCCTTAATATAGGGTTTTCATTGTTTCTTGGGATTTCACCTAGCATTTCATTTTCCACCGTGAATACCGTGGAGAAGAAGGTGTTTAATATGTTAGCCTTTTCCTGGTCATCTACAACCATTCTTTCCTCACTATTTAAGGAAGTAATTGGACAGATTCAATAATTTTAAATAAAATGTTCATTTCTAGTACTTGGTTGAAAACCCTTTGTTGGCAATGACTGCCTGAAGTCTTGAACTCATGGACATCACCAGACGCTGTGTTTCCTCCTTTTTGATGCTCTGCCAGGCCTTCACTGCGGTGGTTTTCGGTTGCTGTTTGTTTGTGGCCTTTCTGTCTGAAGTTTAGTCTTTAACAAGTGAAATGCTGCTCAATTGGGTTGAGATCAGGTGACTGACTTGGCCATTCAAGAATATTCCACTTCTTTGCTTTAATAAACTCCTGGGTTGCTTTGGCTTTATGTTTTGGGTCATTGTCCATCTGTAGTATGAAACGACGACCAATCAGTTTGGCTGCATTTGGCTGGATCTGAGCACACAGTATGGCTCTGCTTACCTCAGAATTCATTCGGCTGCTTCTGTCCTGTGTCACATCATCAATAAACACTAGTGACCCAGTGCCACTGGCAGCCATGCATGCCCAAGCCATCACACTGCCTCCGCCGTGTTTTACAGATGATGTGGTATGCTTTGGATCATGAGCTGTACCACGCCTTCGCCATACTTTTCTCTTTCCATCATTCTGGTAGAGGTTGATCTTGGTTTCATCTGTCCAAAGAATGTTCTTCCAGAACTGTGCCGGCTTTTTTAGATGTTTTTTAGCAAAGTCCAGTCTAGCCTTTTTATTCTTGATGCTTATGAGTGGCTTGCACCGTGCAGTGAACCCTCGGTATTTACTTTCATGCAGTCTTCTCTTTATGGTAGATTTGGATATTGATACGCCGACCTCCGGGAGAGTGTTGGTCACTTGGTTGGCTGTTGTGAAGGGGTTTCTCTTCACCATGGAGATTATTCTGCGATCATCCACCACTGTTGTCTTCCGTGGACGCCCAGGTCTTTTTGCATTGATGAGTTCACCAGTGCTTTCTTTCCTTCTCAGGATGTAGCAAACTGTACATTTTGCCACTCCTAATATTGTAGCAATTTCTCGGATGGGTTTTTTCTCTGTTTTCACAGCTTAAGGATGGCTTGTTTCACCTTCATGGAGAGCACTTTTGACCGCACGTTTACTTCATAGGAAAACCTTCCAAATGCAGCACCACACCTCAAATCAACTCCAGGCCTTTTATCTGCTTAGTTGAGAATGATATAACGAAGGGATTGCCCACACCTGGCCATGAAATAGCCTTGGAGTCAATTGTCCAATTACTTTTGGTCCCTTTAAAAAACAGGGTGGCACAGGTTAAGGAGCTGAAACTCCTAAACTCTTCATCCAATTTTAATGTGGATACCCTCAAATGAAAGCTAAAAGTCTGAACTTCAACTGCATCTGAATTGTTTTGTTTAAAATTAAATTGTGGTAATGTCTATAACCAAAATGAGAAAAATGTTGTCTCTGTCCAAATATATATGGACCTAACTGTATATATCACACAGGTACAGAGGACAGGCCTATTGAAAAGCGGCAGGCCAGACATACATTACAATAGCCACAGGGGGCTGGAGCCTGCCGATATTTACTGTGGGAATTACAAAGGTGGGAGAGGTCAGAAGGGGGATATCTTGTCCCATCTGCCCAGGGCGCAGCCTGTGGGCTGATGCATTAGGGACATGCCTCTTACATGGAAACTATTATACATACATATAACTGCACAACATAATCTGGGTGCTGAGGGGTTCTGTAACAGCAATATTCACAGTATCTTCACTCCTGACGATTACAGGAGTGCGATATCACCACTATAGTTTTAGTGTGATTTTACCTTTTCATAGAAAGGAAACATGGCATGGCTGCTGTTAGCGATCTGGCCACTATTGATTTGAAGCTTTTAGGCATGTGCCACAGTTATGAAAAAATATGCATAATCTTCCCTGAATAGTCCGGAAGTTGAAGATGTGCAGTATGTCGCTTTAATATCGGATCCATACAGACCTCAATATTCATAACTTTCCACTGGTGCCCACGTGTCTAGCTGCAGATGTCCCTTTTTTCTGCAGGGGACAAAAGTTATCTCTAACAGTGTTACATTTCCTGCTTATCCTAGACTTCATGTCCATTGCCGTAATAAGTATTCCGCCTTAATTACCTGTCCACACCAGGGAGTCTGTGCTTCAAAATGAGTTTTAATTAGATTTATCACTTCTTAGCTATACATAATTTCCTGACTTTCCATATGTCAAACATGTGGTTCTAGTACCAAAAGAGGTTTAGACCCTTCAGAAGGGAAGGAAGAGGGGTGAGTGTCCCCTCACTGGTGATGTTATAAATTTTAATGTTTTCTATTACATAATATATTACATAATTATTCATATACATCTCCTATATATTGTAACACCGTTGCTTGCATCCCTGCATGGCTTCCTATCCTCCAACATGCAGGGACACCGAGGTACTCACCACCCCAGGCCGTGCAGTGAGCTCCTTGTCCTCTGCTTGCTACAGTGGGGGAAAATAAGTATTTGATCCCTTACTGATTTTGTAAGTTTGCCCACTGAAAAAGACATGAACAGTCTATAATTTTAAGGGTAGGTTAATTTTAACATTGAGAGATAGAATATCAAAAACATAATCCAGAAAATCACATTGTATAAATTCATTTGCATTTTGCAGTGGCAAACAAGACTTAATACTAGGTGGCAAAACCCTTGTTGGCAAGCACAGCAGTCAGATGTTTTTGCCAGTGGACAAACTTACAAAATCAGCAAGTGATCAAATACTGATTTCCCCCACTGTACATGGTTAAGGCGCATAAGCTTCCTGATTTTTACCGAGACAGTGCATGCATTCCTACTGTGTCCCCAGCCTATTGCTGAGAGGCACTTGGTACTTAAAGGGAACCTGTCACCCCTCTGGAATTTTTTAGCTAAAAGAGCCACCTTGTGCAGCACTAATGCTGCATTCTGTCAAGGTGGTTGGCTCTTTTATTTGGGGTCCCTTCCAATGCTGAAATATTTGTTTTTATAATTTGCCCGCCAGGGGGTGACAGGTTCCCTTTAAGGCACAGCCTCCTGTTGGTAGGTGCCTGTGCAACATTCTTTTTCAGAGTGTGTGCAACTATTGAGTTGCCAGGTCCTGTCCTGTTTCTGATCTTGTCTCATTCTGTTTCCCTGGGGACTGAATACCCAGGCCTGAACACTGAACCTGTACCGGTGTCTGTCCTTGTCTGAATGAGGACCTATCCCTGTACCTGTTTGTACCTAACCTGGATCTTTCTCTAAACCTACTGTGGTTGAATGAGTAACTATTGATAACCTGCAGTTTCGGAACCAGTACTTATCTCAATTTTGTTGTCGCTATGCAACATTAGTGATCTGTGTGTATACTTACTACTTCACAGTAAGTACCCTGTGTGAATCTGACTCTGCCTGGCTGGTTGTCCGCATCTGCAGTTTGCTGCTTGTCCCAATCTGTGGTTTCTTGTCTGTCCAGTCTGAACTGGGTCCTACCTGTTACTATATTCCAGTAGTACTTGTCTGTGATGCAGTCCTTCCTGAAACTGTTCCTATCCATCTAGTCTGAACTAGGTCCTACCCGTTCCTGTAATCCAGTCAAACTTGTCAGTGACTCAGTCCTTCATGAAACTGTCCCTGTCTCTCCTGTCAGAAGGGGCTCCTACCTCTGCCTGTACATCAGCTGTGCCTACCAACACCTACCTGCCAATCTATCAGCTGTTCCTGCCTGCACTTGCCTGTATATCAGCCATGCCACCCACCTTCCAATATATCAGCCATTCCCACCTGCCAGTATATCAGCCGTGCTCGCCTTCCTGCCAGTAAATCAGCCTTTCCCACCTGCCTGTCAGTGTATCAGTCGTGCCCGCCTGCTAGTGTATAAGCTGTGCTTGCCTGCCAGGACATCAAAGTTTGCTGCATCAGCCAAGTTACAGTTACTGTGGCAGTGCCTATTCGACCTGCAATATGTGCCCCTTGAGTGGAACCCATCCTGTTTGATTCATCACGATCCAATGGGATTTCTAAGCAGTGTCATGGGTTCCTGGAGCAGTAGATGCAACACTACAACCCCTTTGGTCATCATTTTCACTTCGATTCGACTCTGACTTCTGAACATCCAGGGCCGACTATCCACCTGACACCCACAGAGAGGCGGTAACATCAAGCTTAGGAAACTGACAGAACATTGAGTTATAAGTAGTGTTGAGCATTCCGATACCGCAAGTATCGGGTATCGGCCGATACTTGCGGTATCGGAATTCCAATACCGAGATCCGATACTTTTGTGGTATCGGGAATCGGTATCGGATCCATATTACTGTGTAAAATAAAGAATTAAAATAAAAAATATTGATATAGTCACCTCTCCGGAGGCCCCTGGACATCACCGCTGGTAACCGGCAGCCTTCTTTGCTTAAAATGAGCAAACTCCTCATTCTAGGAATTTAGGACCTGAGAATGACGTTGTGGCTTGTGATTGGTCGCGTGGCGGTCACATGAGCGGCACGCGACCAATCAGAAGCCGTGACATCATGGAAGGCCCTAAACGCGCTCATTTTAAGCAAAGAAGGCTGCCGGTTACCAGCGGTGATGTCCAGGGGCCTCCGGAGAGGTGAGTATATCAATATTTTTTATTTTAATTCTTTATTTTACACAGTAATATGGATATCAGGGCCTGAAGGAGAGTTTCCTCTCCTTCAGACCCTGGGAACCATCAGGATACCTTCCGATACTTGGTGTCCCATTGACTTGTATTGGTATCGGTATCGGCGATATCCGATACTTTGCGGGTATCGGCCGATACTATCCGATACCGATACTTTCAAGTATCGGACGGTATCGCTCAACACTAGTTATAAGGCCAGCGTATCTGAATGAACTGTCATCTTCCTAAGCTTGTCATTATTTCCTCTCTGCGTGCCACAGGTGGGGTAGTCAGCCCTGTAAGCCGAAGCCAGGTTGTAACCCTCTGGTCAGCTGGCCTTGTACCTCAATGGACCTCAATGGACTGTCATGTTCCTAAGCTTGTTGTTACCGTCTCTCTGTGCGTGTCACAGGTGGGGTAGTCGGCCCTGGAAGCTGAAGCCAGGTTGTGACCCTCTGGTCAGCTGGCCTTGTACCTCAATGGACCTCAATGGACTGTCATGTTCCTAAGCATGTTGTTACCTCCTCACTGTGCATACCACAGGTGGGGTAGTCGGCCCTGGAAGCTGAAGCTAGGTGGTGACCATCCGGTCAACTGGACTTGTACCTCAATGGACTGTTATCTTCCAAAGCTTGTAGTTAACTTCTCTTTGTGCGTGCCAGAGGTGGGATAGTCAGCCCTGTAAGCTCTGAAGTCACAGCTACTCTTATCCCAGCGAGTCAGCAGAAGGATGAGACACTGTAATGTGCACAATGATGACACAGCATTGTATCTTAATTAACCAGACCTCTATTTTCAGCAAAACAGGAAGAATAGACTGTTATCTATATGTTGATTTTTGAATTTGTGTTTCTGTCTGGTTGGTCAAAAAAACAGACTTTTGCTCATGCAAGCCTGTAATGTTGACTTGCAAGTTTACAATTTGTTGTAACATATTGTGCTCATATCCTGGATGACTAGTGATAAAGGGTCATGGAACAATGATGTTTACTGCTATGTTGATTACACGTTGTCCAGGCCAGCTAATTTATAGTAACATAGTAACATAGTTAGTAAGGCCGAAAAAAGACATTTGTCCATCCAGTTCAGCCTATATTCCATCATAATAAATCCCCAGATCTACGTCCTTCTACAGAACCTAATAATTGTATGATACAATATTGTTCTGCTCCAGGAAGACATCCAGGCCTCTCTTGAACCCCTCGACTGAGTTCGCCATCACCACCTCCTCAGGCAAGGACTTATAAACTACTAGGGAAAAACTAAGAAAATAGATTAAATAATGAAATAATGCAACTCGATCTCTATTCTTATCCATTACTTGTGAATACTGAATGAAGGACACATGTTAACTATGAAGAGTTATGTGCCTCTGTAAGAGAGAGACAGAGATTCAGCCAAGACATTCAAACATCCCGAGACAGGACAGCACCAAAGACTTCATGGCTCCATCACGAGGACACAGATTTATCATTCTACAGGATGCCAACTTAGGGGACCATGGCCCCAGCTGGTAGAATACAGATCTGCTCCATTGACCATCTATGAACCATGGATATGTTTGTGTGTTTCCGGAATGGGACCTGTCGGTCGCCTGGCTCCATGGAGAAGTCAGGTTGTGACCCTCCAGTCAACTGGACTTGTATCTGAATGGATTGTCATCTTCCAAAGCTTGTCGTTATCTCCTCTCTGTGCATACTACAGGTGTGGTAGTTGGCCCTGGAAGCTGCAGCCAGGTTGTGACCCTGCGGTCAACTGGCCTTGTACCTGAATGGACTGTCATTTTCCTAAGCTTGTCATTACCTTTTCTCTGTGCTTACCACTGGTGGGGTAGTCTGCCCTGGAAACTCTAAATTCACAGCTGCTCTTATCCCAGTGAGTCATTGGAAGGGTGAGACTCTGTAATGTGTGCCATCTTGGGTATTTTGCTGAGACTGTTCTATGCATTACCTGCCTGTTTTGTAGTTCAATAAAGCATTAACACATGGTTTACCCTCACCCTGTGTTGTATGAGTAGCATTATGCCCACGGTAAAAGGAGAGCGGACGTTCGGTGAGATGATCCCTGGTCCATGTGGTTTTGGCTAGCGGACCATGTCTAAAACCTGCAGTGTCTGAATTAGTACCTATCACTATCACTGAATGGGCTACACACAAACATAAAATGACTGATTAGGGAACATGATAGGCCTCTCTGAATGTGTTTTGAGGGAGCGCCTAAAACTGTGCAAGTTGTGGATGGTCCTAATATTTTGGGGTAGAACATTCCAGAGGATTGGTGCAGCACGGGAGAAGTCTTGGAGTCGCGAGTGGGAGGTACGGATTAGTGCAGAGGTTAGTCGAAAGTCATTTGCAGAGCGCAGTGGTGAGTTAGGCTGATAGACAGAAATGAAGGAGATGTAAGGGGGTGCCGGACTGTGGAGAGCTTTGTGGGTGAGAACAAGTACTTTGAATTGTATCCTGTAATGAATGGGCAGCCAGTGTAATGACTGGCGAAGAGCAGACACGTCCGAGTAACGATTAGCCAGATGGACAACCCTGGCTGCTGTATTAAGGATAGACCGAAGAAGGGAAAGTCGAGTAATGGGGAGGCCAATTAATAGAGTATGACAGTAGTCCAGGCAGGAGTGGTTCAAGGCGACAGTGAGGGTTTTTGTTGTTTCCATGGTGAGAAAATGGCGGATTCTAGAGATGATCTTTAGGTGTAAGTGGTAAGAGTGGGCAAGAGATTGTATATGGGATGTGAAGGAGAGATCGGAGTCAAACATAACACCCAGACAACGCACCTGCTGCGGGGGTGTCATTATGGTGCCACCCACGGAGAGGGATATGTCAGATTTAGGGAGGTTAGTAGATGGCGGGAGCAGAAGAAGTTCAGTTTTGGAGAGGTTGAGTTTCAGATACAGGGCGGACATGATGTCGGAGACTGCGGACAGACAGTCACGGGCGTTCTGTTGTACAGCAGGGTTTAGGTCAGGGGATGACGTATATAGTTTTGTGTCATCAGCATAAAGATGGTACTGAAAGCCAAATCTGCTAATGGTTTGTCCAATTGGGACCGTGTAGAGGGAGAAGAGAAAGGGGACAAGGAATGAGCCCTGAGGTACCCCGACAGTGAGAGGAAGAGGAGATGAAGTGGAGCCAGAGAACAGAACACTGAAGGAGCGGTCAGAAGATAGGAAGAAAACCAGGAGAGAGAGTGTCCTTAATGCCTAGTGACTGAAGCCTAGAGAGTAGGAGACGGTGGTCAACAGTGTCGAAAGCTTTAGAAAGGTCGAGAAGAATGAGCAAAAAGTGGTCACCGTTACACTTTGGTGTCAGAAGGTCATTGGTCACTTTGATGAGTGCAGTGTCTGTCAAATGTAGGGGGCGGAATCCGGACTGTGAAGGATCTAGCAGGGAGTGAGTGGAGAAGTAACGGGTAAGGCGGGAGTAGACTTAAGCGCTCCAAGAGTTTAGAGATGAAGGGGAGATTGGAGATTGGTCTGTAGTTATTTGTGCAGGATGGGTCGAGAGTGGGTTTCTTTAATAATGGAGTAATGCTAGAGTGTTTGAAGGAGGATGGGAAAATGCCTGAGGAGAGGGAGAGATTAAACATTGTGGTTAGGTGAGTTGTGACGATTGGAGGGAGAGACTGGAGCAGATGAAAGGGAATGGGGTCAGTAGTGCATGTAGTCGGACAAGAAAAAGAGAGGAGCCTGGAGACTTCTTCTGTGATGGGATGAAATGTGGAGAGTGAGCCAGGGGAAATGCAGAGAGGGATGGGAGTCACTGAACTTGGTGGTTGGGAGTGGATTTCCTGACGGATGTTCTCACGAATCACAGAGGGATAACTTTATCATCCCCAGCGCTGACACCAATATGTCATGAACCAGGGGTGTTTGGTTGGCCCTGGTTCTTTTCTGAAGGGGATTTATCTATATCCCACTTCCCAGTTCTGGTTTGGAACTTGCAGCTCTCTGGCGCCACCTTTACCCTTAGGTCAGACAGGGTACTGCACCTAGGATAATTAGTCGCCAGAAAGGCTGCCTTACTAGGTACTGGCAAATGGGCACACTGCAGCGAGGGCGATATCACTACTCCCACTCAGTCGGAAACAATAATTTTCAATGCCATCCGTCACTGCCAGTTTCCTCAAAAGCGCAGGACAATTCCGCTGCCACCAGCTACTATCTCTTAATCAATAATGGGTCAGGGCAGAGCCAACCCAATTAGTAGTGTAATTTTCCTTCAGAGGACGTGACAGTACGTTATAGAGCAAGGAGAAACGAAGCTAGTAATTTTATATATTTTACTCCAAAAGGTAGGCAGTGCTTACAAAAGGATAAAAAGATAATTTAAAAGAAGACAAGTATCGTATGTACAGACAATTACAAAAATAACAGGGATGAAAGGTGAAAAACAACTTACAGTTCTTTCATATCATTCAATGGTACGCCATGTGGTGGCGAGGGAGGGGACCTTCCCAAAAACATCAGGTCAGATTGCACAGCCTGTCGTAGCTGAATGCCCCAGCAAAAGACCCCCTTGTCTGGGCCTCTGAGTTTTATACCTTTGCCCAAAACTAAGGGTCTCCCCCTCAGATGACCTCATGGGGTGGGCAGAGCTACGGAATGCACTCCTCTTTCTTGAGTACATGAAAAAACATCATCCCACATATCTTGTCGTATGAACCTCATAGCAAGACGACACCCGTGTCGTTATGCTCAGCACAGCATAACATGGGGGTTCAGTTAAGTATATGGAGCGCCCCCAGACGCAGGGCTGCGGGATACTCATTACCGGGCCTCTCAGTCTCAGTCCTGGGGTTGTCACGGTGGCTAGACCCGGTCCGTGACCCTGCTAAGGGGCGTCCAATGAAAGGTGTGATGGTGGTGCAAGTCGCGATGAATAACGAGGACACAGGGTTGCAGTCTCTTTACCTCTTTACTGAAGGCTCCAGGATCCACAATCCAGAGTACTGCTAACAGGGCTGGCTGAGACCGGCCTGTCCGAAGGCACATCCAGAGTTCCCTTTGCAGGTGGAAATTAGTGCCTACCTTCTAGCGCCTGTGTATTGTAGTACCTCCCTGCTGAGCACCACGGGATAGTCCTCACAACTGTTGTGTCTGTTTCTGATGTTCTTTCTCACAACTTATGTCTGTTCTGATGCTCTTCTCCGTCCCTCAGATGATATGGATAGGACGCACCCGTATGACGGGTAGGCCTGGAGTTCTTCCGGGACCCTAGTGTCGCCCCTCTCCCACAATTGCCCCCTATGTCTGCTTAGGTGATTTAGGTGAGACAGCCAACCTATAATCAACTGTCCTGCCGCTGTTTGAAGTATTGCTTGGAGCCCAATACTTCCTCGGTGTTCCGGCCACCGGCTACGCGCCTCAGTAGGATGTTGCCTCGATCTTACGGCACGACTCCTACTGGCTTTATCTCCTTTTTGCTGCGATCTCGTTTCTCACTTCTCCACAATAAACCTCGCTTCTTTTCCTTTCTTAGGATGCCACCGTATTCAAGTGCAGGCGCGGCTCCGTAACGTTCTGTTCTGTTCGCTAGGCCACTGTCAGGATCCCACCCCTGACAGAGACCCCCCTGAATCTTCCCCCGCAACACCCTCTGCCACAGGATGTTGCCTGGATCCAACCCAGTCAGCTTCTGACTAACTTCCTATCCAGCCCCCAGTTTTACCAGAGTGTGAGGAGTGGCCTAATACATAGAACCCTTTGCTCCCCCTGGTGGCCAGAATGTGAAGTGTAAAGTGTGACTGTGATACCTGGTCAGGTGAACTCCTTAAGTGCCATCAGACGTACCATCACTCCCCTTAGCGGCGGAGCGTCAGTACTGCAACGACCAGGACTCTGGGGCGCTGCATATAAACATGGAGTAGCTGGGTGACCCTGTTAAGTAGTAATCCGTTTCCCAATTGTGCTAGTTCTAGAACCTAGAAAACTCACTGGCTGGTAGTGCTACCGAGGCACATGCGAAAAATTTATTTGTCCCACTTCTATTATTAATTGGTGCTATGATATTTATGTTTGCAAGGAAAAAGAAACCTTGGTTTTTCTACTTGTACTTTCAGTTTAAGGTCATAAAACTCCTCAGTGAGGGCTGCTGGCCTGCTGGTCTCACATTACAGCTGTATAGAAGGGGAGAGGGAGGGGGGAGTGAAATCACACACATTGACCTGCCAGTGACCCAGTCCTTTCAAAACTGCTCCTGTCTTTCTAGTCTGAACTTGCTCCTACCTCTTCCTGTATATCAGCATGACCTGCCTGCCAGTATCAGCCATGCCTGCCTGCACTTGCCTGTACATCAGCTGTGCTTGCCTGCCTGCCAGTATATCAGCCATGCCTGCCTGCCAGTGTACCAGCCGTGCTCACCTGCCTGCCAGTGTATAAGCCATGCCTGCCAGTACATCAGCTGTGCTCGCCTGTACCCACCTGCCTGTACGTCAGCCGTAACAGCCAGCACCTGTCTACATGCCAGCCAGTACCTGCCGGTCTATGAATCAGCTGAGCCAGTCAGTAGAACTACAGTACTTACCTGCACTTGTCGTTACAGTATCCTGTGCCCTTGGGGGTCAACTGCTAATGCTGGACGCAGCTTTGGAGTGGTACCTTGCAGCTACCTGCCGAACAAGCCTGACCTCACCATCAGAGGCTCCAGCGAACATGAAGGTAGCACCTTAGTCAAGCCCCTCCAGGGTAAGTCTGGGATGTGGCACAAAGGCACCACAATCCCCACTCGCGCTAATCAGTCTGAGCGCGAGCATAATATATGTCTGTGTAATGCTCCCAAGTTTTTGTGTATGTGCCTTTAAGATACAGCAGAGCTGGCAGCATTGTAAAGAATTAACAAAGCAGCCCTGCTTTCCATGCCTGGTCACAGGGTAACACGAAAACCACATGAACGGGTCCTGGACTTAGCAATGAAGGAGAAGGAGACATTCTGTGGGCTTGCCGTCAGCTCAGAGAAGAAGGTAAAGGAGCAGCCATCAATCCTGTACATAAGAAACCACAGCCTCTGCTTCAGACAACTGTGTGATCTGGGCTACATATAAGCAGAAGTGGAAGCTCAGAATTCTCTGCACCATTAATATATCTGCATTACTATACTGGAAAGTAACTGTGATGGGAATTGAGTCTCTGTTCAATCATCGTTTGTCTGGATGTACAGAGGTATTCGTGTAACAGGTAAAAGTTATCACCAGTCCCTCTCGCCTCCCTGTTTTCTGGACTATTTGGAGTGCACCACATTACATCACACTACCAGTAAGCAATGGTCAATTAAGTGCACCCTGGCATCACAAACTTTCTTTTCTTTTTGTCACTGCCATAGCAAAGTGGTAACATCCGCACACCACATGGTGTCTGACCGATGGCACATTATATTACATCTGTGTGTTCTTCTTGTCCTTTTACATGTTTCCCTAAATGTTGCTATCTTTGTAGAATGAGCTCTGCACTCTGACCTATATCCTCATCCTGGAAACCATGAAATGGCCACTGCTTTCCCTCTCTCATTCTTTGTATCAGCCATGATGGTCCTCATTAGACCACTCCTGAATCACAAGTGTTTGAACTTTCGGGGATCTGTGAATTTGAGTAAATTGGACTCAAAGTAGATATGTAGAAGATGGATGTGCTCATATCTAGAACCGAGGTCCTTTATCTCTCTGGACAAGGATGATGGATGTTTGGACTTACCCACACATAATGATTCTTCACATATGTGTGACGAGGGGCAGGATGAACAGGGCTCTCCGGGGATGTATGGCTTCTCTCCTTGAAAGTTGCCCCTGCAAAGTAAAAGGGAGAGGTTAGGAAATGAGGTTAGGAATAGGGTTGAGCGACTTTCATTTTTTAAAGATCGAGTCGGGTTTTGCGAAACCCGACTTTGTCCAAAGTCGAGTCGAGTGCAGTCGGCCGATTATCGCTAAAAGTCGGGGATCGACCGAAACACGAAACCCAATGCAAGTCAATGGGAAGCATAGTCGGCAGTGAGTGGAGGCCAGGAAAACACCTACAGTGCCCATTTTAATGCCAAAAACATCCATTCTTGTTTCTGAAGCTTGTCAATCTTAATTAACTTTATAATAATAGTTAGGCATTGGAAATTGGGGGTTATTTGGCAAAAGTTGTGGGGGGGTAGGGCTGGTTCAAGGTTTTAGTGGGCCCAGGAAACGTGGACTACGTCACGGCGGTGGAGCAGGGAGAGGTAAGTATGTCAAGTTTGCAAGTGCTGTGATCCTAAGCAAGCAGGGGGGGCCCACTCGTTGGCATTGGCACTGGCACAGGGCCCCTCAAAGTACAGCGGTGTGTTTGCACGGCGGGGGCGCCTCCCACCAGCAGCGACACTTTTGCGTACTCTGAGGGGCCCTGTGCCAGTGACGTCGCCAACGAGTATGCCCCCCCACCTGATGAAGGAACCTGCACTTTCATCTGCACCTTCCTCTTTGTCCCTGTGTAAGGTGGTATAACATGCGGGAAGGGGAACCTTACTTTCAGCAGGGTCAGATTCTGGCTGTGTAGAGTGCAAGGGGAATGTAGTGGTCTAGGTCAATGTACCAGCAGACTCATCTAGCAGTGGCTGGGCAATGGGCAGGATGAGGAGTACTAAACACAGATATAGGGCCAAAGAATAAAGTAGGCTAAATGCAGTTCAAAATTGGTAACAGGACTAAACAGGTGGCATTGCTTTGTTCAGTGGAGTAGCAAACCCAGGAGCAGCAGACACTGTTTTAAGGGCCCAACCACACTAGTAGGCCAAATGCAGTTTAATATCTGCTACTATAGGCCAAAAGCCTAAAGACTGAAGCTCAGCTTTATACAGTGGAGGACAACACCATGGAGCGGCAGACACCGTTAGTAGGCCGTAACCACCAATTTTTTGTTAAAAAAGCACTTAATGAGAGCCAGAAGGTTGAAGCTCAGCTTTATACAGTTGAGGACAACACCAGGGAGCGGCAGACACCGTTAGTAGGTCATAACCAAAGTTGAAGGCCAAATGCAGTTTAATATCTGATACTATAGGCCGAAAGCCTAAAGACTGAAGCTCAGCTTTATACAGTGGAGGACAACACCAGGAAGCGGCAGACACCGTTAGTAGGCCGTAACCACCAATTTTTTGTTAAAAAAGCACTTAATGAGAGCCAGAAGGTTGAAGCTCAGACAAGGCAACCTGGAGGAGAACACCAAGGAGGAGGAGAACACTCAGGAGGAGGACAACACCAGGGAGCGGCAAACATATTAGGCCCCAACCACCAATTTTTTTTAAAAAAAGCACTTAAGGAGAGCCAGAAGGTTGAAGCTCAGATTTATTCAGTGGAGGACAACACCAGGGAGCGGCAAACAGAGGTATAGGCCCCAACCACCAATTTTTTTTAAAAAAGCACTTAATGAGAGCCAGAAGGTTGAAGCTCAGATTTATTCAGTTGAGGACAACACCAGGGAGCGGCAAACAGAGGTATTAGGCCCCAACCACCAATTTTTTTTTAAAAAAAAGCACTTTAGGAGAGCCAGAAGGTTGAAGTTCAGATTTAGACAGTGGAGGAAAATTTGAATTAGGGACTGCAGACAGACTTAGTAGGCTGTCCCCTGTGGACCATGCATCCACCACATTAACCCATTGCGCCGTAATGGACACGTAACCTTCCGTGGCCATGCCTACAGGTCCATGCGTCTGTTGTCAGGTGCACCTTTGTACTCACAGATTGCCAGAGTGCATGGACAATGGAGGTGGTGCTGGTGGAGGGCTGGGATGGCTTTTCTTGCAAAAGAAGTGTCGACTGGGTAGCTCGTAGCGTGGGACAGCGTAGTCCATCATGGCTTTTTTAATATTACATAAAATAAAGAAATAGGCTCTTTGCACTTTAAAATAGGTTCCAGGGGTACACGGGCAGCATTGGTGTGGTCAGCGGAGGAGGAGGATTGCAAGGAGGGACCGCAGACAGGCTTACAAGGCCTAAAATAACTAAAAATAGGCTCAAGGCAGTTTTAAATCGGTTACATGGATACACAGGCAGCATTGTGGTCAGCGGAGGAGGATTGCAAGGAGGGACCGCAGACAGGCTTACTAGGCCTAAAATAAATAAAAATAGGCTCAAGGTACTTAGAGTTATCTCGCAGGGGTACACAGGCAGCATTGTGGTCAGCGGAGGAGGAGGATTGCAAGGAGGGACCGCAGACAGGCGTACTAGGCCTAAAATAACTAAAAATAGGCTCAAGGCAGTTTTAAATCTGTTACATGGATACACAGGCAGCATTGTGGTCAGCGGAGGAGGAGGATTGCAAGGAGGGACCGCAGACAGGCTTACTAGGCCTAAAATAACTAAAAATAGGCTCAAGGCAGTTTTAAATCGGTTACATGGATACACAGGCAGCATTGTGGTCAGCGGAGGAGGAGGATTGCAAGGAGGGACCGCAGACAGGCGTACTAGGCCTAAAATAACTAAAAATAGGCTCAAGGCAGTTTTAAATCTGTTACATGGATACACAGGCAGCATTGTGGTCAGCGGAGGAGGATTGCAAGGAGGGACTGCAGACAGGCTTACTAGGCCTAAAATAAATAAAAATAGGCTCAAGGCACTTAGAGTTATCTCGCAGGGGTACACAGGCAGCATTGTGGTCAGCGGAGGAGGAGGATTGCAAGGAGGGACCGCAGACAGGCGTACTAGGCCTAAAATAACTAAAAATAGGCTCAAGGCAGTTTTAAATCGGTTACATGGATACATAGGCAGCATTGTGGTCAGCAGAGGAGGATTGCAAGGAGGGACCGCAGACAGGCTTACTAGGCCTAAAATAAATAAAAATAGGCTCAAGGCACTTAGAGTTATATCGCAGGGGTACACAGGCAGCATTGGTGTGGTCAGCGGAGGACGATTGCAAGGAGTGTCTGACACTGTTAGTACTCACAAAAAATAAATAGATGTTAATGTCTCGCCAAAAAACAAAAAACAAACAAAAAAAAAGTGTGGCATACTTAGGTACAGGGGTGGGCTCATCTGCTGAGTTTCTGACATAGTAATTTGGCAGTAAGTATTTACTGGTGTCAATATAGGACACTGACCCAAACTACTTTAACTAGCATCATAGATGTCAACAAATTGGTATTGTCAGTGCCAGGCATTGAATGATGTCAGCGCATAGACTAAACATTGGTGGAGCTGTGAGAGATAATTTTGCACGTGGTAGAGCACAGTTTGAGCTGGGGGGGGGGTGAACTCTCTTGTGGCCGGCGGTACCATCCCAGGGCCCCTCATGTTACAACGGTGTGTCTGACGTTGGGTGCGCACCACCACCGCCAGAGACACTTCATTGTACTATGAGGGACCCAGTGGCAGTGCCGTCGACCAAAAGCGGGCACACCCACCTCTTCAGACAAACGGCACTCTAACGGGTGCTTGCACCAAGTGGCGAGACCACGGCCCCGTGGGGGGAGTTTTCCCATTGAGGGAGGTGTAAACATGTCGAATGCTGGACAAACAGCTGTTGCAAATTAAGAGATTGGAACACTCAGTAAGACCAGTCCACAAGCATGACCTTTTTATAGGAAAGCTAGGTGTCAGCCGGGAAAGGTGGGGCAAAATAATTTGAAATCCAGGAGTGGTTCATTTTAATGAAGGTTAGATCATCCACATTTTGGGTAGCCAGACGAGTCCTTTTTTCGGTTAATATTGAACCAGCAGCACTGAATACTCTTTCTGATAGCACACTAGCTGCTGGGCAAGCAAGCTCCTGCAATGCATATTCTGCCAATTCAGGCCAGGTGTCTAATTTGGAGGCCCAGTAATCAAATGGGAATGACGGTTGAGGGAGAACATCGATAAGGGATGAAAAATAGTTAGTAACCATACTGGACAAATGTTGTCTCCTGTCACTTTGAATAGATGCTGCAGTACCTGTCCTGTCTGCGGTCATTGCGAAATCGCTCCACAACCTGGTCAGAAAACCCCTCTGTCCAACGCCACTTCTGATCTGTGCACCTCTAACACCTCTGCCCTGTAGCCCCCTGCAGCTCGTGTGAGAACCATCACCGGCGCTGTGTGCTGGGAATGCCTGAATCAAACGGTCTACAAGAGTAGCTTGTTTGGTTGCTAATATTTGTTCGAGGTTCTCATGTGGCATAATATTTTGCAATTTGCCTTTATAGCGAGGGTCAAGGATGCAGGCCAACCAGTAATCGTCATCGCTCATCATTTTAATAATGCGTGGGTCCCTTTTGAGGATACGTAAGGCATAATCCGCCATGTGGGCCAAAGTTCCAGTTGTCAAATCTGCGGTTGTGCTGGTTTGAGGGGCAGTTACAGGCAAATCTACGTCACTTGTCTCCCTTAAAAAAACAGAACCTGGCCTTGCAACGCCACTAATTTCGGTTGGCCCAGGAGAAGCTTCCTCATTAAAAAAGTACTCATCCCCATCATCCTCCTCGTCCTCCTCCTCTTCGCCCGCTACCGCGTCCTCTACACGGCCCTGACCAGACAATGGCTGACTGTCATCAAGGCTTCCCTCTTCCTCGGCTGCAGACGCCTGCTCCTTTATGTGCGTCAAACTTTGCATCAGCAGACGCATTAGGGGGATGCTCATGCTTATTATGGCGTTGTCTGCACTAACCAGCCGTGTGCATTCCTCAAAACACTGAAGGACTTGACACAGGTCTTGTAGCTTCGACCACTGCACACCTGACAACTCCATGTCTGCCATCCAACTGCCTGCCCGTGTATGTGTATCCTCCCACAAAAACATAACAGCACGCCTCTGTTCGCACAGTCTCTGAAGCATGTGCAGTGTGGAGTTCCACCTTGTGGCAACGTCGATGATTAGGCGATGCTGGGGAAGGTTCAAAGACCGCTGATAGTTCTGCATACGGCTGGAGTGTACGGGCGAACGGCGGATATGAGAGCAAAGTCTGCGCACTTTGAGGAGCAGGTCGGGTAACCCCGGATAACTTTTCAGGAAGCACTGCACCAACAGGTTTAAGGTGTGAGCCAGGCAAGGAATGTGTTTCAGTTGGGAAAGGGCTATGGCAGCCATGAAATTCCTTCCGTTATCACTCATTACCTTGCCTGCCTCAAGATGTACAGTGCCCAGCCATGACTGAGTGTCTTTCTGCAAGAACTCGGACAGAACTTCCGCGGTGTGTCTGTTGTCGCTCAAACACTTCATTGCCAATACAGCCTGCTGACGCTTGCCACTAGCTGTCCCATAATGGCACACCTGGTGTGCAACAGTGGCAGCTGCGGATAGAGTGGATGTGCGACTGCGGTCTGTGGACGAGCTCTCGCTTCTGCAGGAGGACGAGGAAGAGGAGGAGGGGGGGCGAACGCCTACAGCCAACTCTTTCCTTGACCGTGGGCTATGCAGAACTGTCCCAATATTGCTGTCCCCTGTGGACCCTGCATCCACCACATTCACCCAGTGTGCCGTGATGGACACGTAACGTCCCTGGCCATGCCTACTGGTCCATGCATCTGTTGTCAGGTGCACCTTTGTAGTCACAGACTGCCTGAGTGCATGGACGATGCGGTCTTTAACATGCTGTTGGAGGGCTGGGATGGCTTTTCTAGAAAAGAAGTGTCGACTGGGTAGCTCGTAGCGTGGTACAGCATAGTCCATCAGCGCTTTGAAAGCTTCGCTTTCAACTAACCGGTAGGGCATCATCTCTAATGAGATTAGTCTAGCAATGTGGGCGTTCAAACCCTGTGTACGCGGATGCGAGGATGAGTACTTCCTTTTCCTAACGAGAGTCTCATGAAGGGTGAGCTGGACTGGAGAGCTGCATTCGGTGGAACTAGCGGGGGTGCCGGTGGACATGGGTGACTGAGAGAGGGTTGGAGATGGTATTCTTGCCGGTGCCCTACATGCAGTGTTTCCTACTACTAACCTGGTGATTCCGACTGCTTTGGCCTGGCGACGAAAGCTGCACAGATACTGCAGGTGGTGTGGGAAATGGTCGGCTTACAGTGAGGGAAGGGATGTAGCGTTGCTGACTAGCTTCATTGACCGAGGGTGCTGCAACCTTTAGGGACGTTTGGTAGTTAGTCCAGGCTTGCAAATGCATGGTGGATAAATGTCTATGCATGCA
Source organism: Ranitomeya variabilis (assembly GCF_051348905.1). Classification (NCBI taxonomy): domain Eukaryota; kingdom Metazoa; phylum Chordata; class Amphibia; order Anura; family Dendrobatidae; genus Ranitomeya; species Ranitomeya variabilis. The sequence goes on from NC_135232.1 coordinate 1,168,635,532, forward strand.
ACTTGTATTTAGACTTTTAAGATTCTGACCTCTGCTTAAGGTAGTTGAACATTTTTGACAGATGACTTTGCGCTGATCATTTGGATGTTGTTTAAAAAAATGCCAGACTGCACTCTTTCTACTATCGGATACATTTTCAGGCATTGCAGACTGAGCTTCTTTAACCGGATGGCCACGCTGTCCTCCAACTGGTTTTGGTTTAGCCAAGCGTTTTTGGCCAGATACGAGCCCGGCAGATGGAACCTGTTGTGATGTTGATGCCTGCTGTGGCTCCTCCTCCTCCGCTTCAGAACTACTGCCGCCTGCACCCTGTTCCCCCAATGGCTGCCAATCGGGGTCAACAACTGGGTCATCTATGACCTCCTCTTCTATGTCGTGTGCGATTTCGTCTGTGTCACCATGTAAGCCGGTGGTATAGCGTTCGTGACGGGGCACCATAGTCTCCGCTGGTTTTGATTCTGCCTCAGTACACTGCGAGGGCAATGTTCTGGTCTGAGTCAAAGGAACAGCATAGTAATCTGGCTGTGGCTGTGCATCTGTGCACTCCATGTCCGATTCAACTTCTAATGGGCATGGCCTGTTAACTGTTTCACTGTCTAACCCAGGAACGGTATGTGTAAAGAGCTCCATGGAGTAACCTGTTGTGTCGACTGACGCATCCTTCACTGTTGTTCTGGGTGAAGGACACAAGGAAGCGACTTGTTCCTGACCGGGAGCATCCACTGACGATGCACTGCTCTGACATTTGGCACTTTCCGAGGAGGAGGCGAAATAGCTAGAGGCAGAGTCAGCAATGAAAGCCAATACTTGTTCCTCCTGCTCCGGCTTCAAAAGTGGTTTTCCTACTCCCAGAAAAGAGAACGTTCGAGGCCTTGTGTAGCCAGACGACAAACCTGGCTCAACAACTCGAGACTTAGGTGCTGTACTGCTTTTACCACGACCACCTGATGCTCCACCACCACTACCATCATTACCAGCTGACAATGACCGCCCACGGCCACGACCTCTTCCACTAGACTTCCTCATTGTTTGCAAAACGTAACCAAAGTAACGGTATTTGTTACTGTAAAACAACTTATAAGGTGAACTCAAACTTCTGTAGGATTTATATATACCTTTATAGGTGCCTGACACTGAAAGGAAAATCAGGCCCAATGTTACACACTAGGTTTTCTGTGCCCCAATAATTTGAGACAGATGGCACACACAGGATCGGCACTCAAGCAGAAATGCCAATCTTAATCTCCCACTATTTTTTTTTTACAGGGAGAATTTACCCCCCCCCAAAAAAATGGCCCAATATTACACACTGGTTTTCGGTGGCACACAAGGAGAGACAGATGCCACACACAGGACTGGCACAGAGGCAGACTTGCCAATCTTTATCTCCCACTATTAATTATTTTTTTTACAGGGAGAATTTACCACCCCCCAAAAAAATGGCCCAATATTACACACTGGTTTTCGGTGGCACACTAGGAGAGACAGATGCCACACACAGCACTGGCACAGAGGCAGACTTGCCAATCTTTATCTCCCACTATTCATTTTTTTTTTACAGGGAGAATATACCCCCCCCAAAAAAAATGGCCCAATATTACACACTGGTTTTCGGTGGCACACAAGGAGAGACAGATGCCACACACAGGACTGGCACAGAGGCAGACTTGCCAATCTTTATCTCCCACTATTAATTATTTTTTTACAGGGAGAATTTACCCCCCCCAAAAAAATTGGCCCAATATTACACACTGGTTTTCGGTGGCACACGAGAGACAGATGCCACACACAGGACTGGCACAGAGGCAGACTTGCCAATCTTTATCTCCCACTATTAATTTTTTTTTACAGGGAGAATTTACCAAAAAAATAAAAAATGGCCCAATATTACACACTGGTTTTCGGTGGCACACAAGGAGAGACAGATGCCACACACAGGACTGGCACAGAGGCAGACTTGCCAATCTTTATCTCCCACTATTAATTTTTTTTTTTTTACAGGGAGAATTTACAAAAAAAAAAAATGGCCCAATATTACACACTGGTTTTCGGTGGCACACAAGGAGAGACAGATGCCACACACAGGACTGGCACAGAGGCAGACTTGCCAATCTTTATCTCCCACTATTAATTATTTTTTTTACAGGGAGAATTTACCCCCCAAAAAAATTGGCCCAATATTACACACTGGTTTTCGGTGGCACACGAGAGACAGATGCCACACACAGGACTGGCACAGAGGCAGACTTGCCAATCTTTATCTCCCACTATTAATTTTTTTTTTACAGGGAGAATTTACCCCCCCCCAAAAAAAATGGCCCAATATTACACACTGGTTTTCGGTGGCACACAAGGAGAGACAGATGCCACACACAGGACTGGCACAGAGGCAGACTTGCCAATCTTTATCTCCCACTATTAATTATTTTTTTTACAGGGAGAATTTACCCCCCCCCAAAAAATGGCCCAATATTACACACTGGTTTTTGGTGGCACACAAGGAGAGACAGATGCCACACACAGGACTGGCACAGAGGCAGACTTGCCAATCTTTAGCTCCCACTATTAATTTTTTTTTTTACAGGGAGAATTTACCCCCCCCCAAAAAAAAATGGCCCAATATTACACACTGGTTTTCGGTGGCACACAATGAGAGACAGAAGACACACACAGCACTGGCACAGAGGCACTTGCCAATCTTTATCTCCCACTATTAATTTTTTTTTTTACAGGGAGAATTTACCCCCCCCAAAAAAAATGGCCCAATATTACACACTGGTTTTCGGTGGCACACAATGAGAGACAGATGCCACACACAGGACTGGCACAGAGGCAGACTTGCCAATCTTTATCTCCCACTATTAATTTTTTTTTTTACAGGGAGAATTTACCCCCCCAAAAAAATGGCCCAATATTACACACTGGTTTTCGGTGGCACACAAGGAGAGACAGATGCCACACACAGGACTGGCACAGAGGCAGACTTGCCAATCTTTATCTCCCACTATTAATTATTTTTTTTACAGGGAGAATTTACCCCCCCCAAAAAAAATGGCCCAATATTACACACTGTTTTTCGGTGGCACACAAGGAGAGACAGATGCCACACACAGGACTGGCACAGAGGCAGACTTGCCAATCTTTATCTCCCACTATTAATTATTTTTTTTACAGGGAGAATTTACCAAAAAAAAAAAATGGCCCAATATTACACACTGGTTTTTGGTGGCACACAAGGAGAGACAGATGCCACACACAGGACTGGCACAGAGGCAGACTTGCCAATCTTTATCTCCCACTATTATTTTTTTTTTTACAGGGAGAATTTACAAAAAAAAAAAATGGCCCAATATTACACACTGGTTTTCGGTGGCACACAATGAGAGACAGATGCCACACACAGCACTGGCACAGAGGCAGACTTGCCAATCTTTATCTCCCACTATTAATTTTTTTTTTACAGGGAGAATTTACCCCCCCCAAAAAAATGGCCCAATATTACACACTGGTTTTTGGTGGCACACAAGGAGAGACAGATGCCACACACAGCACTGGCACAGAGGCAGACTTGCCAATCTTTATCTCCCACTATTAATTTTTTTTTTACAGGGAGAATTTACCCCCCCCCCAAAAAAATGGCCCAATATTACACACTGGTTTTCGGTGGCACACAAGGAGAGACAGATGCCACACAAAGCACTGGCACAGAGGCAGACTTGCCAATCTTTATCTCCCACTATTAATTTTTTTTTTACAGGGAGAATTTACCCCCCCCCAAAAAAAATGGCCCAATATTACACACTGGTTTTCGGTGGCACACAAGGAGAGACAGATGCCACACACAGCACTGGCACAGAGGCAGACTTGCCAATCTTTATCTCCCACCATTAATTTTTTTTTTACAGGGAGAATTTACCCCCCCCCCCAAAAAAAATGGCCCAATATTACACACTGGTTTTCGGTGGCACACAAGGAGAGACAGATGCCACACACAGCACTGGCACAGAAGCAGACTTGCCAATCTTTATCTCCCACTATTAATTATTTTTTTTACAGGGAGAATTTACCTCCCCCCAAAAAATGGTCCAATATTACACACTGGTTTTCGGTGGCACACAAGGAGAGACAGATGCCACACACAGGACTGGCACAGAGGCAGACTTGCCAATCTTTATCTCCCACTATTAATTTTTTTTTTTACAGGGAGAATTTACCCCCCCCCAAAAAATGGCCCAATATTACACACTGGTTTTCGGTGGCACACAAGGAGAGACAGATGCCACACACAGGACTGGCACAGAGGCAGACTTGCCAATCTTTATCTCCCACTATTAATTATTTTTTTTACAGGGAGAATTTAACCCCCCCCCAAAAAATGGCCCAATATTACACACTGTTTTTCGGTGGCACACAAGGAGAGACAGATGCCACACACAGCACTGGCACAGAGGCAGACTTGCCAATCTTTATCTCCCACTATTAATTATTTTTTTTACAGGGAGAATTTACCAAAAAAAAACAAAACGGCCCAATATTCCACACTGGTTTTCGGTGGCACACAATGAGAGACAGATGCCACACACAGCACTGGCACAGAGGCAGACTTGCCAATCTTTATCTCCCACTATTAATTTTTTTTTTTACAGGGAGAATTTACCCCCCCAAAAAAATGGCCCAATATTACACACTGGTTTTTGGTGGCACACAATGAGAGACAGATGCCACACACAGCACTGGCACAGAGGCAGACTTGCCAATCTTTATCTCCCACTATTAATTTTTTTTTTTACAGGGAGAATTTACCCCCCCCCCCAAAAAAAAAAATGGCCCAATATTACACACTGGTTTTTGGTGGCACACAAGGAGAGACAGATGCCACACACAGCACTGGCACAGAGGCAGACTTGCCAATCTTTATCTCCCACTATTAATTTTTTTTTTTACAGGGAGAATTTACAAAAAAAAAAAAAAATGGCCCAATATTACACACTGGTTTTCGGTGGCACACAAGGGGAGACAGATTCCACACACAGCACTGGCACAGAGGCAGACTTGCCAATCTTTATCTCCCACTATTCATTTTTTTTTTACAGGGAGAATTTACCAAAAAAAAAAAAAAGGCCCAATATTACACACTGGTTTTCGGTGGCACACAAGGAGAGACAGATGCCACACACAGCACTGGCACAGAGGCAGACTTGCCAATCTTTATCTCCCACTATTAATTTTTTTTTTTACAGGGAGAATTTACCAAAAAAAAAAAAAAATGGCCCAATATTACACACTGGTTTTCGGTGGCACACAAGGGGAGACAGATGCCACACACAGCACTGGCACAGAGGCAGACTTGCCAATCTTTATCTCCCACTATTCATTTTTTTTTTACAGGGAGAATTTACCAAAAAAAAAAAAAGGCCCAATATTACACACTGGTTTTCGGTGGCACACAAGGAGAGACAGATGCCACACACAGCACTGGCACAGAGGCAGACTTGCCAATCTTTATCTCCCACTATTAATTTTTTTTTTTACAGGGAGAATTTACCAAAAAAAAAAAAAAAGGCCCAATATTACACACTGGTTTTCGGTGGCACACAAGGAGAGACAGATGCCACACACAGCACTGGCACAGAGGCAGACTTGCCAATCTTTATCTCCCACTATTAATTTTTTTTTTTACAGGGAGAATTTACCCCCCCCAAAAAAAAATGGCCCAATATTACACACTGGTTTTCAGTGGCACACAATGAGAGACAGATGCCACACACAGCACTGGCACAGAGGCAGACTTGCCAATTTTTATCTCCCATTATTTATTTATTTTTTTTTTCAGGGAGAATTAAAAAAAAAACAAAACAAAAAAAAAACAATATTACACACTAGGTTTTCTGTGGCACACAATGAGAGACAGATGCCACACACAGCACTGGCACAGAGGCAGACTTGCCAATTTTTATCTCCCATTATTTATTTTTTTTTTTTTTTCAGGGAGAATTAAAAAAAAAACAAAAAAAAACAAAACAATATTACACACTAGGTTTTCTGTGGCACACAATGAGAGACAGATGCCACACACAGCACTGGCACAGAGGCAGACTTGCCAATTTTTATCTCCCATTATTTATTTATTTTTTTTTTCAGGGAGAATTAAAAAAAAAACAAAACAAAAAAAAACAATATTACACACTAGGTTTTCTGTGGCACACAATGAGAGACAGATGCCACACACAGCACTGGCACAGAAGCAGACTTGCCAATCTTTATCTCCCACTATTAATTATTTTTTTTACAGGGAGAATTTACCTCCCCCCAAAAAATGGTCCAATATTACACACTGGTTTTCGGTGGCACACAAGGAGAGACAGATGCCACACACAGGACTGGCACAGAGGCAGACTTGCCAATCTTTATCTCCCACTATTAATTTTTTTTTTTACAGGGAGAATTTACCCCCCCAAAAAAAATGGCCCAATATTACACACTGGTTTTCGGTGGCACACAAGGAGAGACAGATGCCACACACAGGACTGGCACAGAGGCAGACTTGCCAATCTTTATCTCCCACTATTAATTATTTTTTTTACAGGGAGAATTTACCCCCCCCAAAAAAAATGGCCCAATATTACACACTGTTTTTCGGTGGCACACAAGGAGAGACAGATGCCACACACAGCACTGGCACAGAGGCAGACTTGCCAATCTTTATCTCCCACTATTATTTATTTTTTTTACAGGGAGAATTTACCAAAAAAAAACAAAATGGCCCAATATTCCACACTGGTTTTCGGTGGCACACAATGAGAGACAGATGCCACACACAGCACTGGCACAGAGGCAGACTTGCCAATCTTTATCTCCCACTATTAATTTTTTTTTTTACAGGGAGAATTTACCCCCCAAAAAAAATGGCCCAATATTACACACTGGTTTTTGGTGGCACACAATGAGAGACAGATGCCACACACAGCACTGGCACAGAGGCAGACTTGCCAATCTTTATCTCCCACTATTAATTTTTTTTTTTACAGGGAGAATTTACCCCCCCCCCCAAAAAAAAATGGCCCAATATTACACACTGGTTTTTGGTGGCACACAAGGAGAGACAGATGCCACACACAGCACTGGCACAGAGGCAGACTTGCCAATCTTTATCTCCCACTATTAATTTTTTTTTTTACAGGGAGAATTTACCAAAAAAAAAAAAAATGGCCCAATATTACACACTGGTTTTCGGTGGCACACAAGGGGAGACAGATTCCACACACAGCACTGGCACAGAGGCAGACTTGCCAATATTTATCTCCCACTATTCATTTTTTTTTTACAGGGAGAATTTACCAAAAAAAAAAAAAAGGCCCAATATTACACACTGGTTTTCGGTGGCACACAAGGAGAGACAGATGCCACACACAGCACTGGCACAGAGGCAGACTTGCCAATCTTTATCTCCCACTATTAATTTTTTTTTTTACAGGGAGAATTTACAAAAAAAAAAAAAAAATGGCCCAATATTACACACTGGTTTTCGGTGGCACACAAGGGGAGACAGATGCCACACACAGCACTGGCACAGAGGCAGACTTGCCAATCTTTATCTCCCACTATTCATTTTTTTTTTACAGGGAGAATTTACCAAAAAAAAAAAAAGGCCCAATATTACACACTGGTTTTCGGTGGCACACAAGGAGAGACAGATGCCACACACAGCACTGGCACAGAGGCAGACTTGCCAATCTTTATCTCCCACTATTAATTTTTTTTTTTTGACAGGGAGAATTTACCAAAAAAATAAATAAATGGCCCAATATTACACACTGGTTTTCGGTGGCACACAAGGGGAGACAGATGCCACACACAGCACTGGCACAGAGGCAGACTTGCTAATCTTTATCTCCCACTATTAATTTTTTTTTTACAGGGAGAATTTACCAAAAAAAAAAAAAGGCCCAATATTACACACTGGTTTTCGGTGGCACACAAGGAGAGACAGATGCCACACACAGCACTGGCACAGAGGCAGACTTGCCAATCTTTATCTCCCACTATTAATTTTTTTTTTTACAGGGAGAATTTACCAAAAAAAAAAAAAAAGGCCCAATATTACACACTGGTTTTCGGTGGCACACAAGGAGAGACAGATGCCACACACAGCACTGGCACAGAGGCAGACTTGCCAATCTTTATCTCCCACTATTAATTTTTTTTTTTACAGGGAGAATTTACCCCCCCCCCAAAAAAAAATGGCCCAATATTACACACTGGTTTTCAGTGGCACACAATGAGAGACAGATGCCACACACAGCACTGGCACAGAGGCAGACTTGCCAATTTTTATCTCCCATTATTTATTTTTTTTTTTTTTTCAGGGAGAATTAAAAAAAAAAAAAAAACAAAAAAAAAACAATATTACACACTAGGTTTTCTGTGGCACACAATGAGAGACAGATGCCACACACAGCACTGGCACAGAGGCAGACTTGCCAATCTTTATCTCCCTGCAGTAATCTCAGAAAAGTATGGCAGGCAGCTATAAAAAGGACTGCTGCACACAAAAGTGTGGACAAACAAACAAGATAGCTGTGCAGAAAGGAAGGAACAACAGGATTTGTGCTTTGAAAAAAGCAGTTGGTTTGCACAGCGGCGTACACACAAAGCAACACAGCTATCAGGGAGCCTTCTAGGGCAGCCCAATGAGCTACAGCGCTGAGGAAAAAAAAAGTAGCTTCCACTGTCCTGCAAACAAAAGGTGGTGTTGGACAGTGGAAATCGCTACAGCACAAGCGGTTTGTGGCTTTATGTACCCTGCCTATCACTATCCCTGCTTCTGACGAAGCGGCACCTCTCCCTACGCTCAGATCAGCAGCAGTAAGATGGCGGTCGGCGGGAACGCCCCTTTATAGCCCCTGTGACGCCGCAGAAAGCAAGCCAATCACTGTAATGCCCTTCTCTAAGATGGTGGGGACTGAGATCTATGTCATCACGCTGCCCACACTCTGCGTCCACCTTCATTGGCTGAGAAATGGCGCTTTTAGCGTCATTGAAACGCGACTTTGGCGCGAAAGTCGCGTACCGCATGGCCGACCCCACACAGGGATCGGGTCGGGTTTCATGAGACGCCAACTTTGCCAAAAGTCGGCGACTTATGAAAATGACCGATCCGTTTCGCTCAACCCTAGTTAGGAATACCGATCTGGACGAGATTAGAGTTGAAGTCTGGATTAGGGTTAAAAGTGTAGTGATCATGTAACCCACGTCACTAACTGCATTAACTCCTTTATTACCTGATGCACAGGTACGTCATAGCTCGCCTCCCCCTGTTTAAGAGCAAATGAAGTCCAGCGAAATCCAGCAGAAATACTGCGTCTTTAGTAATAAAATATAGCTTTTTAGCTTGAGCCATTTAAAAAAGAAGTGACATTAAATAAAAGGGATCCAGCAAAGTGATATTGCACATACAGCATCATACACACAGTGCAGCGTTATAGGGCCAACACGTTCCGACTTGCATCGTAATCATGGTTCGGGCTCCGGTGCTGAGCCCGCATCTTTTCAGTAATATGACAGCTGATCAGCTGACACCTGCCTCTAACATCCTGCGGTGGAATCACGATCCACCCTCCCCTGTTAGCATGTTAAATGCCACTGTCAATTTTTGTGTGTGCCAGAAGCGCGCCACAAACTTCAACCCATCAGCACCCCTGTCACAAGATGAGTTGGCATGACTACCGGCGGTCTGCAGGAGACCCCTGAGGTTGTCATCGCTGAACTGCTATGGGCGCCGCTCAGTGGCCGGCGCACATAGCAGATGAGCATTTCTGCTGCACATAGAAGAGCTGGGGCCCCGCTGGGTGCACCACAGGCGTCAGGAGATCGCAGCTTCAAGTCTCCTAAGGAACTAATGAAGCCAGTAAAAAACAAGGACTTTAAAATTATTACAAAGATTAAAAAAATATAAAAGTTAAAACCACCCCCCTTCGCACCATTCAAAATAAAATAAAGAGTACAGATATTTGGTATTGCTGCATTCAGAAACGCCTGATCTATAAACATATAAAAATCATTCATGCAATCTGTAAACGGCGTAAAGAGAAAAAATCAAAACGCCTAAATTACGTCTATTGCTCACAGTAACATTGCAATAAAATGCAATCACACGTGATGAAAACATCGTATCGATCCCAAAATGGTATAAATAAAATGTAAGCTCAGTAAATAAGCCCTCACCCAGCCCCAGATCCCCAAAAATGGAGACTATACAGGTGTCAGAAAATGGCGACTTTTTTGTTTCTTTCCAAACTTTGGATTTTTTCCTCCTCTTAGATAAAAAAGAACCTGTGCATGTTTGGTATCTGCCGACTCACAATGACCTGGGGAATCACAATAGCAGGTCACTGGTAGCATTTAGTGAACATGGTAAAAAAAAGAGCAGTTCCACAATTGTTTTTAGGGTTTCTTTTTTACCACTTTCACTGCACTTGTACTTTCTATTCTATTTTTCAGTATAATGTATGGTAAAATCAATGGTATCGGTCAAAAGAACAACTCATCCCTCAAAAAACAAGCCCTCACATGGACATATTGACAGAAATAAAAAAGTTATGCCTCTGGGAAGAAGGGGAGCGGCCCAGGTAATACACAGCACAGGTGATATACATGTAATGATAATATATAGCACAAGTGATATACAGGGGTGATATATAATATGCATCCCACTAATCCTCACCCCTACACTTCTCACACTAAGAGAAACTACTGCAACCCTTCACACTTAAAATCTGTGCCACTGACCCCCACCCCCCGCTTCCTCTCTCTGGGGCACCTTGGAATGCCCGCTCCGTCTGCAACAAGCTCCACGATCTCTTTACTTCCCGCAACCTTTCCTTCCTGGCCCTCACTGAGACCTGGCTGACGCCCCCTGACACGGCCTCCCCTGCTGCACTGAGTTAGGCCTGCGTCACACCGGCGTTTTAAATGGCCGAGTGCAATGCGATAAAAAAATCGCATTGCACTCGGACCAATGTTAAGCTATGGGGCAGCTCCCACCAGCCGACTTTTTGTCGGCCATTTTCCTCGGTCCGAGAGTCTCGGACCGAGGAAAACTCTTGCCTCACTCGCACCCATATAAGCTTATGGGTGCGAGTGAGACAACGCACATCACTTGGATGGTGACCAGAAAAATGCCCACAGGAAAATTGCCCACAGGAAAATTGCCCACATGAAAAATGCACACAGGAAAATTGCCCACAGGAAAATTGCCCACATGAAAAATGCACACAGGAAAAATGCCCACAGGAAAATTGCCCACACGGAAAATTCCCCACACGGAAAATTCCCCACACGGAAAATTCCCCACATGGAGAATTCCCCACACGGAAAATTCCCCACACGGAGAATTCCCCACACGGAAAATTCCCCACACGGAAAATTCCCCACATGGAAAATTCCCCACACGGAAAATTCCCCACACGGAAAATTGCCAATTACAGCATCACAGAAGTTTCAGATCTATGATATTTCAGGTGCAAGGTGAGGATGTTCACATAATATGTGATCAACTTGTGATTTACAGTTGACCTAGTGCAAAACTGCAAAAATGATGATCTGTGGTTTACAGCAGTCTGTCATTCTCAGCAATAGATAGATCTAGTCTGCTCTCATCTCTCACTGATTCTGCCTTACTCCTCACACCAGCCCAGAGCAGCAGCACAGGCAGAACCAGCAGCAGTGTGATCCAGAGGAGCCATCACTGCTATCAGTACCCACAAAAGAATCACTGCTGCTGGCAGAGATATTTGGTCCTGGAGGCCCAGAAGGCACTGCAGAAAGATGAGATTCTGTCACTTGTACCACTTTGTGTTCTTGCTGAGAATGTATGATGTGCTTTTACAGTGGAGTCCGATGGGCCCCAGTGCGAAATTTGGCCCTTCCCCCCCCCCCCCCACATGGTGGTCAGATGTATGGGCCCCTGTAGTGTTCTAAATTCTATAAAGACGTATGAATTGCCCCCCTCCCCCTTCATTATGTAGTAATGTCCCCCATACTGGTATATATGCCCATCATCCTGGTGAATATGTCTGCATCCTGGTATATATGTCCTAATGCTGGTATATATGGTCCCCATCCTAGTATGTATGGTCCACATGATCTCCATCCTGGTATTTATGCCCCCTTTCTGGGATATATGTCCCTATCCTGGTTTACATGGTCCCCAATATTGTGTTTAATTATGCATTAGGGTCAGAACGGGGACACATAAATAGGGTATGTGCACACGATGCAGATTTAGTGCAGAATTGGTGCAGATCTGCAGCAGATTTTTCTACAGCAGAAACGCTGCAGAACTGCACTGTGATTTACAGTGCAATCTAAATCAATGTGAAAAAAAAAAAGCTGTGCACATGGTGCAGAAAAATCTGCGCAGAAATGCTGCAGATTTCAAAGAAGTGCATGTCACTTCTTTTGTGCGTTTCTGCAGCGTTTCTGCACCCCTCCATTAATAGAAATCTGCAGTGGTAAAATCTGCACAAAAACTGCACAAAAACGCATAAAAATGCACTAAAAACGCACTAAAAACGCAGAAAAAATGCACCTGTGGATTCTGCCAGGAGATGAAGATTTAGTGCAGAAAATTCTGCACCACATTTCCTACGTGTGCACATAGCCTAGGATTGGGGACCACGTAAACCAGGATAGGGACATATATACCAGAAAGGGGGCATAAATACCAGGATGGAGATCATGTGGACCATACATACTAGGATGGGGACCATATATACCAGCATTAGGACATATATACCAGGATGCAGACATATTCACCAGGATGATGGGCATATGTACCAGTATGGGGGACATTACTACATAATGAAGGGGGGGGGCAATTCATACGTGTTTATAGAATTTAGAACACTACAGGGGCCCATACATCTGACCAACGTGTGTGTGTGTGGGGGGGGGGAAGGTCCAAATTTCGCACTGGGGCCCATCGGACTCCACTGTAAAAGCATATCATACATTCTCAGCAAGAACACAAAGTGGTACAAGTGACAGAATCTCACCTTTCTGCGGTGCCTTCTGGGCTTCCAGGACCAAATATCTCTGCCAGCAGCAGTGATACTTTTGTGAGCACTGATAGCAGTGATGGCTCCTCTGGATCACACTGCTGCTGGTTCTGCCTGTGCTGCTGCTCTGGGCTGGTGTGAGGAGTAAGGCAGAATCAGTGAGAGATGAGAGCAGACTAGATCTATCTATTGCTGAGAATGACAGACTGCTGTAAACCACAGATCATCATTTTTGCAGTTTTGCACTAGGTCAACTGTAAATCACAAGTTGATCACATATTATGTGAACATCCTCACCTTGCACCTGAAATATCATAGATCTGAAACTTTTGTGATGCTGTAATTGGCAATTTTCCGTGTGGGGAATTTTCCGTGTGGGGAATTTTCCATGTGGGGAATTTTCCATGTGGGGAATTTTCCATGTGGGGAATTTTCCGTGTGGGGAATTTTCCATGTGGGGAATTTTCCGTGTGGGGAATTTTCCTGTGGGCATTTTTCCTGTGGGCATTTTTCCTGTGGGCAATTTTCATGTGGGCAATTTTCCTGTGGGCATTTTTCAGGGAACCCACTTGGATATCATCCGAGTGCTGTGCGTTATAAGCGGACCCCAGCAATGGAGGAGATGGAGATCCTCCCTGTGTGAGAGAATCGGAGCACAGACGCATGACACTCGGCTCCTGCTCTGCTGCGAGCATGAGCCAAGTGTCATTAGCATATCGCATCCGATGCTCTCGCATCGGATGCAATATGTCAGTGTGATGCCGGCCTTACGGTAGCCTCCACTTTACCCACACTCCTCGCTCTGGCAACAGACATGGAGGGGTTGGTTTCCTTCATTCAAAAAACTGCTCCTTCAACCTTATCCAACCCCCACCCTCCCTTATCCTCCCTTCTTTCGAGGTTCACTCTGTCCGTATCTACTCTCACTCTAATCTCCAAATGGCTGTCATATACCGACCACCGGGCTCAGCCACTGCCTTCATCGACCAATTCTCCACCTGGCTCCTTCACTTTCTCTCCGCTGACATCCCCACCATCATCATGGGTGACTTTAATATCCCTACTGACACCCGCCAGCCAGCAGCCTCCAAACTCCTGTCCCTTACTTCATCCTTTGGACTTACTCAGTGGTCCTCCACAGCCACCCACACAGATGCACATACATTACACCTCATCTTCACCCGCCTCTGTTCCCTATCTAGTCTCATAACCTCTCCCCTCCCCCTATCTGACCACCACCTACTCACCTTCTCATCCCTGTCCTCCTCACCCGCCCCCATGTCCAGCCACTAGCACATCCTCTCAGAAACCTCGCACACCTAAACACACTCCCATACTCTCTTCTATCTCTATCCTCCATATCTTCAATCCATGACACGGACAGCGCCACATCAGCCATAGACTTAGTCGCCCCACTTACGCATGGCAAAGTGTGACGAATCAATAGACAACCCTGGCACAACAATCTCACCAAAAAACTTTGATGATCATCCAAGGTTGCAGAGCGAGCATTGGAAGAAAACACGCCTGCCAGACGATGTCACTGCTTTCAAACAAGCTACACTTGCCTTCAAATTAGCCCTCACTTCTTATAAACAGACTTATTTCACAAACCTTGAACCTCTTTATTATCCTACAACCGAAAACGGCTGTTCAGCACATTCAACTCTCTCTTCTGCCCACCACTGCCACCTCCAACTCCCCTCATTTCTGCCGACGACATTGCCACCTACTTCAAAAATAAGATCGACCAAACAAGGCAAACCTTTACTGTTCCACTTCCCCAACCACTCCATATACCAGACCTCTGCCCTTCCCTAATAACCTCCCTCTCCAACATCACTGAAGGAGAGCTTACTCATCTCCTTTCCAAATCACACCTCACCACCTGTGCACTTGGCCCCATCCCTTCCCACCAGCTCCCCAACCTCACTAACACTCTCATTCCAGCCCTAACCCATCTCTTTAACCTATCGCTATCTTCTTGTACCTTCCCCTCTGCCTTCAAACAAGCCACCATCACGCCCAGCCTCAAAAAAACAAACCTTGACCCAACTGCTATGCCCAGCTATCGCCCAATATCACTGCTCCCGTTTGCTTCCAAACTTCTTGAGCAGCATGTCCACGCTTAACTTTCCTCCCGCCTCTCATCTATCTGTCTCCTTGACAACCTCCAATCTGGCTTCCGCCCCCACCACGCCACCGAAACTGCCCTGACCAAAATTACTAATGACTTACTCACAGCCAAAGCTAACAGACAGTTCTCCATCCTCCTCCTTCTCGACCTGTCCTCTGCCTTTGACACAGTCGACCACTGCCTACTGCTACAGATTCTTTCTTCCCTTGGCATCATAGACCTTGCCCTGTCCTGGATCGCCTCTTACCTTTCCGACTGCACATTTAGCATTTCCCACTCCCACACTACCACCTCACCCCTCCCTCTGTCTCTGTTGGAGTCCCTCAAGACTCTGTCCTGGGGCTCCTACTTTTTTCCATCTATACGCTTGGCCTAGGACGACTTATAAAGTCCCATGGCTTCCAGTACCACCTGTATGTGGACAACACTCAAATCTACCTCTCTGGACCAGATTTCACCTCTCTTCTCTGGAGTGTCTATCAGCCATATCCTCCTTCTTCACCTCTCTCTTCCTAAAACTCAATGTAGACAAAACCGAACTCATCATCTTTCCTCCATCTCACTTATCGTCCCTGCCCGACATACCTATTATGGCAAATGGCATCATGCTCTCTTCTGCACCTGAAATCCACTGCCTCAGAGTAACTCTCGACTCTGCCCTGTCCTTCAAACCACACGTCCAAACTCTTGCCACCTCCTGTTACCTCTAACTCAAAAATATTTCCAGAATCCGTCCCTTCCTCAGCCTTCAATCTACTAAAACTCTTGTGCATGCCCTCATCTTTTCCCGCCTCGATTACTGCAACACCCTTCTCTCTGGCCTCCCCGCCAACTCTCTTGCACCACTCCAGTCTGTCCTCAACTCTGCTTCCCGACTAACCCACCTCTCTCCTCGCTACTCTCCTGCTTCTCCCCTCTGCAAATCCCTCCACTGACTCCACTGACATACAAAGCCATCCACAACCTGTCCCCTCCCTATAGCTCCGAACTAATCTCCCAATATCTCCCCTCACATAATCTTCGATCCTCCCAAGACCTCCTACGGTCCTCCATACTTATTCGTTCCGCACACAACTGCCTCCCAGGATTCTCCCAAATATCCCCCATCCTCTGGAATTCCACGCCTAAACATGTCCGATTATCCACCACCCTCGGATCCTTCAGACGGAACCTGAAAACCCATCTCTTCAGGAAAGCTTACAGCCTGCAATAACCATTCTGTCGCCTCACCACCACCCAAGCTGCCGCCTCACCACCACCAGTGCTGCAGCACCCCTGACCTTCTGTCTCTTCCCCATTATCCCGTAGAATGTAAGTCCGCAAGGACAGGGTCCTCTCCCCTCTGTACAAGTCTGTCACTGTAAATTTGTTTACTGTAAATGTTATCTGTAACTTTGCATGTAACCCCTTCTCATGTACAGCACCATGGGATTAATGGTGCTATATAAATAATAATATACAGTACAGGTGATATACGGGTAGTGATAATATACAGTACAGGTGATATATGGGTAGTGATGATATACAGTATAGTGATGAGTGAGCATGCTCGCCACTACTCGGTACTCGCCCGAGCATCTCACTGCTCGAGATGCTCAGAGGGCACCGAGTATTTCCGGGATTGTTCGGCGGGAGCTTTCGTCCCCTCCCTGCATGTCTGGCGCTCTTTAGAGAACCAATAAATATGCAGGGATTGTCTGCCACACACTGTAATGTCGCAGCCATGTTGGTTGTGGCATTACAATGATTGGCTGGCCGCACAGCGTCATCAGGTCTATATCAGACCTGGCACCGCCATGTTCATCACAGTCAGCTCTGGAATCAGGCAGTGTAGGGAGAGGTGTTGCTGAGCTAGGGAGAGATTTGCTTGGTTCTTACTTAGTGTAGTTATACCACAAAATATATTATACACATATCCATCTCAACTAACAGTCCTTCTGAGGACTAATAAAGCTGCATAGATATCAGTGCTAGGCAGGCCGGCAGTGTATGTGGCAGACTGCAGTGCATATAGCAAGAGGGTCCATTCCAGTTCTGCGTGCTGGTGCTATTTTTACAGATATTTCTAGACATAGCCACAGGTATCAGGGGCCAGGAATATTTTTTCTTTGGATCTTATTCCTAATTATTTTCTTAAAAAGCAATCCAGAGAACACCATTTTTCTGCTTCACTTGCTTGTTGGCACTGCAGAATACAGCCAGATCCTTCCTATATTACAGCACTAAAAATCCATCTATTTAAAACTGTGGTTTGTCGATCACACAGATCACATATAAGTGCGCTCAAAATTCTGCCATTTCTGGCCTCTATTTAAATTTTGTTGCAGTGAAGTTATTGACACCAGTTTGCTGTTAAAAATAGTTACCTACAGGCCAGCTATTTAAAACTGTGGTTTGTCCGTCACACAGATCACATATAAGTTCACCCCAAATTCAGCCATTTGTAGTGAATGTGGAAAATATTGGTGATGGTACATACAGAGAATGAGGCTGAGACCGTGGGCAAGCTGAAATTGTGCAACAACAAATACCCACATCTTCTTGCCTGACCTTCCTGTCCCAATTACTAGGGACTGCAGCACACCACTATTGAACCCAGAGCAGTGTCAAAAGGTTGTTGGTTGGATAGCAGATAATGCTTCCAGTCACTTTGCCACCACCACCCTGTCTTCCACACGGTCAAGTCTCAGTAGCCATGAGTCTGGACCGCATATTCCTCACCCTGATCCTCCTTCCTCGCACCATGCCGAGTGCCTGGAGACAACTGATCCCACACTAATAGCTGTTCACTATTCCATTTATTGATTTTGGCCTTTCATCTGGTCCACTTGAAGCAGGGCAAGAGGAGATCACATGTAGCGATGCCCAAATATTTGAGCAGCCACGGTCACACGAAAGCGACAGTGGGAAAGTGTCACAAGATGATGAGACACAATTGCCCGAATGTCAGTAGGAGGACCAGGGTGCGAAAGTGGAAGAAGAGGTGGTAGATGATATAGTAACAGACCCAACCTGGCAGGAGGATATGCAGAGCGAGGACAGCAGCACACAGGGAGAGGGAGGCATAGTATCCCAACAGGCAGGAAGAAGCAGTGGGGTGGCCGCAGACAGATGGCAGGCAACCATTCCCCGTAACACCAACATGACGGAAGTTGCCAGTCGAACTGTTAGGTCTTCCCGAGTCTGGTTGTTTTTTAAAGACTCTGCCGATAACCCCAAAAAGGCCATTTGTACAACCTGACAGGCCAGCATCAGCAAGGGTAGCAAAACTACCAGCCTGACCACCACCAGCATGATCAGGCAAATGGCAGCAAAACACCCGACTTTGTGGGCTGAACCCCAGGGTCCAGGACCAGTGTCTGCGAGTGACACCACTGCTTCTTCCGCTGTTGTGCGTGCAAGCCAATCCCATGTCCATGGTGCATGCGAAGATGCCCCTGTCATTGCGCACACACACAGTCCATGTCCTTGTCCCAGCCCAGCATTCAGTTGTCCATACCCCAGTTCTTGGAACACAAGCGCAAATACGCAGCCAAGCCCCGCAGGCTACAGTACTAAATTGCCACATTTCATGACTGTTTGCGCTCGAAATGTTGCCTTTTAGGTTTGTGGAGATGGAAGCTTTCCGCAACCTGATGGCAGCGGTCTACCCTCGGTACTCGGTCCCCAGCCGCCACTATTTCTCCCGGTGTGCCGTCCCGCCATTACACAAGCACGTGCCCCACAACATTAGCCGTGCCCTCAACAATGCAGTTACTGTGAAAGTCCACCTAACCACGGACACATGGACAACTGCTTGTGGGCAGGGATGGTACATCTTGCTGATGGGACACTGGGTTAACATAGTGGAAACTGGGACCCAGTCTGACCTTGGGATGGTACACATCCTCCCGACGCCAAGGATTGCGGGTCCTAGGTCAATCAGGGTTGCCCCCACAGTCTACAGCTCCTGCACCTTATCTTCTTCCTCCTCCGCTTCAGCCTCCATCTCTGAAATGACCACATCAGTCACAACCTGGAAGCACTGCAACACTGCCTCAGCCAAGCGGCAACAGGCTGTGCTGAAGCTAATATGCTTGGGTGACAATGCTGAAGAGTTGCGGACAGCTCTGAAAGATCAAACTGATCTGTGGCTGACACCGCTGAGCCTACAGCCAGGCATAGTCGTGTGTGACAATGGCTGGAACCTGGTGGTGGATCTGAGGCAAGGCGGGCTCACACACGTACCATGCCTGGCCCATGTGCTTAGCCTCGTGGTTCAGCAGTTTCTCAAAACCTACCCGGTGATGCCAGATCTGCTTGTCAAAGTACGCCGCCTGTGTGCCCATTTTAGAAAGTCAGATACAGCTTCCACCGGCCTTGCCATGCTTCAGCAGCATTTGCAGCATTTGCAGCTTCCGGCTCACCTGACTGGTGTGTGATGTCCCCACGTGTTGGAAGTCTACACTGCAGATGTTGGGAAGGATTTGTGAGCAGAAGAGGGCAGTTGTTGACTACCATCATCAACCATCATCAACAAGGCCGTCGGTATTCAGTTCAGACTTCATACATAGATCTCAGGAGTGGACATGGATGTCAGATATATGTACCATCCTCCAAAACTTTGAGGACTCCACCAAGATGGTGAGTGGCGATGATGCCATAATTAGCATCACCATCCTGCTTCTCTGTGTTCTGAAACACTCTCTACTCACAATCAAAGAGGATGCATTGCAGATGGAGCATGATGAGATGGAGCAAGGAACCATACAGGGTGATTACACACAACCTAGCCTCATGTCATCCCAACATGGATTGGGTGACAATGAGGAGGAGGAGGAAGAACAGGAGCTACTTTCATGCGCTATAGACGGTGCTACCTGCACAACTCTCATACCGTCTGTTCAGCATGGATGACCTGATGACAGGGAGGAGGAGAGCATGGCCAGTCATCCTCTTGGTGAGGACACGGAAGTCTTGTCTGTTAGCAGTCTGGCACCCATGGATGAGTTTATGTTACGCTGCCTCTCCCGTGACTCTCGCGTTCTCAAAATTTTGGGTGACAGTCATTACTGGTTGGTGACACTTCTAGACCCACGCTTTCTATCTCTTATTCCCGAGGCGGACAGGTCTACTAAAATGGAGCAGTACCAGAAGGCCCTTGTTTCAGAATTATTAAAAAAATTCCCATCTGAAAATGCTGGCGGCAGAGGTCACAGTTTGTTGGATAACCAAAGAGTACAGGCGAGAGAGACACAACTGCAATCAAGCAGAGGGAAGGGAACACTAGCAAAGTTCTGGGAGAGTTTTCTCAGACCCTCCAATCGCACAGTCCTTGATCCGTGGGGTACTCTCACAAGGAGGGCAAAGTTTGGGAAGATGCTGAGGGAGTACCTTGCTGACCGTACCAACGTCCTCCCTGATTCCTCTGTGCCTTATAATTATTGGGTATCCAAGCTGGACATGTGGCAAGAACTGGCTACCACTAGAGAATTGGGCGGAGATGCTAGCCCCCTATCTGACTGGTGAGCCCCAGAAGGCCTACAACGATTTGGCATTACAGGATGCGCAGGAAAATGCTGAGCTAAAGACTGAAATTTAGGAGTGACTATGTCAGTGAGAGCACAAAAGGTTCACCACTGGGCGTATTATGGAGAAAAACTGCCTTGATCCCAAATATTTGACCTACTGCATCTGGTGCAAAAATGGCTGCAGCCAGAATCCTCCACTTCAGCCCAGATTGTTAAGTGTGGTCATGGACAGGTTTGTGCACTCCTTTCCTAGGCCGCTGCAGACCTGAGTTGCCCAGGGAGATCCCCAAAATGCAGACAAACTAGTGGGCCTGGTGGAATCCTTCCGGGGGTTGAGAGGTCCCTAAGAAAGTCAGAGTGTGGTGCATCCTCATACTGGGGTGGTACACAGCGAGAACGTGTGTCCCAAAAGAGGGGTCGTAAAGCCACCACTGGGTTGAGTCCTAGATCCCAAAGGGTCACTGAGGGGTTGTCAGAGGTCACAGGGAAAGACTTCCTTTGCTGGAGATGATGTGGTCCTGGACATATAGCCACCCGTTGTCTCTTGTCGTCCGAAGACATGGACTGTAGCATAGAGAGGCGCTGCTCTTACTATGCCTACCCTGCCAGCAGTGTGGACTATCAGCCCTGTGAGGGGCCGCAGGCATGTCCCGTGTCAATAAATGGGGTGCTGGTGACAGGACTCTTAGACTCAGGGAGTTTGGTGGCCCTGATAAGGGCAACACTTCCCCATCTATTGATCCTGCGGAAACACATGGGTGTATGCTGTATCTGAGTCACCCGCCAGGGCCGTGGGGTACCCGGTACCGGGTCCGGTGTTCACAGGGGGATGTCACGGTGGTGACCCGGTCTGTGGCCCTGGGCACCCATGTAAAAGGGATATTGAATAAAGTTTATGTTCGTGATGCCACCTGTGGTATTCGGTCAATGGCGATCGATGCTGCTTAGAGGGGT
Organism: Ranitomeya variabilis; assembly: GCF_051348905.1. NCBI lineage: Eukaryota > Metazoa > Chordata > Amphibia > Anura > Dendrobatidae > Ranitomeya > Ranitomeya variabilis. The sequence continues at coordinate 1,168,657,191 of NC_135232.1, forward strand.
CCAACTGGGGTGATGTTATGGAAGCTAGATGGCAGGGCCGGCATCAGCACCCGGCGTACCCGGGCAAGTGCCGGGGCCCTGGCGAGGCAGGGGGGCCCATTCAGGGCCAGCGTTAGGGGCAGGCAGGCAACTGCCTAGGGCCCCCGATCCCCCAGGGGCCCTCAGCTAGCGGCACATCACGCAGCTGCTATGGGGCCTCTGTGAGGCAGGGGGGCCTGCCAGTCGCCAGCGCCAACTCCCCCGCCGCTGCATTGAACTATACCGGCATCTGCCAGTAAAGTTCAAAGCAAATGATGGAGGAGAGAGCGTCACCTGACGCCCCCTCTCCCATCAGTCCCCACTCTGCCTCTGACACTGCCGCTGCGGTTGCGCGATGATGTCATCGCGCACTCGCTGTGTGTCAGGCAGTGCAATTGGCAGCCGCCGAGACCGGAGCAGGGAGCAGCGCGGGCACGTTAAGAGGTGGGGAGTGGTTTTTTTTGTAACTATAACAGTGAGTACTGGACTATGAGGTCATTCTTGGGGGGAGGGGAGCTGTATTGTATACTATGTGGCTGTGCTATATACTACATGGGCCGTGTTATATACTATGTGGCTGTGCTATGTACTATATGGGCTGTTATATGCTACGTGGGCTGTTATATACTACATGGCTGTGTTATATGCTACGTGGCTGTGTTATATACCAAGTGGGCTGTGTTATATACTACATGGCTGTGTTATATGCCACATGGGCAAAACAGGAGAAAAATCCAGCTTCCAAAGATAATCAAATCTATTGAAGATAAAATGCAAAGTCCAAAAACATGGTTCACAGGAGAATGTATAGCAGCTGGCTACGTGTTTCGAACAGTATGTTCTTTTTCAAAGCTTTGAAACACAGCCATGTAGTATATGTTTTTGGACTTTGCATTTTATCTTCAATAAATTTGATTATCTTTGGAAGCTGGATTTTTCTCCTGTTTTGCCCTATTGCTCCACGTGATGACTGCACGTTATCTGGGCTTCCCCACAACACATGCCTAGCAGGTGAGCTGGTTTTCATTATTTTTTTTTCTTTATATGCCACGTGGCTGTGTTATATACTACGTGGGCTGTTATATACTACATGGCTGTGTTATATGCTGCGTGGCTGTGTTATATACTACGTGGGCTGTGTTATATACTACATGGCTGTGTTATATGTGATCATGAATAGTGGTATGTGTTAAAGGGGGGCCCACTGAGACTCTTTCGCCCGGGGCCCTCAAAAACCTGGAGCCGGCCCTGCTAGATGGTATAACTTCCCACAGGTGAAGTATGTCCCCAGGGCTCCCGGTGTGTAGATGGAAGATGGTGAATGGTGCAGTAAAGAACAAGGACACAGGTTTGCAGTCTCTTTACCTGGTTTACTGAAGACTTCAGGCAGCCACAGTCCAGGGTACCAGATCACAGCATAGGCAGAGTCCGGCCGGCTTGGAGGCAAGCAGACTTGCCCCTGAGGTGGCTCTGAGTCCGGATTAGGTCTATGAAACAGTCATAGGGACGGTGAGGAGGAAAAGTCTCCGCGGCTTTTTTAGAGAACACATCGGCGTATTGCCAACAATGTTTAGGAAGAGGGGTTAGATCGGTGGGGACCTCAGAAGATCCGACCTGAACTTGGGCCTTCAGGCACTGTCCTTCACATGACATATTCCATCCTAATATGCTCCCAGTGGCCCAGTTAATGTGAGGAGAATGGTGACATAACCACGGTATACCTAACAGTACCTTGTCTTTACCCTCAGGAATCACCAGCAAAGAAATTAACTCTTGTTGTCTTGGAGAAATTTCAAGAGAGAGGGGAATGGTCTGGTGTGTGATCTGAGAGGATAGTGCAGACCCATTTACCACCTGGATGGTGATCGGCCTGGAGAGCATTACTAGAGATATTGCATGCCGTTGACCAAAGGCAGAAGACAAAAAATTGCCCTCGGCTCCGGAGTCCATGCAAACCTCCGTAGAATGAGAGATCAACCCGAAAGAGAGAGTCGCCTTGAAAGTCAATTTGGAGGACATCTCCGCCGTGTCTAGGAGCCTCCTCTGATAGCCACTAGATGCGGTCGTTTCCCTGCCCCTGTGGACACTTATTGGCATAATTGCCTGACTGGCCACAAACATGGCAGATCAGATGCGAGTGAGCGAAACGGGGCCTAGATTCCGCTCGAGATACTTCCATAGCCTCCACTGGCTCACAAGACTGAGCTGGAGATTCCAGAGCTTTGGCAAAGTTTGATGCCAACCGAAACCTCTGCCTACACTGGCCTCACTCCAAACTTCGGTTGGCATGTAGAAGGTCGATGCGGATGGAGACAGAGAATCTCCCTAGTGGCTAGTGCATCCTTTACATGATCAACCAGCCCTCTCCAAAATACAGGGATAAGGACCTTATCTGGCCACTCCAACTTGGTTACAAGAGTCTGAAATTGGATGGTGAACTGGCTAGCCATGGAGGAGCCCTGGGTTACATAGTTACATAGTTACATAGTTAGTAAGGCCGAAAAAAGACATTTGTCCATCCAGTTCAGCCTATATTCCATCATAATAAATCCCCAGATCTACATCCTTCTACAGAACCTAATAATTGTATGATACAATATTGTTCTGCTCCAGGAAGACATCCAGGCCTCTCTTGAACCCCTCAACTGAGTTCGCCATCACCACCTCCTCAGGCAAGCAATTCCAGATTCTCACTGCCCTAACAGTAAAGAATCCTCTTCTATTTTGGTGGAAAAACCTTCTCTCCTCCAGACGCAAAGAATGCCCCCTTGTGCCCGTCACCTTCCTTGGTATAAACAGATCCTCAGCGAGATATTTGTATTGTCCCCTTATATACTTATACATGGTTATTAGATCGCCCCTCAGTCGTCTTTTTTCTAGACTAAATAATCCTAATTTCGCTAATCTATCTGGGTATTGTAGTTCTCCCATCCCCTTTATTAATTTTGTTGCCCTCCTTTGTACTCTCTCTAGTTCCATTATATCCTTCTTGAGCACCGGTGCCCAAAACTGGACACAGTACTCCATGTGCGGTCTAACTAGGGATTTGTACAGAGGCAGTATAATGCTCTCATCATGTGTATCCAGACCTCTTTTAATGCACCCCATGATCCTGTTTGCCTTGGCAGCTGCTGCCTGGCACTGGCTGCTCCAGGTAAGTTTATCATTAACTAGGATCCCCAAGTCCTTCTCCCTGTCAGATTTACCCAGAGGTTTCCCGTTCAGTGTGTAATGGTGATATTGATTCCTTCTTCCCATGTGTATAACCTTACATTTATCATTGTTAAACCTCATCTGCCACCTTTCAGCCCAAGTTTCCAACTTATCCAGATCCATCTGTAGCAGAATACTATCTTCTCTTGTATTAACTGCTTTACATAGTTTTGTATCATCTGCAAATATCAATATTTTACTGTGTAAACCTTCTACCAGATCATTAATGAATATGTTGAAGAGAACAGGTCCCAATACTGACCCCTGCGGTACCCCACTGGTCACAGCGACCCAGTTAGAGACTATACCATTTATAACCACCCTCTGCTTTCTATCACTAAGCCAGTTACTAACCCATTTACACACATTTTCCCCCAGACCAAGCATTCTCATTTTGTGTACCAACCTCTTGTGCGGCACGGTATCAAACGCTTTGGAAAAATCGAGATATACCACGTCCAATGACTCACCGTGGTCTAGTCTATAGCTTAACTCTTCATAAAAACTGATTAGATTGGTTTGACATGAGCGATTTCTCATAAACCCATGCTGATATGGAGTTAAACAGTTATTCTCATTGAGATAATCCAGAATAACATCCTTCAGAAACCCTTCACATATTCTACCAACAGTAGAGGTTAGACTCACTGGCCTATAATTTCCAGGTTCACTTTTAGAGCCCTTTTTGAATATTGGCACCACATTTGCTATGCGCCAGTCCTGCGGAACAGACCCCGTCGCTATAAAGTCCCTAAAAATAAGAAATAATGGTTTATCTATTACATTACTTAGTTCTCTTAGTACTCGTGGGTGTATGCCATCCGGACCCGGAGATTTATCTATTTTAATCTTATTTAGCCGGTTTCGCACCTCTTCTTGGGTTAGATTGGTGACCCTTAATATAGGGTTTTCATTGTTTCTTGGGATTTCACCTAGCATTTAATTTTCCACCGTGAATACCGTGGAGAAGAAGGTGTTTAACCCCTTCCCGACATTTGACGTACTATCCCGTCGAGGTGGGGTGGGCCCGTATGACCGCCGACGGGATAGTACGTCATAGCCGATCGGCCGCGCTCACGGGGGGAGCGCGGCCGATCGCGGCCGGGTGTCGGCTGCATATCGCAGCTGACATCCGGCACTATGTGCCAGGAGCGGTCACGGACCGCCCCCGGCACATTAACCCCCGGCACACCGCGATCAAACATGATCGCGATGTGCCGGCGATGCAGGGAAGCATCGCGCAGGGAGGGGGCTCCCTGCGGGCTTCCCTGAGCCCCCCGCAGCAACGCGATGTGATCGCGTTGCTGCGAGGGTCTTACCTCCCTCCCTGCCTGCTCCAGACCCGGATCCAAGATGGCCGCGGATCCGGGTCCTGCAGGGAGGGAGGTGGCTTCACAGACGCCTGCTCAGAGCAGGCACTGTGAAGCAGCCTGTACTTCTCGCAGATCGGTGATCTGTCAGAGTGCTATACAAACTGGCAGATCACCGATCTGTATTGTCCCCCCCTGGGGCAAAGTAAAAAAGTAAAAAAAAAATTTCCAAATGTGTAAAAAAAAATAAAAAAAAATATTCCAAAATAATGAAAAAAAAAAAAATATATTATTCCCATAAATACATTTCTTTATCTAAATTTAAAAAAAAACAAACAATAAAAGTACACATATTTAGTATCGCCACGTCCGTAATGACCCAACCTATAAAACTGCCACACTAGTTAACCCCTTCAGTAAACACCGTAAGAAAAAAAAAAAAAAAACGAGGCAAAAAACAACGCTTTATTACCATACCGCCGAACAAAAAGTGGAATAACACGCGATCAAAAAGACTGATATAAATATCCATGGTACCGCTGAAAACGTCATCTTGTCCCGCAAAAAACAAGCCGCCACACAGCATCATCAGCAAAAAAATAAAAAAGTTATAGTCCTGAGAATAAAGCGATACCAAAATAATTATTTTTTCTATAAAATACTTTTTATCGTATAAAAGCGCCAAAACATAAAAAAAATGATATAAATGAGATATCGCTGTAATCATACTGACCCGACGAATAAAACTGCTTTATCAATTTTACCAAACCCGGAACGGTATAAACGCCTCTCCCAAAAGAAATTCATGAATAGCAGGTTTTTGGTCATTCTGCCTCACAAAAATCGGAATAAAAAGCGATCAAAAACGGTCACGTGTCCGAAAATGTTACCAATAAAAACGTCAACTCGTCCCGCAAAAAACAAGACCTCACATGACTCTGTGGAGCAAATGTGGAAAAATTATAGGTCTCAAAATGTGGAGACGCAAAAACTTTTTTGCTATAAAAAGCGTCGCTGGTTTCACACTTGCGTTTTTGTCTGCAGCGTTTTTTGCACAAAAAAACGCATGCGTTTTTTCCCTATATTTAACATTGAAAACGCATGCGGTTTTTTTGTACGCGTTTGGTCGCGTTTTCAAACGCATGCGGTTTTTTTCTGCATGCGTTCATTTTCAGAAATACAACCTGCAGTATTTTCTTGCGTTTTTAAGCACATGCGTTTGTTTGCGTTAAAAACGCATGCATTTTTATCGAAAAAAACAGAAAACACACTGAAAAGCCACCCACCACCATCAAGGTGATAAAGGGATCCTAACCCTAACTCTACCCCTAACCTCACCCCTAACCGTTTAATGAACATTTTCTGACAGTCATAGTGCCACGTATTTCAGTGCCACGTATTTCAGTGCCACGTATTTCAGTGCCACGTATTTCAGTGCCATGTATTTCAGTGCCACGTATCACGTATTTCAGTGCCACGTATTTCAGTGCCACGTATCACGTATTTCAGTGCCACATATTTTAGTACCACGTATTTCAGTTGCACGTATTTCAGTGCCACGTATTTCAGTGCCACGTATTTCAGTGCCACGTATTTCAGTGCCACGTATCACGTATTTCAGTGCCACGTGTTTCAGTGCCACGTATTTAAGTGCCACGTATCACATATTTCAGTGCCACGTATTTCAGTGCCACGTATTTCAGTGCCACGTATTTCAGTGCCACGTATTTCAGTGCCACATATCACATATTTCAGTGCCACTTATTTAAGTGCCACGTATTTCAGTGCCACGTATTTCAGTGCCACGTATTTCAGTGCCACGTATTTCAGTGCCACGTGTTTCAGTGCCACGTATTTAAGTGCCACGTATCACGTATTTCAGTGCCACGTATTTCAGTGCCACGTATTTCAGTGCCACGTATTTCAGTGCCACGTATTTCAGTGCCACGTATTTCAGTGCCACGTATTTATGTGAATATCACTTATTTCAGTGCCACTTATTTCAGTGCCACGTATTTCAGTGCCACGTATTTCAGTGCCACGTATTTCAGTGCCACGTATTTCAGTGCCACGTATCACGTATTTCAGTGCCACGTATTTCAGTGCCACGTATTTCAGTGCCACGTATTTCAGTGCCACGTATTTCAGTGCCACGTGTTTCAGTGCCACGTATTTAAGTGCCACGTATCACGTATTTCAGTGCCACGTATTTCAGTGCCACGTATTTCAGTGCCACGTATTTCAGTGCCACGTATTTCAGTGCCACGTATTTATGTGAATATCACTTATTTCAGTGCCACTTATTTAAGTGCCACGTATTTCAGTGCCACGTATTTCAGTGCCACGTATTTCAGTGCCACGTATTTCAGTGCCACGTATTTCAGTGCCACGTATCACGTATTTCAGTGCCACGTATTTCAGTGCCACGTGTTTCAGTGCCACGTGTTTCAGTGCCACGTATTTAAGTGCCACGTATCACGTATTTCAGTGCCACGTATTTCAGTGCCACGTATTTCAGTGCCACGTATTTCAGTGCCACGTATTTCAGTCACGTTTAGGGTTAGGGTTAGGGGTAGGGTTAGGGTTAGGGCTAGGGTTGGAGGTAAAGTTAGGGTTGGGGCTAAAGTTAGGGTTGGGGCTAAAGTTAGGGTTAGGGTTTGGATTACATTTACGTTTGGATTAGGGTTGGGATTAGAATTATGGGTGTGTCAGGGCTAGGGGTGTGGTTAGGGTTACCGTTGGGATTAGGGTTAGGGGTGTGTTTGGGTTAGGGTTTCAGGTAGAATTGGGGGGTTTCCACTGTCCAGGCACATCAGGGGCTCTCCAAGCGCGACATGGCGTCCAATCTCAATTCCAGCCAATTCTGCGTTGAAAAAGTAAAACAGTGCTCCTTCCCTTCCGAGCTCTCCCGTGCGCCCAAAAAGGGGTTTACCCCAACATATGTGTTATCAGCGTACTCGGGACAAATTGAACAACAACTTCTGGGGTCCAAGTTCTCTTGTTATCCTTAGGAAAATAAAAATTTGGGGGGCTAAAAATCATTTTTGTGGGAAAAAAAAGATGTTTTATTTTCACGGCTCTGCATTATAAACTGTAGTGAAACACTTGGGGGTTCAAAGTTCTCACAACACATCTAGATAAGTTCCTTGGGAGGTCTAGTTTCCAATATGGGGTCACTTGTGGGGGGTTTGTACTGTTTGGGTACATCAGGGGCTCTGCAAATGCAACGTGACGCCTGCAGACCAATCCATTTAAGGCTGCATTCCAAATGGCGCTCCTTCCCTTCCGAGCTCTGTCATGCGCCCAAACAGTGGTTCCCCCCGACATATGGGGTATCAGCGTACTCAGGACAAATTGGACAACAACTTTTGGGGTCTAATTTATCCTGTTACCCTTGTGAAAATACAAAACTGGGGGCTAAAAAATCATTTTTGTGAAAAAAAAAAAAGAATTTTTATTTTCACGGCTTTGCGCTATAAACTTTAGTGAAACACTTGGGGGTTCAAAGTTCTCAAAACACATCTAGATAAGTTCCTTGGGAGGTCTAGTTTCCAATATGGGGTCACTTGTGGGGGGTTTGTACTGTTTGGGTACATCAGGGGCTCTGCAAATGCAACGTGACGGCTGCTGACCAATCCATTTAAGTCTGCATTCCAAATGGCGCTCCTTCCCTTCCGAGCTCTGTCATGCGCCCAAACAGTGGTTCCCCCCCACATATGGGGTATCAGCGTACTCAGGACAAATTGGAAAACAAATTTTGGGGTCCAATTCATTCTGTTACCCTTGTAAAAATACAAAGCTGGGGGCTAAAAAATCATTTTTGAGAAAAAAAAAAAAAATTATTTTCACGGCTCTGCGTTATAATCTGTAGTGAAACACTTGGGGGTTCAAAGCTCTCAAAACACATCTAGATAAGTTCCTTAGGGGGTCTACTTTCCAAAATGGTGTCACTTGTAGGGAGTTTCAATGTTTAGGCACATCAGGGGCTCTCCAAACGCAACATGGCGTCCCATCTCAATTCCAGTCAATTTTGCATTGAAAAGTCAAATGGCGCTCCTTCCCTTCCAAGCTCTGCCATGCGCCCAAACAATGGTTTACACCCACATATGGGGTATCAGCGTACTCAGGACAAATTGCACAACATTTTTTGGGGTCCAATTTCTTCTCTTACCCTTGGGAAAATAAAAAATTGGGGGCGAAAAGATCATTTTTGTGAAAAAATATGATTTTTTATTTTTACGGCTCTGCATTATAAACTTCTGTGAAGCACTTGGTGGGTCAAAGTGCTCACCACACATCTAGATAAGTTCCTTAGGGGGTCTACTTTCCAAAATGGTGTCACTTGTAGGGAGTTTCAATGTTTAGGCACATCAGGGGCTCTCCAAACGCAACATGGCGTCCCATCTCAATTCCAGTCAATTTTGCATTGAAAAGTCAAATGGCGCTCCTTCCCTTCCAAGCTCTGCCATGCGCCCAAACAATGGTTTACACCCACATATGGGGTATCAGCGTACTCAGGACAAATTGCACAACATTTTTTGGGGTCCAATTTCTTCTCTTACCCTTGGGAAAATAAAAAATTGGGGGCGAAAAGATCATTTTTGTGAAAAAATATGATTTTTTATTTTTACGGCTCTGCATTATAAACTTCTGTGAAGCACTTGGTGGGTCAAAGTGCTCACCACACATCTAGATAAGTTCCTTAGGGGGTCTACTTTCCAAAATGGTGTCACTTGTAGGGAGTTTCAATGTTTAGGCACATCAGGGGCTCTCCAAACGCAACATGGCGTCCCATCTCAATTCCAGTCAATTTTGCATTGAAAAGTCAAATGGCGCTCCTTCCCTTCCAAGCTCTGCCATGCGCCTAAACAATGGTTTACACCCACATATGGGGTATCATCGTACTCAGGACAAATTGTACAACAACTTTGGGGGTCCATTTTCTCCTGTTACCCTTGGTAAAATAAAACAAATTGGAGCTGAAATAAATTTTGTGTGAAAAAAAGTTAAATGTTCATTTTTATTTAAACATTCCAAAAATTCCTGTGAAACACCTGAAGGGTTAATAAACTTCTTGAATGTGGTTTTGAGCACCTTGAGGGGTGCAGTTTTTAGAATGGTGTCACACTTGAGTATTTTCTATCATATAGACCCCTCAAAATGACTTCAAATGAGATGTGGTCCCTAAAAAAAAATGGTGTTGTAAAAATGAGAAATTGCTGGTCAACTTTTAACCCTTATAACTCCGTCACAAAAAAAAATTTTGGTTCCAAAATTGTACTGATGTAAAGTAGACATGTGGGAAATGTTACTTATTAAGTATTTTGCGTGACATATGTCTGTGATTTAAGGGCACAAAAATTCAAAGTTGGAAAATTGCAAAATTTTCAAAATTTTCGCCAAATTTCCATTTTTTTCACAAATAAACGCAAGTTATATCGAATAAATTTTACCACTAACATGAAGTACAATATGTCACGAGAAAACAATGTCAGAATCGCCAAGATCCGTCAAAGCGTTCCAGAGTTATAGCCTCATAAAGGGACAGTGGTCAGAATTGTAAAAATTGGCCCGGTCATTAACGTGCAAACCACCCTTGGGGGTGAAGGGGTTAATATGTTAGCTTTTTCCTCGTCATCTACAACCATTCTTTCCTCACTATTTTTTAAGGGGCCTACATTTTCAGTTTTTATTCTTTTACTATTGGTATAGTTGAAGAACAGTTTGGGATTAGTTTTACTCTCCTTAGCAATGTGCTTCTCTGTTTCCTTTTTGGCAGCTTTAGTTAGTTTTTTAGATAAAGTATTTTTCTCCCTATAGTTTTTTAGAGCTTCAATGGCGCCATCCTGCTTTAGTAGTGTAAATGCTTTCTTTTTACTGTTAATTGCTCCTCTTCTTTGTTTAGCCACATTGGGTTTTTCCTATTTCTAGTCCTTTTATTCCCACAAGGTATAAACCGCTTACAGTGCCTATTTAGGATGTTCTTAAACATTTTCCATTTATTATCTGTATTCTTATTTCTGAGGATATTGTCCCAGTCTACCAGATTAAGGGCATCTCTAAGCTGGTCAAACTTTGCCTTCCTAAAGTTCAGTGTTTTTGTGACTCCCTGACAAGTCCCCCTAGTGAAAGACAGGTGAAACTGTACAATATTGTGGTCGCTATTTCCTAGATGCCCGACCACCTGCAGATTTGTTATTCTGTCAGGTCTATTAGATAGTATTAGGTCTAAAAGTGCTGCTCCTCTGGTTGGATTCTGCACCAATTGTGAAAGATAATTTTTCTTGGTTATTAGCAGAAACCTGTTGCCTTTATGGGTTTCACAGGTTTCTGTTTCCCAGTTAATATCCGGGTAGTTAAAGTCCCCCATAACCAGGACCTCATTATGGGTTGCAGCTTCATCTATCTGCTTTAGAAGTAGACTTTCAATGATTTCTGTTATATTTGGGGGTTTGTAACAGACCCCAATGAGAATTTTGTTACCATTTTTCCCTCCATGAATTTCGACCCATATGGACTCGACATCCTCATTCCCTTCGCTAATATCCTCCCTTAAAGTGGACTTTAGACAAGACTTTACATAGAGACAAACCCCTCCTCCTCTCCGATTTTTATGATCCTTTCTAAACAGACTGTAACCCTGTAAGTTAACTGCCCAGTCATAGCTTTCATCTAACCATGTCTCGGTTATTCCCACTATGTCAAAGTTACCTGTAGATATTTCTGCTTCTAGTTCTTCCATCTTGTTTGTCAGGCTTCTGGCGTTTGCGAGCATGCAGTTTAGAGGATTTTGTTTCAATCTCCTCGCTGTGGATTGTTTTAGAAATGTTTTTACCTCCCTTCTGAGTATGTTTTCCTGGGTCTTCTTTGTTCGAGTCTAATGTTTTTCTGCCCGTCCCCTCTACTTCTAGTTTAACGCCCTCCTGATGAGTGTAGTGAGTCTTCTGGCGAATGTGTGTTTCCCAGGTTTGTTGAGGTGTAGTCCGTCTCTGGCGAGGAGTCCATCGTACAAGTAATTCACACCGTGGTCCAGGAATCCGAATCCTTGTTGTCTGCACCATCGTCTTAGCCAGTTGTTCGCATCAAGGATCCTGTTCCATCTCCTGGTGCCATGCCCGTCTACTGGAAGGATAGAAGAAAAAACTACCTGTGCATCCAGTTCCTTTACTTTCTTCCCCAACTCTTCAAAGTCCTTGCAGATTGTCGGTAGGTCCTTCCTTGCCGTGTCATTGGTGCCACAATGGGTTGACCACAATAGTTGGAGCACGGCGTCATGGGTAACCCGAGGTCCTAAGAAGACCTGTTTCAGGATGCCCAGAAAATGAGCGATGCTCTGGACCGCCTGGTCATTGCACTCCCACAGCAGCGTGGCCCACTCCAACGCCCTGTCCGTCAATAAAGAGACCACAAATCCCACCTTGACCCACTCAGATGGGAAATGTGATGCCAGTAGCTCCAAATGAATAGCGCACTGGTTCACGAATCCTGACAGGTTTTACTATCACCCGAGAACTTATCGGGTAGGGGCAATTACACGAGAGATGGAGCAAGGGTGGCAGCAGACACTCTAGTCACAGCCTCACTGGCTGCTTGAACCGGTACTGCGGTAACATACACTGCTGTAGTCGTGCGCTCAAGAGCGGACAATCTGCCCTCCAGCTGCTGGATGTAACGCTGTAGACGCTGCTCGTCCGCCATTGCTAGCCAGACTCTGGTGCTAAGATACTGTTAGGGTTACGGATCGCACTAAATATAGATTATGATGATGTGCGATCGCAACCCAGGGTCCACCGTGCAGAGATGGAAAACCGCAGCTAGTAAACAATGGCGGAAGCAATCTCGAAAACACACAGGGTTAAATGTCACCATGTGTGAAATGAAACTAATTACCCAACTCTATTAACTTCACAGAGGAGTATAGATGGAAATACAGTTGTCCTTAGACAGTATGGCGCAGCAAGATGCTGCGCTAATGAAAATGGTGCCACGTGAAATCCCCTGTTAATTCACAGGTGAACGCAACCTTCTCAGGGGCAAGGGAACAGGTAGTGGGCACAGTCACAGCATATGCTCACACACGAACTCCTCTCCGGAGGTTCTGGAATTCTAAAGGCTATACACCTGCCCTGAATTAACCCAAACTCCTCTCCAAAGGTGCCGGAATTTTAAAGGCTATACGCCTGCCCTGAGCACACACAGTCCACACTACCGTAATGTTCCACACACACATATGACATAAGTGATTTTAACGCGCCGGCGTGCGCTCCAGAGAACCTTTTATACGTTCCGCTTAAGTCCTGGCAGACAGGACCTTGCTTGAGGACCAATCCAGAACTGCCACATCACCCGAGCAGCTGACGACCGACCGTCTTTGCTGAGCAGCTCCTACTGCGGCTGGAGTAGAATGGGAGACCGCAGAGGCAGACAAGGCTTGGGATCTACCCTGTTTGGTGGGAGAATCCCGGTGCCTAACACACATTGGGCTTTTTTTCTCCAGGTTTAATTTTATCATTTCTTATCTGCCTGGTTCAAGAAACGGCAAGGCTGATGCTCTGTCCAGGATATTTATGGATCGCCCCCGCGGGCCGTGGGGTACTCGGTACCGGGTCCTTCGGTTCTCAAGGGGAATGTCACAGTGGCTGACCCAGTCCGTGGCCCTCGGGAGGTCCGTGTAAAAGGGAAAGGTCTTTAAAGGGATATGTTCTTGACACCACCTGTGGTATTCGGTCAGGATGACCGACGCTGCTTTAAGGGGTCCGCTGGGGTGATGTTATGGCAGCTAGATGGTATACCTTCAGGTATACAGGTGAAGTATGTCCCCAGGGCTTCCCAGCGTGTAGATGGTGGATGGTGAATGGTGTAAGGCGCAGGGAAGAACGAGGACACAAGGTTGCAATCTCTTTACCTTTTTACTGAAGGCTTTGGCATCCATAGTCCAGAGCACAGATCATCGGGCAGGCAGAGTCTGGCCGGTTTGGAGGCAAATCCAGAGTCCCCTTATCCAGGTAGTAATCAGTAGCCTTCCTCTAGCGTCTGGGTGTTGTAGTACCTTATTGCTGAGCCTCTCATAAGGTCCTCACAACTGTTGTAGATGTTCTAGATGTTATGTCTCTCTCTGTCCCCCAGATGGATAGGACAACCCGTATAACTGGTGGCCTGAGGCTTTTTACAGGGACTCAAGCATGCCCAGGCCTCTCGTGGGTGCCACCTTGTCTCCTGGGTATGGGGCGGATCAGTAACTTGCAATTAGCTGTCCTGCCGATCTCTGGAGCGAGGCATAAAGGACTGTTGATCCCTCGGTGTTCCGGCTACCGGGATCCTGTGCCTCAGAAGGAGGCAGCCTGTGCAGGGCAGAACTCCTTCTGGTTTCCACTCCTTTTGTTATGACTTCTTTCTCACTCTCTACAATACAGTTCTCTGTTCGTGTCCTTTCTTAGGAACTGCCGCACGTGGGGCAGGCGCAGCTCTGTGACCTTCTAGGCCTTCTAGGCCTCTGACAGGATCCCACCCCTGTCAGGGACCAACTACCTGAGCCGAAGCTCAGCCAGCAACTGCCTAACTTCCTCTCCAGGCCACCAGTTTTACCTAAGTGTGAAGAGTGCCCTAATAAATAGGAGCATAGCTCCCCCTGGTGGACTGGAGTATGAAATGTGTTGTATGTTTGTGGTACCTGGTAAAGAGATCACCTTTATTGCCTCTAAACGTAACATCACTCCCCGCTAGAGGGAAATGATATTACTGCAACGACCAGGATCCAGGGGCGCTGCACTTACTGAACCTCAGGAGAGGTCTAACACTGGCTGTACCATTCTACATTATAACAAAGTTATTGGGGAAACCTGGACACCAAAGAATTTTTATCGAAGACCAAAGATGGATACCAAACTGACTTTTTTCTTAACCATCCTTCTAAAGACAATAATCTTTCTTTTAAGGAACGGTTTTGGATACAGAACCCTCAAATATATGTCCCCGAATCTGCTCGATTTAAAGTCCTCAAACTCATCCATGATTCTAAACTTGCAGGGCACCCTGGAGTCATGAAAACTCAAGAACTACCGCTTCATTCTTTTTGGTGGCCTAATTGTAGGAATGATGTGAGAAAATATGTTTCCTCCTGTTTAACATGTGTGTCACGATATTGTATGAAATATCATATAAGTTTAGTTTCTCCTGTTAGCCCAGGCTGTGGGCTAAAAACCCCCTTCCCTTTCACTCAGGCAAGAGCTTGCCTTGTCAATGTATGTGGGGGAGTTTTATTAAAGAAAGGTATTTACGACTGGCATAGCTGCAGTGGAAAGTTGTGCTAGCCAAAACCGGTGTGATTCCCTTGTGTAAATGCAAGAAGTCCTTTGTTCCATTATTGTAAGATATTGGGCCAACGATGTAGGCTAGAAAAAGGAAAAGTACATATTGTTAACATTCATCGGCAGTTCTGTCAGCCACTCTAAACATGTGCTTCTTACTCCATCAGGTAAAAAGTGGGGATTTCTCTGTAATTATTCATCACAGACAGGACATATTTGATCTCATTAGAATGCCAACGTTAATACGAAGTGAATGCAGGGTTTGTTAGGACTATGGCATGTTCTGTAGCGGAGTTATAGGCATTAGACAAGTTTAGGTTGAATTTAGTTAAACTGAAGAGATAGGAGGGTCTGGGAAAACCAACCCTTTTTGTGATGTCATCAGGCTGAGCTATAAGTCTGCCAGGCACCCCAGCCTGCTGTCTGTCTGCTGGAGCCTATGTGAGTCTGACTTGAAGAGCTGTTCCTAACCAGAGTCCTGATGCATTGGGACATATGGGAAGTCCACTAGCCTGGTTGCCTCAAATGATCTGAACACATGTAAGTGTTATTTCTCATTTAACCCCTGTTATTTTTAGAATTACCTCTGTACATATTTGCAATTGTCTCTTTTTTGTAACAACCTTGTAATATTTTTCTATAAACACTGCCTAAACTTTAATGGGGTATAATATTTAATACTAGATTCGTTCTTCATGCTCTAAAATGTACCCTAAATCTTCTGAAGGGAATTACGCTACTGTTTTGGGTTAGCTTCGGACCCGTTTAATCGAAGCTGGTGGCAGCATCCCATGTGTGGGCCTGTGGGAGTCATTGTAGCGACGGCGGCGTTGATAATTATTGTTCCTGCCTGAGTGGGAGTATTTATATTGCCTCGTTGCAGCGTGCCCAATAGCCAGTACATAGCAGGCAGCATTTCTGGCGACTAATTACCCTAGGTGCAGTACCTAATCTGACCTGAGAGTAAGGGGGGCGCCAGAGAGCTGCAAGTTTCAAGTGGAACTGTAAGCGGGATATACATAAATCCCTGCAGTTCGTGGTATATTGAGCAGTGGGATACCTAAAATAAGCCCCTGCTGTAAACTAAGAGGTCAATAACCTTGTGTGTGTTTTTTTTCATCACATTGTAGCAGTGGAGGTATAACTAAGATAAGCCCCCCTGCACATGTGATAGCCGTCTGTTGGCCTAAAGTCACCCCGATCCATGACGTAGGGGTGACTGTCACGGTGTGAATCGTGACATATTGGTGGTGGCGGTGTGGATTCGTGACAAATTGGTGGCAAGAGGTGGGATCTTAAAGCATTAGTGATTTGGTTTGAGCAATCATTCCTCTCATTAAAAACTTTAAAAGTTCTTGCGAGGACTCTGCGCAAATAAGTTTGGAGAACGAACTCAGTGTTTATTAGTCCTGATACAATTGTGTGTACTGGTAATTATCCCTTCCCTTTCTCTTCGTTTTTCTATCCTATCTTTTATTTGGCAACCATGGCTGCGAAAGGAGAAGCCTGATACGCCCAGCAGAAGAAGGACACTCTTGCTGGGATATGCACGTACCATGGCCTGAACTCCCAGGGCAAGACCAAGACTCAAATGGTTGCTGAACTGGTACAATTTGAAGCAGACCAAGCCAGGCCACAGAGCCCAGAGGCCGCAGAAGCCAGCACAAGCGAACCTGGTGCTGCAGCAGAGGTCCAACCACTGAATACGGGCCCTACTGGCAACCAGGGGGGCGCAGACCTCCGCCTACAGCTGGCGGTGCAACAATGCTCCGCAGATGACCTAGAGAGACGTCTGCAGCTGATCCAGCAATACCAGGAGCGAGCCGAGCGAGAGGCCCAAGCCGAGCGGTAAGCGGAGCAGGAGTACCAGCTGCAGTTAGCCCGACTGCAAATGCAGGGGTCGTCCCAGTCCAGCCGTGAGCCCAGCAGCGCTCAGATACCGAAGCCCCGGCCCGATCACTTTCCTGTTATGGAAAAGGATGGGGACTTGGACACTTTTCTGCGGGCCTTTGAGAAAGCCTGCAGACAGTACCAGCTGCCTACCCAAGAATGGGCACGATACCTGACACCAGGGCTGAGAGGCAAAGCTCTGGAGGCATTTGCTGCCCTCCCTCAAGAACAAGATGGTGACTATGAGGCCATCAAGCAGGCTCTGAAAGCCAAGTACCAGCTTACACCCGAGGTGTACCGTAGAAAGTTCCGGAACCTCCAATGTGGCCCACGCGACAGTTACAGTGATGTGGCACATGGACTGGGGACCCACTTTGACCAGTGGACCCAAGGACTATCAGTGACCACCTTTGCACAGCTGTGACACCTGATGATCAAAGACCAGTTCTTACATCTTTGCCCAGCTGAGGTGCGACAGTTCATGATGGACAGAGAACCCAAAGACGTGACGAAAGCAGAGCAGATTGCAGATGCCTATGAGGCCAACCGTAGATCGGAAGTGTGGAAGCCAGTCACCACCAGCTGGAGAGGGGGTAAGCCTGCAACCAACGCCAGTACCCCTGCCAGCCAACACCCCAGAGGTCCTGTCCCCGTAGCCAACAGCGTCAGACCTACCACCGAACCTCGCCAGTGTTACGTCTGCAACAGGAATGGTCAAATCAGTCCCTACTGTCCAGACAAGCCGAAGAAACCCCCATCCAAGGCCCCCGGACCTAATGCAGCAGTTCTTTTGGTGGGTGGTGTGGCTGGGAGGGGGTGTGACAACGTACAGCACGTCACCGTGGGAGGCCATGTTGCTACAGGCCTCAAGGACACCGGGGCTGAACGAACCCTCATCTCACCCGAACTGGCGGCCCCTGAAGAAATCATTCCGGGGAAAACCCTAACTGTCACTGGGATTGGGGGCATCAGCTGTCCCTTGCCAATGGCCCAGGTTTATATTGATTGGGGTGCCGGGAGCGGGGTGAAGGAAGTGGGGCTGTCTGATAATTTGCCCACTGATGTTTTGTTGGGGACTGATTTGGGGACGATGGTTGCATACTACGTCCCTGACACCCCTCCCCAATCTGCTAATAAAGGTAACGTTAACCCTGATGATGATGATGATGGGAAATCGCATGTGTTGCCTGACCATGCTTTATCTTGTAATGATGCATCTGATAACCATTTTTTCCCTAGGAGTGATGGTGAAAATGTTGTACCTGTGCCAACTGAACCTGATAATGATTTTTCTGTGAAAGTTGATGTGTCCATAGGTACAGGAGTGCTCAGCCACGTCGCTCTGCGGAGTGAGATGGCTGAGGAACCCCTAGCAGGGGAAAGTGTCGGTGCTACAGGAAATGGGGAGATACATGGGAACCGTGAGGAAGGTGATGCCATGCAATTGACCAGTGCCACCGAGGAAGGTAACTGGCCCATAAGTAGCAATGCTTCTGAGGCAATGGGGGTGGATGCGGAGGTAGAGCCCATAGCAGCGCCGGCTGATGGGTCTGTAGAAATCCCCGGGGAGACAGCCTACGTAGCTGCTGTCACCCGCAGTCAGAGTGCCCTGAACGCAGATAACTGTCTGCCTTCCGGACCCTCCTCAGTCATCATTGTGACTGAACCAGAGGTGGACCCAGAGCAGGTCCCAAAGGGTTCCCGTGGGGAAGGGACCCTGACGTCGCTTCTGGCTTCCCCTAACCAGGAGTTTCAGGCTGCTCTGCACACAGATGCAAGCCTAGAGAGTTTGAGACAACTCGCCGAGACGCCCACCTCCGTGACTGATAAAGAGAGGGTGGTCTGGAAACGAGGAAGGTTGTACCGGGAGACAGTACCCAGAAAATCGCAAAAGGAGTGGTTGAGGGAAAGACAGCTTGTCGTCCCGCAGCAATTCCGGGGTGAGTTGTTACGGATTGCCCATGAGATCCCGCTAGCTGGACACTTGGGGATCAGCAAAACAAAGGCCCGGCTGTCTCAACACTTCTATTGGCCTAAGATGGGGACAGATGTGTCAAACTACTGCCGCTCCTGTACCACCTGTCAAAGAGTGGGGAAGGCGGGTGTTATGACCCCAATGGCAGAGGGTCTCAGAAATAATTACTAAGTCTGCAAACACAAAAAAACAGCTCATAGGGCAGGGGTAACTGAGCTGACCATATATCTAATCCTACCACCACAAATAGCAGCAGCCGGGGAACGTGCCTACGTTGGTTCTAGACGTCTCGCGCCAGCCGGAGAACTAACTAACCCTAGAAGGGAAAAGAAAGACCTTTCTTGCCTCCAGAGAAAAGACCCCAAAAGTTGGATACAAGCCCCCAACAAATAATAACGGTGAGGTAAGAGGAAAAGACAAACGTAAGAATGAGCTAGGTATTTAGCAAAGAGAGGCCCACTAGCTAATAGCAGAATATAGTAAGATGACTTATATGGTCAGCAAAAACCCTATCAAAATATCCACGCTGGATATTCAAGAACCCCCGAACCGTCTAACGGCCCGGGGGGAGAACACCAGCCCCCTAGAGCTTCCAGCAAAGTCAGGAATCACATTTAGTACAAGCTGGACAAAAATAAGAGCAAAGCAAATAACCAAAAAACAAAGAAGCAGGACTTAGCTTAATTTTGCACGAACCCGGACCAGCAGACAGGAGCAAACAGAAAGGATCTGATTACAACGATGCCAGGCACTGGACTAAGGATTCAGGAAGTTTATATAGCAACACCCCTGGACTAACGACCCAGGTGGGTGCCAAACTGAGGAAAGACAATCCCAGAGTCATATCACTAGTAACCACAAGAGGGAGCCAAAAAGTCTAATTCACAACAGTACCCCCCCCTTAAGGAGGGGTCACCGAACCCTCACCAAGACCACCAGGGCGATCAGGATGAGCAGCGTGAAAGGCACGAACTAAATCGGCCGCATGCACATCAGAAGCAACCACCCAGGAATTATCCTCCTGACCATAGCCCTTCCACTTGACCAGATACTGAAGCCTCCGTCTGGAGAGACGAGAATCCAAGATCTTCTCCACCACGTACTCCAACTCACCCTCACCCAACACGGGAGCAGGAGGCTCAACAGAAGGAACCACAGGTACAACGTACCGCCGCAACAAAGACCTATGGAACACGTTGTGAATGGCAAATGACACCGGAAGATCCAAGCGAAAGGACACAGGATTAAGGATTTCCAATATCTTGTAAGGACCGATGAAGCGAGGCTTAAATTTAGGAGAGGAGACCTTCATAGGAACAAATCGAGAAGACAGCCATACCAAATCCCCAACACGAAGTCGGGGACCCACACCGCGGCGGCGGTTGGCAAAATGCTGAGCCTTCTCCTGTGACAACTTTAAGTTGTCCACCACATGATTCCAGATCTGCTGCAACCTATCCACCACAGAATCTACCCCAGGACAGTCAAAAGGCTCCACATGTCCCGAGGAAAAACGAGGATGGAAACCAGAGTTGCAGAAAAATGGCGAAACCAAAGTAGCGGAACTAGCCCGATTATTAAGGGCAAACTCAGCCAACGGCAAGAAGGTCACCCAATCATCCTGATCTGCAGAAACAAAACACCTCAAATAAGCCTCCAGAGTCTGATTAGTTCGCTCCGTTTGTCCATTAGTCTGAGGATGAAAGGCAGACGAAAACGACAAATCAATGCCCATCCTAGCACAAAAGGATCGCCAGAACCTGGAAACAAACTGGGATCCTCTGTCAGACACAATATTCTCAGGAATGCCGTGTAAACGAACCACATTCTGAAAGAACACAGGAACCAGATCGGAAGAGGAAGGCAACTTAGGCAAAGGCACCAAATGGACCATTTTAGAAAAGCGATCACATACCACCCAGATGACAGACATGCCCTGAGACACCGGGAGATCTGAAATGAAATCCATGGAAATGTGTGTCCAAGGCCTCTTCGGGACAGGCAAGGGCAAGAGCAACCCGCTGGCACGAGAACAGCAAGGCTTAGCTCGAGCACAAGTCCCACAGGACTGCACAAATGACCGCACATCCCGTGACAAGGAAGGCCACCAAAAGGACCTAGCCACCAGATCTCTGGTGCCAAAAATTCCCGGATGCCCTGCCAACACCGAGGAATGAACCTCGGAAATGACTCTGCTGGTCCACTTATCAGGAACAAACAGTCTGTCAGGTGGACAAGAGTCAGGTCTACCAGCCTGAAATCTCTGCAACACACGTCGCAGATCCGGAGAAATAGCTGACAAGATAACTCCTTCCTTAAGAATACCCACAGGTTCAGCGACTCCAGGAGCATCAGGCACAAAGCTCCTAGACAGAGCATCGGCCTTCACATTCTTCGAACCTGGTAAATACGAGACCACAAAGTCAAAACGGGAGAAAAACAATGACCAGCGGGCCTGTCTAGGATTCAGGCGTTTAGCAGACTCGAGATACATCAGATTTTTGTGATCAGTCAAAACCACCACACGATGCTTAGCACCCTCGAGCCAATGACGCCACTCCTCAAATGCCCACTTCATGGCCAACAACTCCCGATTGCCCACATCATAATTTCGCTCTGCAGGCGAAAACTTCCTAGAGAAAAAGGCACAAGGTCTCATAGTAGAGCAACCAGGACCTCTCTGAGACAAAACGGCCCCTGCCCCAATCTCCGAAGCATCCACCTCAACCTGAAAGGGCAGTGAGACATCAGGCTGGCACAAAACAGGCGCCGAAGTAAACCGGCGTTTCAACTCCTGGAAAGCCTCCACGGCAGCAGGAGCCCAGTTAGCTACATCAGAGCCTTTCTTGGTCATATCCGTCAAAGGTTTAACAACGCTAGAAAAATTAGCGATAAAACGACGGTAAAAGTTAGCAAAACCCAAGAACTTCTGAAGACTCTTAACTGACGAGGGCTGAGTCCAATCATGAATAGCTCGGACCTTGACTGGGTCCATCTCCACAGCAGAAGGGGAAAAAATGAACCCCAAAAAGGGAACCTTCTGTACACCAAAGAGACACTTTGAGCCTTTAACAAACAAAGAATTTTCACGCAAAATCTTGAAAACCATCCTGACCTGTTCTACATGCGAGTCCCAATCATCAGAAAAAACCAGAATATCGTCCAGATAAACGATCAAAAATTTATCCAGATACTTCCGGAAAATGTCATGCATAAAGGACTGAAAAACTGAAGGCGCATTAGAGAGCCCAAAAGGCATCACCAAGTACTCAAAATGACCTTCGGGCGTATTGAATGCGGTTTTCCATTCATCTCCTTGCTTAATGCGCACAAGGTTGTACGCACCACGAAGATCTATCTTGGTGAACCACTTGGCACCTTTAATCCGGGCAAACAAGTCTGACAACAGCGGCAAAGGATACTGAAATTTGACAGTGATCTTATTTAAGAGCCGATAGTCAATACAAGGCCTCAAAGATCCGTCCTTTTTGGCCACAAAAAAGAATCCCGCACCAAGAGGGGAAGAAGAAGGACGGATATGCCCCTTCTCCAGAGACTCTCTAATATATGAACGCATAGCGGTATGTTCAGGTACCGACAGGTTAAATAATCTTCCCTTAGGAAACTTACTGCCTGGAATCAACTCTATTGCGCAGTCACACTCCCTATGAGGAGGCAGTGCACTGGACCTGGACTCGCTGAAAACATCCTGATAATCAGACAAATACTCCGGAACTTCCGAAGGCGTAGAAGAAGCAATAGACACGGGCAGGGAATCCCCATGATTTCCACGGCATCCCCAACTTGACACTGACATGGCCTTCCAATCCAAGACTGGATTATGGGTCTGCAACCATGGCAACCCCAAAACAACCAAATCATGCATTTTATGCAAAACGAGAAAACGTATAACCTCCCGATGTTCAGGAGTCATACACATGGTAACCTGTGTCCAAAACTGCGGTTTATTTTCTGCCAACGGCGTAGCATCAATACCCCTAAGAGGGATAGGATTTTCTAATGGCTCAAGAACAAAACCACAGCGCTTGGCAAATGACAGATCCATAAGACTCAGGGCAGCACCTGAATCTACAAACGCCATGGCAGGATAAGATGACAGTGAACAAATCAAAGTTACAGATAGAATAAATTTAGGTTGCAAATTACCAACGGTGACAGGACTAACAACCTTAGTTAGACGTTTAGAGCATGCTGAAATAACATGTGTAGAATCACCACAGTAGTAACACAAGCCATTCTGGCGTCTATGAATTTTCCGCTCATTTCTAGTCAGGATTCTATCACATTGCATTAAATCAGGTGTTTGTTCAGACAGCACCATAGGTGAATTTGCGGTTTTTCTATCACATTGCCTTAAATCAGGTGCCTGTTCAGACAACACCATAAGGGAATTTGCGGTTTTGCGCTCCCGCAACCGCCGGTCAATTTGAATAGCCAGGGCCATGGAATCATTTAGACCTGTGGGAATGGGAAAACCCACCATCACATTCTTAATGGCCTCAGAAAGGCCATTTCTAAAATTAGCAGCCAATGCACACTCGTTCCACTGAGTCAGCACGGACCATTTCCGAAATTTTTGGCAATACACTTCAGCCTCGTCCTGGCCCTGAGACATAGCCAGCAAGGCTTTTTCTGCCTGAATCTCAAGATTGGGTTCCTCATAAAGTAAACCGAGCGCCAGAAAAAACGCATCAATATCCGCCAATGCCGGATCTCCTGGCGCCAGCGAGAAGGCCCAATCCTGAGGGTCGCCCCGTAAAAAAGAAATAACAATTTTCACTTGCTGAGCGGAGTCTCCAGATGAACAGGGTCTCAGGGACAAAAATAATTTACAATTATTCCTGAAATTTCTAAACTTAAATCGGTCTCCGAAAAACAATTCAGGAATCGGTATCTTAGGTTCTGACATAGGATTTCTGGTAACATAATCTTGCATGCCCTGCACACGAGCAGCAAGCTGGTCCACACTTGTAATCAAGGTCTGGACATTCATGTCTACAGCAAGCTTGAGCCACTCAGAGGTAAAGGGGAAAAGAAAAAAAAAAATGAGAGAGAGGAAAAAAAAAAAAAAAAAACTCAGAATTTTCTTTCTTATAATCCCGCTTCTGCAATGCATTTAACATTTAATACTGGCCTGGCAAACTGTTATGACCCCAATGGCGAGGGTCTCAGAGAAATAGGTAAGTCTGCGAAGTACAAAAATCCAGCTCATAGGGCAGTGGTAACTGGGTTGACCATATATCTACTCCTAACGCCAACACTAGAAGTAGCCGGGGAACATGCCTACGTTGGTCGCTAGATGTCTCGCGCCAGCCGGAGAACTAACTACCCCTAGAAGAGGAAAACAAAGACCTCTCTTGCCTCCAGAGAAAGGACCCCAAAAGTAGGATACAAGCCCCCCACAAATAATAACGGTGAGGTAAGAGGAAATGACAAACATAGAAATGAACTAGGTTTAGCAAAGAGAGGCCCGCTTACTAATAGCAGAATGTAGTAAGATAACTTATATGGTCAACAAAAACCCTATCAAACATCCACGCTGGAAATTCAAGAACCCCCAAACCGTCTAATGGCCCGGGGGGAGAACACCAGCTCCCTAGAGCTTCCAGCAAGGACAGGATACAGATTAAGTACAAGCTGGACAAAAATGCAAACAAAAACAAAATAGCAAAAAGCAAGAAAGCAGACTTAGCTTAATCTAGCAGGAACCAGGATCAGTAGACAAGAGCACAACAGATTAGCTCTGATTACAACGTTGCCAGGCATTGAACTGAAGGTCCAGGGAGCTTATATAGCAACACCCCTGAACTAACGGCCCAGGTGAGCATACAAGGGATGACTGACATACCCAGAGTCAAATCACTAGTAACCACTAGAGGGAGCCAAAAAGCAAATTCACAACAGTACCCCCCCCTTAGTGAGGGGTCACCGAACCCTCACCAAGACCACCAGGGCGATCAGGATGAGCGGCGTGAAAGGCCCGAACTAAATCGGCCGCATGCACATCAGAGGCGACCACCCAGGAATTATCCTCCTGACCATAGCCCTTCCACTTGACCAGGTACTGAAGCCTCCGCCTGGAGAGACGAGAATCTAAGATCTTCTCCACCACGTACTCCAACTCGCCCTCAACCAACACCGGAGCAGGAGGCTCAGCAGAAGGAACCACAGGCACAACGTACCGCCGCAACAAGGACCTATGAAATACGTTGTGAATGGCAAACGACACCGGAAGATCCAGGCGAAAGGACACAGGATTAAGGATTTCCAATATCTTGTACGGACCAATGAAGCGAGGCTTAAATTTGGGAGAGGAGACCTTCATAGGAACAAATCGAGAAGACAGCCATACCAAATCCCCAACACGAAGTCGGGGACCCACACTGCGGCGGCGGTTGGCAAAACGCTGAGCCTTCTCCTGTGACAACTTCAAGTTGTCCACCACATGATTCCAGATCTGCTGCAACCTATCTACCACAGAATCCACCCCAGGACAGTCAGAAGGCTCCACATGTCCCGAGGAAAAACGAGGATGGAAACCAGAGTTGCAGAAAAATGGCGAAACCAAGGTGGCGGAACTAGCCCGATTATTAAGGGCAAATTCAGCCAACGGCAAGAAGGTCACCCAATCATCCTGATCAGAAGAGACAAAACACCTCAAATAAGCCTCCAGAGTCTGATTAGTTCGCTCCGTTTGTCCATTAGTCTGTGGATGAAAAGCGGACGAAAACGACAAATCAATGCCCATCCTACCACAAAAGGATCGCCAGAACCTGGAAACAAACTGGGATCCTCTGTCCGACACAATATTCTCAGGAATGCCGTGTAAACGGACCACGTTCTGGAGGAACACAGGAACCAGATCGGAAGAGGAAGGCAGCTTAGGCAAAGGAACCAAATGGACCATCTTGGAGAAACGATCACATATCACCCAGATGACAGACATGCCCCGAGACACCGGAAGATCAGAAATGAAATCCATAGAGATGTGTGTCCAAGGTCTTTTCGGGACAGGCAAGGGCAAGAGCAACCCGCTGGCACGAGAACAGCAAGGCTTAGCTCGAGCACAAGTCCCACAGGACTGCACAAAGGACCGCACATCCCTTGACAAGGACGGCCACCAAAAGGACCTGGCCACCAGATCCCTGGTGCCAAAAATTCCTGGGTGCCCTGCCAACACCGAGGAATGAACCTCGGAAATGACTCTACTGGTCCACCTAGCAGGCACAAACAATCTGTCAGGTGGACAAGAGTCAGGCCTACCAGCCTGAAATCTCTGCAACACACGTCGCAGATCCGGAGAAATAGCTGACAAGATAACTCCTTCCTTAAGAATACCCACAGGTTCAGCGACTCCAGGAGCATCAGGCACAAAGCTCCTAGACAGAGCATCGGCCTTCACATTCTTCGAACCTGGTAAATACGAGACCACAAAGTCAAAACGGGAGAAAAACAATGACCAGCGGGCCTGTCTAGGATTCAGGCGTTTAGCAGACTCGAGATACATCAGATTTTTGTGATCAGTCAAAACCACCACACGATGCTTAGCACCCTCGAGCCAATGACGCCACTCCTCAAATGCCCACTTCATGGCCAACAACTCCCGATTGCCCACATCATAATTTCGCTCTGCAGGCGAAAACTTCCTAGAGAAAAAGGCACAAGGTCTCATAGTAGAGCAACCAGGACCTCTCTGAGACAAAACGGCCCCTGCCCCAATCTCCGAAGCATCCACCTCAACCTGAAAGGGCAGTGAGACATCAGGCTGGCACAAAACAGGCGCCGAAGTAAACCGGCGTTTCAACTCCTGGAAAGCCTCCACGGCAGCAGGAGCCCAGTTAGCTACATCAGAGCCTTTCTTGGTCATATCCGTCAAAGGTTTAACAACGCTAGAAAAATTAGCGATAAAACGACGGTAAAAGTTAGCAAAACCCAAGAACTTCTGAAGACTCTTAACTGACGAGGGCTGAGTCCAATCATGAATAGCTCGGACCTTGACTGGGTCCATCTCCACAGCAGAAGGGGAAAAAATGAACCCCAAAAAGGGAACCTTCTGTACACCAAAGAGACACTTTGAGCCTTTAACAAACAAAGAATTTTCACGCAAAATCTTGAAAACCATCCTGACCTGTTCTACATGCGAGTCCCAATCATCAGAAAAAACCAGAATATCGTCCATATAAACGATCAAAAATTTATCCAGATACTTCCGGAAAATGTCATGCATAAAGGACTGAAAAACTGAAGGCGCATTAGAGAGCCCAAAAGGCATCACCAAGTACTCAAAATGACCTTCGGGCGTATTGAATGCGGTTTTCCATTCATCTCCTTGCTTAATGCGCACAAGGTTGTACGCACCACGAAGATCTATCTTGGTGAACCACTTGGCACCTTTAATCCGGGCAAACAAGTCTGACAACAGCGGCAAAGGATACTGAAATTTGACAGTGATCTTATTTAAGAGCCGATAGTCAATACAAGGCCTCAAAGATCCGTCCTTTTTGGCCACAAAAAAGAATCCCGCACCAAGAGGGGAAGAAGAAGGACGGATATGCCCCTTCTCCAGAGACTCTCTAATATATGAACGCATAGCGGTATGTTCAGGTACCGACAGGTTAAATAATCTTCCCTTAGGAAACTTACTGCCTGGAATCAACTCTATTGCGCAGTCACACTCCCTATGAGGAGGCAGTGCACTGGACCTGGACTCGCTGAAAACATCCTGATAATCAGACAAATACTCCGGAACTTCCGAAGGCGTAGAAGAAGCAATAGACATGGGCAGGGAATCCCCATGATTTCCACGGCATCCCCAACTTGACACTGACATGGCCTTCCAATCCAAGACTGGATTATGGGTCTGCAACCATGGCAACCCCAAAACAACCAAATCATGCATTTTATGCAAAACAAGAAAACGTATAACCTCCCGATGTTCAGGAGTCATACACATGGTAACCTGTGTCCAAAACTGCGGTTTATTTTCTGCCAACGGCGTAGCATCAATACCCCTAAGAGGGATAGGATTTTCTAATGGCTCAAGAACAAAACCACAGCGCTTGGCAAATGACAGATCCATAAGACTCAGGGCAGCACCTGAATCCACAAACGCCATGACAGGATAAGATGACAGTGAACAAATCAAAGTTACAGATAGAATAAATTTAGGTTGCAAATTACCAACGGTGACAGGACTAACAACCTTAGTTAGACGTTTAGAGCATGCTGAAATAACATGTGTAGAATCACCACAGTAGTAACACAAGCCATTCTGGCGTCTATGAATTTTCCGCTCATTTCTAGTCAGGATTCTATCACATTGCATTAAATCAGGTGTTTGTTCAGACAGCACCATAGGTGAATTTGCGGTTTTTCTATCACATTGCCTTAAATCAGGTGCCTGTTCAGACAACACCATAAGGGAATTTGCGGTTTTGCGCTCCCGCAACCGCCGGTCAATTTGAATAGCCAGGGCCATGGAATCATTTAGACCTGTGGGAATGGGAAAACCCACCATCACATTCTTAATGGCCTCAGAAAGGCCATTTCTAAAATTAGCAGCCAATGCACACTCGTTCCACTGAGTCAGCACGGACCATTTCCGAAATTTTTGGCAATACACTTCAGCCTCGTCCTGGCCCTGAGACATAGCCAGCAAGGCTTTTTCTGCCTGAATCTCAAGATTGGGTTCCTCATAAAGTAAACCGAGCGCCAGAAAAAACGCATCAATATCCGCCAATGCCGGATCTCCTGGCGCCAGCGAGAAGGCCCAATCCTGAGGGTCGCCCCGTAAAAAAGAAATAACAATTTTCACTTGCTGAGCGGAGTCTCCAGATGAACAGGGTCTCAGGGACAAAAATAATTTACAATTATTCCTGAAATTTCTAAACTTAAATCGGTCTCCGAAAAACAATTCAGGAATCGGTATCTTAGGTTCTGACATAGGATTTCTGGTAACATAATCTTGCATGCCCTGCACACGAGCAGCAAGCTGGTCCACACTTGTAATCAAGGTCTGGACATTCATGTCTACAGCAAGCTTGAGCCACTCAGAGGTAAGGGGGAAAAGAAAAAAAAAAATGAGAGAGAGGAAAAAAAAAAAAAAAAACTCAGAATTTTCTTTCTTATAATCCCGCTTCTGCAATGCATTTAACATTTAATACTGGCCTGGCAAACTGTTATGACCCCAATGGCGAGGGTCTCAGAGACATAGGTAAGTCTGCGAAGTACAAAAATCCAGCTCATAGGGCAGTGGTAACTGGGTTGACCATATATCTACTCCTAACGCCAACACTAGAAGTAGCCGGGGAACATGCCTACGTTGGTCGCTAGATGTCTCGCGCCAGCCGGAGAACTAACTACCCCTAGAAGAGGAAAACAAAGACCTCTCTTGCCTCCAGAGAAAGGACCCCAAAAGTAGGATACAAGCCCCCCACAAATAATAACGGTGAGGAAATGACAAACATAGAAATGAACTAGGTTTAGCAAAGAGAGGCCCGCTTACTAATAGCAGAATGTAGTAAGATAACTTATATGGTCAACAAAAACCCTATCAAACATCCACGCTGGAAATTCAAGAACCCCCAAACCGTCTAATGGCCCGGGGGGAGAACACCAGCTCCCTAGAGCTTCCAGCAAGGACAGGATACAGATTAAGTACAAGCTGGACAAAAATGCAAACAAAAACAAAATAGCAAAAAGCAAGAAAGCAGACTTAGCTTAATCTAGCAGGAACCAGGATCAGTAGACAAGAGCACAACAGATTAGCTCTGATTACAACGTTGCCAGGCATTGAACTGAAGGTCCAGGGAGCTTATATAGCAACACCCCTGAACTAACGGCCCAGGTGAGCATACAAGGGATGACTGACATACCCAGAGTCAAATCACTAGTAACCACTAGAGGGAGCCAAAAAGCAAATTCACAACAGTACCCCCCCCTTAGTGAGGGGTCACCGAACCCTCACCAAGACCACCAGGGCGATCAGGATGAGCGGCGTGAAAGGCCCGAACTAAATCGGCCGCATGCACATCAGAGGCGACCACCCAGGAATTATCCTCCTGACCATAGCCCTTCCACTTGACCAGGTACTGAAGCCTCCGCCTGGAGAGACGAGAATCTAAGATCTTCTCCACCACGTACTCCAACTCGCCCTCAACCAACACCGGAGCAGGAGGCTCAGCAGAAGGAACCACAGGCACAACGTACCGCCGCAACAAGGACCTATGAAATACGTTGTGAATGGCAAACGACACCGGAAGATCCAGGCGAAAGGACACAGGATTAAGGATTTCCAATATCTTGTACGGACCAATGAAGCGAGGCTTAAATTTGGGAGAGGAGACCTTCATAGGAACAAATCGAGAAGACAGCCATACCAAATCCCCAACACGAAGTCGGGGACCCACACTGCGGCGGCGGTTGGCAAAACGCTGAGCCTTCTCCTGTGACAACTTCAAGTTGTCCACCACATGATTCCAGATCAGCTGCAACCTATCTACCACAGAATCCACCCCAGGACAGTCAGAAGGCTCCACATGTCCCGAGGAAAAATGAGGATGGAAACCAGAGTTGCAGAAAAATGGCGAAACCAAGGTGGCGGAACTAGCCCGATTATTAAGGGCAAATTCAGCCAACGGCAAGAAGGTCACCCAATCATCCTGATCAGAAGAGACAAAACACCTCAAATAAGCCTCCAGAGTCTGATTAGTTCGCTCCGTTTGTCCATTAGTCTGTGGATGAAAAGCGGACGAAAACGACAAATCAATGCCCATCCTACCACAAAAGGATCGCCAGAACCTGGAAACAAACTGGGATCCTCTGTCCGACACAATATTCTCAGGAATGCCGTGTAAACGGACCACGTTCTGGAGGAACACAGGAACCAGATCGGAAGAGGAAGGCAGCTTAGGCAAAGGAACCAAATGGACCATCTTGGAGAAACGATCACATATCACCCAGATGACAGACATGCCCCGAGACACCGGAAGATCAGAAATAAAATCCATAGAGATGTGTGTCCAAGGTCTTTTCGGGACAGGCAAGGGCAAGAGCAACCCGCTGGCACGAGAACAGCAAGGCTTAGCTCGAGCACAAGTCCCACAGGACTGCACAAAGGACCGCACATCCCTTGACAAGGACGGCCACCAAAAGGACCTGGCCACCAGATCCCTGGTGCCAAAAATTCCTGGGTGCCCTGCCAACACCGAGGAATGAACCTCGGAAATGACTCTACTGGTCCACCTAGCAGGCACAAACAATCTGTCAGGTGGACAAGAGTCAGGCCTACCAGCCTGAAATCTCTGCAACACACGTCGCAGATCCGGAGAAATAGCTGACAAGATAACTCCTTCCTTAAGAATACCCACAGGTTCAGCGACTCCAGGAGCATCAGGCACAAAGCTCCTGGAAAGAGCATCGGCCTTCACATTCTTCGAACCTGGTAAATACGAGACCACAAAGTCAAAACGGGAGAAAAACAATGACCAGCGGGCCTGTCTAGGATTCAGGCGTTTAGCAGACTCGAGATACATCAGATTTTTGTGATCAGTCAAAACCACCACACGATGCTTAGCACCCTCGAGCCAATGACGCCACTCCTCAAATGCCCACTTCATGGCCAACAACTCCCGATTGCCCACATCATAATTTCGCTCTGCAGGCGAAAACTTCCTAGAGAAAAAGGCACAAGGTCTCATAGTAGAGCAACCAGGACCTCTCTGAGACAAAACGGCCCCTGCCCCAATCTCCGAAGCATCCACCTCAACCTGAAAGGGCAGTGAGACATCAGGCTGGCACAAAACAGGCGCCGAAGTAAACCGGCGTTTCAACTCCTGGAAAGCCTCCACGGCAGCAGGAGCCCAGTTAGCTACATCAGAGCCTTTCTTGGTCATATCCGTCAAAGGTTTAACAACGCTAGAAAAATTAGCGATAAAACGACGGTAAAAGTTAGCAAAACCCAAGAACTTCTGAAGACTCTTAACTGACGAGGGCTGAGTCCAATCATGAATAGCTCGGACCTTGACTGGGTCCATCTCCACAGCAGAAGGGGAAAAAATGAACCCCAAAAAGGGAACCTTCTGTACACCAAAGAGACACTTTGAGCCTTTAACAAACAAAGAATTTTCACGCAAAATCTTGAAAACCATCCTGACCTGTTCTACATGCGAGTCCCAATCATCAGAAAAAACCAGAATATCGTCCAGATAAACGATCAAAAATTTATCCAGATACTTCCGGAAAATGTCATGCATAAAGGACTGAAAAACTGAAGGCGCATTAGAGAGCCCAAAAGGCATCACCAAGTACTCAAAATGACCTTCGGGCGTATTGAATGCGGTTTTCCATTCATCTCCTTGCTTAATGCGCACAAGGTTGTACGCACCACGAAGATCTATCTTGGTGAACCACTTGGCACCTTTAATCCGGGCAAACAAGTCTGACAACAGCGGCAAAGGATACTGAAATTTGACAGTGATCTTATTTAAGAGCCGATAGTCAATACAAGGCCTCAAAGATCCGTCCTTTTTGGCCACAAAAAAGAATCCCGCACCAAGAGGGGAAGAAGAAGGACGGATATGCCCCTTCTCCAGAGACTCTCTAATATATGAACGCATAGCGGTATGTTCAGGTACCGACAGGTTAAATAATCTTCCCTTAGGAAACTTACTGCCTGGAATCAACTCTATTGCGCAGTCACACTCCCTATGAGGAGGCAGTGCACTGGACCTGGACTCGCTGAAAACATCCTGATAATCAGACAAATACTCCGGAACTTCCGAAGGCGTAGAAGAAGCAATAGACACGGGCAGGGAATCCCCATGATTTCCACGGCATCCCCAACTTGACACTGACATGGCCTTCCAATCCAAGACTGGATTATGGGTCTGCAACCATGGCAACCCCAAAACAACCAAATCATGCATTTTATGCAAAACAAGAAAACGTATAACCTCCCGATGTTCAGGAGTCATACACATGGTAACCTGTGTCCAAAACTGCGGTTTATTTTCTGCCAACGGCGTAGCATCAATACCCCTAAGAGGGATAGGATTTTCTAATGGCTCAAGAACAAAACCACAGCGCTTGGCAAATGACAGATCCATAAGACTCAGGGCAGCACCTGAATCTACAAACGCCATGGCAGGATAAGATGACAGTGAACAAATCAAAGTTACAGATAGAATAAATTTAGGTTGCAAATTACCAACGGTGACAGGACTAACAACCTTAGTTAGACGTTTAGAGCATGCTGAAATAACATGTGTAGAATCACCACAGTAGTAACACAAGCCATTCCGGCGTCTATGAATTTTCCGCTCATTTCTAGTCAGGATTCTATCACATTGCATTAAATCAGGTGTTTGTTCAGACAGCACCATAGGTGAATTTGCGGTTTTTCTATCACATTGCCTTAAATCAGGTGCCTGTTCAGACAACACCATAAGGGAATTTGCGGTTTTGCGCTCCCGCAACCGCCGGTCAATTTGAATAGCCAGGGCCATGGAATCATTTAGACCTGTGGGAACGGGAAAACCCACCATCACATTCTTAATGGCCTCAGAAAGGCCATTTCTAAAATTAGCAGCCAATGCACACTCGTTCCACTGAGTCAGCACGGACCATTTCCGAAATTTTTGGCAATACACTTCAGCCTCGTCCTGGCCCTGAGACATAGCCAGCAAGGCTTTTTCTGCCTGAATCTCAAGATTGGGTTCCTCATAAAGTAAACCGAGCGCCAGAAAAAACGCATCAATATCCGCCAATGCCGGATCTCCTGGCGCCAGCGAGAAGGCCCAATCCTGAGGGTCGCTCCGTAAAAAAGAAATAGCAATTTTCACTTGCTGAGCGGAGTCTCCAGATGAACAGGGTCTCAGGGACAAAAATAATTTACAATTATTCCTGAAATTTCTAAACTTAAATCGGTCTCCGAAAAACAATTCAGGAATCGGTATCTTAGGTTCTGACATAGGATTTCTGGTAACATAATCTTGCATGCCCTGCACACGAGCAGCAAGCTGGTCCACACTTGTAATCAAGGTCTGGACATTCATGTCTACAGCAAGCTTGAGCCACTCAGAGGTAAAGGGGAAAAGAAAAAAAAAAATGAGAGAGAGGAAAAAAAAAAAAAAAAACCTCAGAATTTTCTTTCTTATAATCCCGCTTCTGCAATGCATTTAACATTTAATACTGGCCTGGCAAACTGTTATCACCCCAATGGCGAGGGTCTCAGAGAAATAGGTAAGTCTGCGAAGTACAAAAATCCAGCTCATAGGGCAGTGGTACCTGGGTTGACCATATATCTACTCCTAACGCCAACACTAGAAGTAGCCGGGGAACATGCCTACGTTGGTCGCTAGATGTCTCGCGCCAGCCGGAGAACTAACTACCCCTAGAAGAGGAAAACAAAGACCTCTCTTGCCTCCAGAGAAAGGACCCCAAAAGTAGGATACAAGCCCCCCACAAATAATAACGGTGAGGTAAGAGGAAATGACAAACATAGAAATGAACTAGGTTTAGCAAAGAGAGGCCCGCTTACTAATAGCAGAATGTAGTAAGATAACTTATATGGTCAACAAAAACCCTATCAAACATCCACGCTGGAAATTCAAGAACCCCCAAACCGTCTAATGGCCCGGGGGGAGAACACCAGCTCCCTAGAGCTTCCAGCAAGGACAGGATACAGATTAAGTATACAAGACAGTAGACAAGAGCACAACAGATTAGCTCTGATTACAACGTTGCCAGGCATTGAACTGAAGGTCCAGGGAGCTTATATAGCAACACCCCTGAACTAACGGCCCAGGTGAGCATACAAGGGATGACTGACATACCCAGAGTCAAATCACTAGTAACCACTAGAGGGAGCCAAAAAGCAAATTCACAACAACTACAGAACACCACTGACTGTCTGCAGTCTCCAACATCATGTCCGCCCTCTATCTGAAACTAAACCTCTCCAAAACTGAACTTCTTTTTCTCCCACCGTCTACTAACCTCCCTAAATCAGACATTTCCCTCTCCATGGGTAGCACCATAATAACACCCCAGCAGCAGGCGCGCTGTCTGGATGTTTCGTTTGACACCAATCTCTCCTTCACTTCCCATATACAATCTTTTGCCCGCTCGTGCCGCTTACACCTACAGAAAATCTCTAAAATCCGCCCTCTTTTCATCATGGAAACAACAAAAACCCTCACTGTTGCCTTGATCCACTCCTGCCTGGACTACTGTAACACTCTATTAATTGGCTTGACTTTCCCCTCTCCAGTCTATCCTTAATGCAGCAGCCAGGGTCATCTACCTGGCTAATCGGTATTCAGATGCAGCCGCTCTTCGCCAGTCGTTACACTGGCTGCCCATTCATTATAGGATCCAATTCTAACTACTTGTTCTCACCCACAAAGCTCTTCACAGTGCAGCCCCCCTTACATCTCCTCCCTTATTTCTGTCTATCGGCCTAAGGCCGCTGCACTCTGCAAATGACTTTCGACTAACCTCTGCACTAATCCGTACCTCCCAGTCCCGTCTCCAAGACTTCTCCCGTGCTGCACCAATCAACTGGGATGCTCTACCCCAAGAAATTAGGACCATCCACAATTTGCATAGTTTTAGGCAAATCTTCAAAACATATTTGTTCAGAGCGGCCTATCACGTTCCCTATTCAAAATCATTTTATGTGTATAAGGGCGTGTGTATAGCCCATTCACTATCTCCATCTACCCCCCACCCCCTGAAGATGGCTGGACCCTCATTGTAAATACACCATTGTAAATACACACCTGTACTTTGTATCTCCCCACCTCATTGTAGATTGTAAGCTCTCACGAGCAGGGGCGGCTTATTGTGCTTCGATTATTGTATTGTTAACGTTGTTACCTATGACTGTTACGTTTGAAATTGTTAAACTGTAAAGTGCTGCGGAATATGTTGGTGCTATATAAATAAAGATTATTATTTTTATTTTTAAATGAACAAAAGAGCACATGTTTCCACAACTGCCTTCAGCCAGCTTAGGGCCATAAACTACTCAGTGGGGGCCGCTAGCATGCTGGTATCACCTTGCACAGAATGTGTAGTGAGAAAGAGCTGGGAGTGGGTCAAAAAGCCCACAGCGTGTGTCTGTAAAGCCATGGAACCTTCTAGAAGTATACTCAGAATAGGGCATATTTAAATTATTGTGTCACTGATTAAACACCCTACTTACACCTGGCATTGACACTCAAGCCCACTTGTTAAAGAAGCAGAGCGTGAACTCCGGATGTGTCCTCAGCCAATAACTGTGAGGTGCTAAGTATTCAAGGCACTTTCCTCAGTAGGGAGGTGCTTGAGAAACATCAGTGTTTAGTTTGTCTGCAAGCTGCTAAGTCCATTGCCATGTCCTTGTTCTTATATCCATCCTGTTTCTCTGAACCTAAACCCAGTTCTGCCTTCCTGAACCCATCTAGTCTGAACCAGCACCTGAACCCCTTACCCGTCCTGACATTACCTGTTCTTGAGTCTGTCCTGTGTTCCTGAACCCTCTCTGTCTGAACCTTTCCACACACACAAGTAACATTCTGGGGAGGATAATATATACATATATATATATATATATATATATATATATATATATATATATATATATATATATACTATACAGCTAATATGCAGGTAAGGATAGTTTACTATAGAGGTAACATACAGGTGATATGGAGGTATTGATTTATCAGAATAGAAACGGCAGAGAAAATAAGAATATATCAATATTTATTAAATGATCTAAAATAATATAAACCAATGCTGGTAAGTTGGCTTTATCGTTAACGTTAGTCGCAGTCATTGATGTTCAGGATTAGGGTCAGGGATGACGTCGAGGTCCAGCAGTAATCAGGGCTAGATTTAGAACTGGGGTCAATAATGGGGTAGGAATCACTAGTTCACTATTATGTGGTTATGGATTGGAGCTCGGGTTAGGATAACCGTTAGGTCCGTACTTCCCAGATGCATCACGGTTTAGAGGAGGGTTAGTGGTAAAATCTTAGGGTGAAGATTTAGGATAGGACTGGAGCAATTACTATGGCCATCATATTACTACAGGTTACATGTTGAGGGTCTGAGACCCCCAGGTTATGTTCTCAGATTACTTGGCATGTGCAGACACTTCATCCCCACAACATGATTAGGTTACTCCTTCCCGGTCACTTTATCCCTCACCGTGTTTCGTGAATTTCTCTTTAATCTTTTCATATCTACATTTATTGAGGAAAGCAATGTTGAGACTTACGGAGGTTCGTAATTACAGACTAGTAGATGGATATTCGAGTCATCAAATCCTTCAAGCTTTTCACAAAATTTCTCTCCACAACCGACACGCTCCGTATGAGCCCAGACCATCTAAGACATAAAGGAAAGGCATGAAGGAAGGTTAGGAAGATTTATAATGATACCCGCAAAACAAAACTGAGAGGACAGGAAAATGAAAATTGGTGGAGAGAAGAAGACATGAAAATGCAGAGTGTCCTGACTTCAGCATTAAAGGGGACCTGTCATCAGGTTTGTCCAAAATGAGATATGGCCATCACCTTTCGCCCCATGTGACAGCATTCTATAATGCTATGTATAACCCTCCAACACCTTTTATTGTATTGACTTGCGGAGTGGTCCGAGGAGTGTTGCTAGTCTTTGTCCGGCGCCTCTCTCCTTGCAATGATGTCCTTCTTGCTTTGTGTGGATGACTCATGTCACCCACACAGTGTTCCCGGCATAGCTTCCTGTGTAAGCGAAGTACTGCAGTGCACATGTGCTGGCGCTCTTTCACCTTTCCTGGCGCCTGCGCACTGCAGTACTTTGCTCTGCCCTCGCTATATACTGCATCGTAGAATACATCAGGCCTGAAAGTGGTGGTCTTCTCTCATATTTGCCAAAGCTGGTGGTCTTCTCTCTTAAAATATTTACTAGATTGACTGGATTAGTATATACAGGCTCACTAAAATACTAATACCATAAAACTACAATGTTTATTTCTAACTTCAATTAAAAACCAAACAAGACACAAATCACATAAAATTAAACTCCAGGCTACTCCAAAAATTGACCCACTACTGACCAGACAGTGGGATAAGCTAGGGTGTGGGCATACCTAGTTCACCCTAATCCCCCCTATTGTGGCTCTACCTGTCTGCGGAGGTTGGCACCCTCTTGAACGCAATCTGGCGCCCCTGCTCCTCGGCGGCTGACCCTCCTGACCCTAGAAATCCCTTATTACTAACAGGGTTACAAAATATTCCCCTACAACAAAATCACCTTCATCAGCTAGAATATACAACTTGTAATTGGAGAACATCCAATACCATCTCACATTAAGAAGGATTCCTAAATAATAACCGCCACCATAAAATCATTGTCTAATCAAAATAGTTTTATAATTTGGTACTCCAGAGAAAATGAGGCACTGCTAATTAGATAGCCCTACGATGATCCCTACCTGCCAGCGGAGGTTGGCACCCTCTTGGACGCAATGTGGCGCCCCCGCTCCTTGGCGGCTGACCCTGGTAGCCCTAAAAATAGGTCATAGATAGATCCCAAAAATTGTTATGATACCAGGGAATGCACGATACCTATAATTCCCAATTACCAAACTTCAGCCATCATAAACCCTTATTGCCTCATGTAAAATATAGTCCAATATTCTTGGAGTTTTCCAAATTTTTGACCAGAATTATTTATATTACAAAATCATAGTGCAACACGCTCCAAGAGCAAATGATTATCTCAAAAAGGTCTTCAGTTACGAGCCTCAGATACAAAGTATAATCAATTGGAATTTCCTTTTATAAAGTGTGGCTATATCATTACAACCCTATTGAGGCACATTCTAGTAAAAATATTGCAACATGCCCTCTGCATGCCCCATCAGAGCACCTCCGAAAAAAATAGTGATTGCAACCTGCCCTTTATCATGGAAATCATCCCATATCAATACATACGCACTATGCCCAAAGGTTGGTTAGAAAAGGGGGTTCAAAAATTATAAGATATTAAAGCCAGTCATTACTGGCAAACTTATCTGAACTCAGATTCCACCTCAATTACAGGCCTGAAAGTGGTGGTCTTCTCTCATATTTGACAAAGCTGGTGGTCTTCTCACTTCTCTCATATTGACCAAAGCTGGTGGTCTTCTCTCATATTTGACAAAGCTGGTGGTCTTCTCACTTCTCTCATATTGACCAAAGCTGGTGGTCTTCTCTCATATTAGCCAAAGCTGGTGGTCTTCTCTCATACTGACCAAAGCTGGAGGTCTTCTCCCTTATTGACCAAAGCTGGTGGTCTTCTCTCTTCTCTCATATTGACCAAAGCTGGTGGTCTTCTCTCATATTAGCCAAAGCTGGTGGTCTTCTCTGATACTGACCAAAGCTGGAGGTCTTCTCCCTTATTGACCAAAGCTGGTGGTCTTCTCTCTTCTCTCATATTGACCAAAGCTGGTGGTCTTCTCCCTTATTGACCAAAGCCGGTGGTCTTCTCTCTTCTCTCATATTGACCAAAGCTGGTGGTCTTCTCTCATATTGGCCAAAGCTGGTGGTCTTCTCTCATACTGACCAAAGCTGGAGGTCTTCTCTCTTAAAATATTTACTAGATTGACTGGATTAGTATATACAGGCTCACTAAAATACTAATACCATAAAACTACAATGTTTATTTCTAATTTCAATTAAAAACCAAACAAGACACAAATCACATAAAATTAAACTCCAGGCTA
The DNA here is from genome assembly GCF_051348905.1 of Ranitomeya variabilis. NCBI lineage: Eukaryota > Metazoa > Chordata > Amphibia > Anura > Dendrobatidae > Ranitomeya > Ranitomeya variabilis. The sequence continues at coordinate 1,168,696,662 of NC_135232.1, forward strand.
CTCCAAAAATTGACCCACTACTGACCAGACAGTGGGATAAGCTAGGGTGTGGGCATACCTAGTTCACCCTAATCCCCCCTATTGTGGCTCTACCTGTCTGCGGAGGTTGGCACCCTCTTGAACGCAATCTGGCGCCCCTGCTCCTCGGCGGCTGACCCTCCTGACCCTAGAAATCCCTTATTACTAACAGGGTTACAAAATATTCCCCTACAACAAAATCACCTTCATCAGCTAGAATATACAACTTGTAATTGGAGAACATCCAATACCATCTCACATTAAGAAGGATTCCTAAATAATAACCGCCACCATAAAATCATTGTCTAATCAGAATAGTTTTATAATTTGGTACTCCAGAGAAAATGAGGTAATGCTAATTAGATAGCCCTACGATGATCCCTACCTGCCAGCGGAGGTTGGCACCCTCTTGGACGCAATGTGGCGCCCCTGCTCCTTGGCGGCTGACCCTGGTAGCCCTAAAAATAGGTCATAGATAGATCCCAAAAATTGTTATGATACCAGGGAATGCACGATACCTATAATTCCCAATTACCAAACTTCAGCCATCATAAACCCTTATTGCCTCATGTAAAATATAGTCCAATATTCTTGGAGTTTTCCAAATTTTTGACCAGAATTATTTATATTACAAAATCATAGTGCAACACGCTCCAAGAGCAAATGATTATCTCAAAAAGGTCTTCAGTTACGAGCCTCAGATACAAAGTATAATCAATTGGAATTTCCTTTTATAAAGTGTGGCTATATCATTACAACCCTATTGAGGCACATTCTAGTAAAAATATTGCAACATGCCCTCTGCATGCCCCATCAGAGCACCTCAGAAAAAAATAGTGATTGCAACCTGCCCTTTATCATGGAAATCATCCTATATCAATACATGCGCACTATGCCCAAAGGTTGGTTAGAAAAGGGGGTTCAAAAATTATAAGATATTAAAGCCAGTCATTACTGGCAAACTTATCTGAACTCAGATTCCACCTCAATTACAGGCCTGAAAGTGGTGGTCTTCTCTCATATTTGACAAAGCTGGTGGTCTTCTCACTTCTCTCATATTGACCAAAGCTGGTGGTCTTCTCTCATATTTGACAAAGCTGGTGGTCTTCTCACTTCTCTCATATTGACCAAAGCTGGTGGTCTTCTCTCATATTAGCCAAAGCTGGTGGTCTTCTCTCATACTGACCAAAGCTGGAGGTCTTCTCCCTTATTGACCAAAGCTGGTGGTCTTCTCTCTTCTCTCATATTGACCAAAGCTGGTGGTCTTCTCTCATATTAGCCAAAGCTGGTGGTCTTCTCTCATACTGACCAAAGCTGGAGGTCTTCTCCCTTATTGACCAAAGCTGGTGGTCTTCTCTCTTCTCTCATATTGACCAAAGCTGGTGGTCTTCTCCCTTATTGACCAAAGCCGGTGGTCTTCTCTCTTCTCTCATATTGACCAAAGCTGGTGGTCTTCTCTCATATTGGCCAAAGCTGGTGGTCTTCTCTCATACTGACCAAAGCTGGAGGTCTTCTCTCTTATTGACCAAAGCTGGTGATCTACTCTCTTCTCTCATATTGACCAAAGCTGGTGGTCTTCTCTCATATTTGACAAAGCTGGTGGTCTTCTCACTTCTCTCATATTGACCAAAGCTGGTGGTCTTCTCTCATATTAGCCAAAGCTGGTGGTCTTCTCTCATACTGACCAAAGCTGGAGGTCTTCTCCCTTATTGACCAAAGCTGGTGGTCTTCTCTCTTCTCTCATATTGACCAAAGCTGGTGGTCTTCTCTCATATTAGCCAAAGCTGGTGGTCTTCTCTCATACTGACCAAAGCTGGAGGTCTTCTCCCTTATTGACCAAAGCTGGTGGTCTTCTCTCTTCTCTCATATTGACCAAAGCTGGTGGTCTTCTCCCTTATTGACCAAAGCTGGTGGTCTTCTCTCTTCTCTCATATTGACCAAAGCTGGTGGTCTTCTCTCATATTGGCCAAAGCTGGTGATCTACTCTCTTCTCTCAGTGACCAAAGCTGGTGGTCTTCTCTCATATTGGCCAAATCTGGTGGTCTTCTCTCTTCTCTCATATTGACCAAAGCTGGTGGTCTTCTCTCATATTGGCCAAAGCTGGTGGTCTTCTCTCATATTGGCCAAAGCTGGTGGTCTTCTCTCATATTGGCCAAAGCTGGTGGTCTTCTCTCTTCTCTCATATTGACCAAAGCTGATGGTCTTCTCTTATATTGGCCAAAGCTGGTGGTCTTCTCTCTTCTCTCAATCTGGCCAAAGCTGGTTTTCTTTTCTCTTCTCTCATATTGACCAAAGCTGGTGGTCTTCTCTCATATTGGCCAAAGCTGGTGGTCTTCTCACTTCTCTCATACTGACCAAAGCTGGAGGTCTTCTCCCTTATTGACCAAAGCTGGTGGTCTTCTCTCTTCTGTCATATTGACCAAAGCTGGTGGTCTTCTCTCATATTGACCAAAGCTGGTGGTCTTCTCTCATATTGACCAAAGCTGGTGGTCTTCTCTTATATTGGCCAAAGCTGGTGGTCTTCTCTCTTCTCTCATATTGACCAAAGCTGGTGGTCTTCTCTCATATTGACCAAAGCTGGTGGTCTTCTCTCATATTGACCAAAGCTGGTGGTCTTCTCTCTTCTCTCATATTGACCAAAGCTGGTGGTCTTCTCTCATATTGACCAAAGCTGGTGGTCTTCTGTCATATTGACCAAAGCTGGTGGTCTTCTCTCTTCTCTTATATTGACCAAAGCTGGTGGTCTTCTCTCATATTGACCAAAGCTGGTGGTCTTCTCTCATATTGACCAAAGCTGGTGGTCTTCTCTTATATTGGCCAAAGCTGGTGGTCTTCTCTCTTCTCTCATATTGACCAAAGCTGGTGGTCTTCTCTCATATTGACCAAAGCTGGTGGTCTTCTCTCATATTGACCAAAGCTGGTGGTCTTCTCTCTTCTCTCATATTGACCAAAGCTGGTGGTCTTCTCTCATATTGACCAAAGCTGGTGGTCTTCTGTCATATTGACCAAAGCTGGTGGTCTTCTCTCTTCTCTTATATTGATCAAAGCTGGTGGTCTTCTCTCATATTGACCAAAGCTGGTGGTCTTCTCTCATATTGACCAAAGCTGGTGGTCTTCTCTTATATTGGCCAAAGCTGGTGGTCTTCTCTCTTCTCTCATATTGACCAAAGCTGGTGACAGGTCCCCTTTACATTTCCTTGCTGAGTTTGTTCTCAGCTTACAGGCTCCATCTAGTCGCTGAATTCGATTAACAGCATGATCTTTTTGTCCCTCTGTTGTCGCCATTCTCTCTCTCTATCATAATGCATTGTGGGAAGAAGGAGCTCATTCTCCTCTCAGTCTGGAGTACAGAGGACATCCACCATTTTATCCCTATTGTGACAGCATTGTCCCTGTTTGGAGCCACCAGATGCCTAGGACTCTCACCCTACATGGACTATGAAAAAGAACCTAGCACTCAACTTGATGCTTTGAAGTGGATTTTATTGTAGTGGTACTCAAAAAACGTTTCGGTCCTACATATGGACCTTCGTCAGTAACGTACTAGAGAGTAGTAAGAGGACCATAGGGTCAAGAGGCACGAGGAAGCGGCGTTTGTGCGCCAGATAGGAGCGGTACTGCGGAGACCGTGACAGATAATGGCGAGGACAGACGCGGATTCCACCGCTGGTCCAGCGGTGGAATCCGCGTCTGTCCTCGCCATTATCTGTCACGGTCTCCGCAGTACCGCTCCTATCTGGCGCACAAACGCCGCTTCCTCGTGCCTCTTGACCCTATGGTCCTCTTACTACTCTCTAGTACGTTACTGACGAAGGTCCATATGTAGGACCGAAACGTTTTTTGAGTACCACTACAATAAAATCCACTTCAAAGCATCAAGTTGAGTGCTAGGTTCTTTTTCATAGTCCATGAAGGTGTGGGAACCTATCCTTAGCACCACTCTTTCCAGTAGTGCACACGGCATTTTGTATGATTATTCTCACCCTACATGAGCTGCAGTCCTATGTCTGGATAGCAGACTGGTTCTATACGTGGTTTATAAACTGCTCAGCCATTTTGTTACAGGAAAGAAATATATCTTGGTACCGTGTTAGCCAGTAGATAGAAAAATATTTAGAATTGAGAGTCCTCAGTGGTTGATACCTTTTAATGGCTAACTGAAAAGATGGTAACAAATTGCAAGCTTTCGAGACTACATACGTCTCTTCATCAGGCAAAATCTTTGCCTGATGAAGAGACGTATGTAGTCTCGAAAGCTTGCAATTTGTTACCATCTTTTCAGTTAGCCATTAAAAGGTATCAACCACTGAGGACTCTCAATTCTAAATATTTTTCAGCCATTTTGTCACATGTAACTTTTTGAATACATGTGCTGATTAGTTGTCTTGTTGCTCCTGGTTTCACCGAATACATTTACTAACGTTCAATAAACTGCACAGACTTCAGGAATCAGTCTCCTTATTTGACTGCAGTAGGTGGGCTTAGCTGCCTGTCAGACTACGACCACACCTCAGGGTGACGTGTAGCAAGGACAGAACACAGAGGGCTGGGTAAAGAAGACTGGGAAAAATTTCAAGGACTGGAAAGAGAAGAGGAAAGAGGGCTGTGCAGAGCAGAGAAAAGACTGGGAAAAAGGAAAGTACTGGGCAGGGAAGAGTAAAGAAGACTAGGACCAATACAAAAGACTGGGCAGAGAAGAGCAAAGAGGACTGAGCAGGGAAGACGAAAGTAGACTGGGCAAAAGGCAAAGTATTGGAAAGAGTAAGGCTATGTGCACACGTTGCAGATTGGACTGTGGAATTTTCTGTGCTGATTCTGCATTTCTTGGCAGAAAACGCCAGGTCAGAATCTGCGCCTTTTTTTAGTATGTGCACACGTTGCAGATTTTTGTGCAGATTTCTTCCTTTTTTCACCCCTGCAGATTTCTATTATGGAATGGGTACAGAAACGCAGCAGATCTGCAAAAATAATTGACATGGTCCTTTTTTGAATCTGCTGCGTTTTCCGTGCAGATTTTTCCGCACCATTAGCACAGCATTTTATTTTTGCAATTGATTTACATTGTACTGTAAATCACTTGCAGATCTGCAGGAAATCTGCAACGTGTGCACATACCCTAAAAAAACAATGGGAACAATACACAGGACTGGGCAAAAAGAGGAAAGAAGATTGAGAAAGATGCAGAGGCAGGACTGGGCAGTGTACAAGAAAGAAGACTGGGCAAGATACAGAGTATTAAGGAGACTTAGTAGCTGTCTACAAATATCTGAAAGGCTGTCACATTGTAGAGGGATCATCATTCTCATTTGCACAAGGAAAAACTAGAAGCAAGGGGATGAATTTGAAAGGGAGAAGACAGATTAGATATTAGACAAAACTTTTTGACAGTTAGGTGATCAATGAGTGGAACAGGCGGCCACGAGAGGTGGCGAGTTCTCCTTCAATGGAAGTCTTAACACAGAGACTGAACAGACATCTTTCTGGGATGGCTTACTGAATCCTGCATTGAGCAGGGGGTTGGAAACGATGACCCCATAGGTCCCTTCCAACATTCTAGGATTCTATGATACTGGCCAGAGAAGGAAAAGGAAGACTGGGCAGAAAAAAAGTACTGAGCAGAGAAAAGAAAAGAACACTGGGTAATAAGCAGAGTTCTGGGGGGGGGGGGGGAAGAAAAGTACTAGGCAGAGAAAAAAGGCAAACTTGGCAAAATGCAAAGTACTGAGAAGAGAATAGAAAAGAAGACTGGGGACAATACAAAGGACTGGAAAGAGAAGAGGGAAGACGACTGGGTGACAGGCAGAGAACTGGACAGAGCAAAGAAAAGAAGACTGGTTAAATAAGCAGAGCACTGGGCAGAAAAGACAGAAGAAGACTAGGTAATAAACAGAGTACTGGATGGAGAAGAGAAAAGAAGGCTGCGAAAAAGCAAAGTATTGGGCAGAGAAGAAAAAAGAAGACTAGGTAAGATGTAAAGTACTGTGAAAAAAGACTGGGAAAAGAGGAAAGTACTGGGCAGAGAAGAAAGAAGAAGAATAGGTAAGATGCAGAGAACTTGGCAGAAAACAAAAAAGAAGGCTGGGAAAAACGCAAAGTACAGGGCAGACAAGAAAGAAGAAGACTATTCAATAGGGAAATGACGGGGAAGAGAATATAAAATAAGCCTGGGAATGATATAAAGGACTGAACAGAGAAGATGAAAGAGGACTGTGAAAGAGTCAGAGCACATTCACACTGTGGAAACTAACAGACTAAACCTAGATTAAAAGCCATGAGAAGTCCCCTGCAGTAAGTAAACAGTAGCAGTAGTAACATTGGAGACTTGACAATGGAATGTAACATCGGTTAAAAAACAGGAACTGAAGCTCTTGGGAGATAATTTGCATATTCCTGGTGCATTCTGGGAAGAGTGTAGGGTCGCCCCAAGTCTGAGGAACTTTGGGTGTAGCTGGATCGAGCTGCTTGGAGGATATTGTCAAACTAGGAATTGAAGCTTGTGCGTGAATCTTTACGGTGATGCCACAGACATTCATTTTTTTTACATGGAGAAGATCACCCATATGGTGTGCTGTAATGTGTGCTATATGTTTACAGACTTGCCAGAGGAAAAGACAAATTGTATGTGCCATAAATGCAAGCTTGTCAGAGGAAAATGTGCAAAGTCCTCAGGAGATAATAGCTACACTGAAGCTCATCAAAGAAGATGAGAATTTTCTTGACAGAGTAGAAGAATCTCTTCAGAATGATCCAAGAGAAGAACTTGTCAGTGTTCCTGCAGAAGCTAATGACAGAGTAGAAATAACTGTTCAGAAGGTTTGAAGTTAAGCACCTTTCAATGTACCTGCAGAAGAATAGAAATGGAAGCATGTGACCCAAAGAAGCAGGAGGATGAAGTCAGCACCCATACCGATGAAGAACTGCTACCAGGTTCTCACGCAGGACAACTATGAAGATGTACATCATAAAAGTGCTTTGCCTACAAAGAACACTCCAGTAAGAAATCCGAAGCCTCTTGAAGGGAGAAAAAGAAGCGCTGTTGTGAAGAAGAAACGGAGAATGATGGTCAGCGGGGATTCCCTACTGAGGGGAACAGAAGCCGCTATCTGCCGACCGGACATTACCTCACAAGAAGAGTGCTGTCTTCCAGGTGCCCAAATCAAAGATGTGTCTGATACACGTAGGAACAAATGACACAACAAAAAAGGACCTGGAAACTATTTGCAGAAACTTTGAAGACCTAGGAACCGGGAGCACTGGTTGTCTTCTCATCCATCCTCCCAGTGGATGGACCTCGACCAAGCAGATTGAACAGGATTCTACAGGTGAATAACTGGCAACATAGATAGTGCCATGAGCAACATTTTGGGTTCCTTGACCATGGAGTGAATTACCTGTATGATGGACTTCATGCTAGAGATGGGTTGCAGCTTACGAAAACAGGAAAACACATATTTGGTAGATGCCTTGCTACACTCATGAGGGGAGCTATAAATTAGAGCAATATGGGATGGGAAATATACAGCTATAAAAAAATATGTACCTAATGAATTCTTTCGAGAACCCTGCTATTAAAATATGAAATAACAATAGCAACAAACTCTGAAAGAAAATAGTGGAGCAAGACAAGCCAACTACAAACTAAAATGTGTCTATACAAATGCACAGAGCATGGAAAACAAACAAGCAGAATTGAAGCTGCTAACACAGGAAGACAGATATGATGTCATAAGCAACATTGAAACTTGGAGTGATGATACAAATGCTTGGAATGCAAACCCTGAAGGCTACAACTTATTTATTACAAACAGGATTAACAAGAAGGGAGGAAGTGTTGCATTGTGTTTTAGGAAAACTTCTATCTCCACAGAGATCCAAGCTTCAGAGACTGTCAGCTCTGCAAAAACTGTATGGGTAAGGAGACAAGGGCAAGGAGAAAAGAACAGAAAGGACGCTATTGTAGATGTTTACTATAGGCCATCAGGATCGAATGAAGATATAAATGAACTCTTTTTACATTACATGTGTCTGTTCTCGAAAAAGTATGACATAGTGATCATGGGAGATTTTAACTAGTCAGATATTTGATGGGAATCTCTCTCAGGCAAAAGTACTGGGTCCTGAAAATTATTATCTTCTGCTGACAACTTTATCTTTCAAAAAGTAGAAGAATGCACAAGAGGAGCTGCAATTTTGGACTTAATTCTTACCAACAGGGAGGAGATAGTTGAGGAAGTAAAGGTGGCTGGGTATTTAGGAGGCAGCGATCATGCTATCCTCAAATTTTGAATTACAAGAGGAGGTAGACCAGTGAGGACTCAGCCTTTAAAATAGGACTTAAGAAAGGCAGATTTTAATAGACTCAAACAGAGGGTATGAAAGGTCCAATGACTGGATATTCTAAAGGACAGAAATGTCTAAGAAGGATGGGAAATTTTGCTAAATGAAACTCTCACTGCACAATCTGTAACAATCCTGAAAAGAAAAAATAATTTGAATCATTTAAAGAGACCAGGGCAGATTAACAGAGAACTTACACACTTGCTTAAGAGAAAAAAATGTATATCAAGTGGAAAGAAGGGGTCGTGTCTAAAGAATATAATGCTGTCTGCAGGGAATGCAGGGCAAGAGTTAAAAGAGCTAAAGTCAGTAATGAAGTGAAGCAAGAACATTAAAAAATGTGGGGGGCATGTCAAAAGTAGTGTTGAGCGATACCGTCCGATACTTGAAAGTATCGGTATCGGAAAGTATCGGCCGATACCGGCAAAGTATCGGATCTAATCCGATACCGATACCCGATACCAATACAAGTCAATGGGACTCAAGTATCGGACGGTATCCCTGATGGTTCCCAGGGTCTGAAGGAGAGGAAACTCTCCTTCAGGCCCTGGGATCCATATTAATGTGTAAAAGAAAGAATTAAAATAAAAAATATTGCTATACTCACCTCTCCGACGCAGCCTGGACCTTACCGAGGGAACCGGCAGCGTTCTTTGCTTAAAATGCGCTCGTTTACTGCCTTCCGTGATGTCACGGCTTGTGATTGGTCGCGTGCCGCCCATGTGGCCGCGACGCGACCAATCACAGCAAGCCGTGACGTAATTTCAGGTCCTGAATGCCTAATTCTGCATTCAGGACCTAAAAATTACGTCATGGCTTGCTGTGATTGGTCGCGTCGCGGCCACATGGGCGGCACGCGACCAATCACAAGCCGTGACGTCACGGAAGGCAGTAAACGCGCGCATTTTAAGCAAAGAACGCTGCCGGTTCCCTCGGTAAGGTCCAGGCTGCGTCGGAGAGGTGAGTATAGCAATATTTTTTATTTTAATTCTTTCTTTTACACATTAATGTTGTTTCGATACCGATACCCGATACCACAAAAGTATCGGATCTCGTTATCGGAATTCCGATACCCGCAAGTATCGGCCGATACCCGATACTTGCGGTATCGGAATGCTCAACACTAGTCAAAAGCAAAAGAAAAGCCAAAGATGCTATAGGATATTTAGAGGATGAAAAGGGTAAAGTCGTCAAAGTGGTCAAAAATTATGTTGAGAAGGCCGAACTTTTATATTCCTATTTTGCATCTGTGTTCTCTAAGAAAACAATAGTAACATGAACTGATCTTCATGGTGCCATCAAAGGAATAAAAGAATCCACTCTATCGATAAACAGAAAGATGGTGAGGGAACACTTAGCTAATTTACATGAATTTACACCTCCTGGTCCAGATGAATTACATCCTAAGGTACTGAAAGAGTTAGCAAAGGAAATTGCAGAACCACTAGCCAGAATCTTTGAAAAATCCTGGAGAACAGGAGAAGTCACAGAAGATTGGAGAATGGAAATTGTTATCCCTATCTTCAAAAAATCATGGGTAAGGCTGGCAACAGCTGAAACGCATAAGTTTATCATATGAGCTCCTGGACATGGTAAACATTTACACGATTTTAAAATGAATCAATAAATGTGGATATTTATCTTCCTCACACTGTCTTGCTGGAAATCTCTCTTTTCTGATTTAGCTTCAAAAAAGGAAAGAAGACGGAGAAAGGAAATTACAGGCCAATGAGCCTTACTTCTATACCAGGAAATACATTTGAAAAAATTATTAAACAGCAGGTATGTAAGAACTTGGATAATGATACATTAATTAACCAGAGGCAGCATGGGTTTGCAGCAACAAGTCATGCCAGACTAATCTAATTTTCTTCTATGATAGAATCACTGACTGGGTGGAGCAGGGAAATGTGGTAGGTATAATATATCTCAACTTCAGCAAAGCATTTGATAAAGTATCTCATACTATCCTTATTGAAAAAATGACTAAGTATGGAATTGACAAGGCTATGGTTAGATGGATTCATAACTGGCTCGATATAAATGAACTGAAGGTAAACTAATCAAATTTGCAGACGATGCAAAGCTAGTAGGGATAGCTAACACTAGAGAAGACAGAGAAAGGATTCAGAAGGATCTAGATAAGCTTGAACAATGGGTGGCGACTAACAGAATGGTATTTAACAGGGAGAAATGCAAGATTCAACATCTGGGCAAGAAAAACAAAAATTACATTTATAGAATGGGAGGAATAGAACTAAGCAGCAGTACGTGTGAAAAAGACTTGGGTTTACTAATAGATCACAAGTTGCACATGGATCAACAGTGTGATGCAGCAGCAAAAAAGCAAACACAGTTCTAGGATGTACAGAGAAGCATAGAGTCTAGATCATGTCAAGTAATTATCCACCTATACTCCTCCTTGGTCAGGCCTCATCTGGAATAGTGGGTCCAGTTATGGGCGCCATATTTTAAAAAAGACATTGAAAAACTAAAGCAAGTTCAGAGATAAGCTATCAAGATGGTGAGCGGACTGCAAAGTATGTCCAACGAGGAATGGTTAAAGGATCTGGGAATGTTTAGCTTGTAAAGAAGTCTAAGGGGAGAATTAATAGCTGTCTAGAAATATCTTAAAGGGAACCTATCACCCCGTTTTTTTCGGTATGAGATAAAAATACTGTTAAATATGGCCTGAGCTGTGCATTACAATAGTGTAGTTTGTGGACCCCGATTCCCCACCTATGCTGCCGAAATACGTTACCAAAGTAGTCATTTTCGCCTGTCAATCAGGCTGGTCAGGTCGGATGGGCGTGGCTTCTTCCCCCAGATATTGCGTAGTTTTCCGTTGGTGGCGTAGTGGTGTGCGCATGTCCAAGGTCCCCAATCCTGCACGGGGGGGTGAAAATAGCAGCGATGTCCGTTATTCCATTGGTGGTCGGTGGGCGCGGCCATCTTCCTTTGGCCGCGCGTGCGCAGAAGCGGCGCTCTGCTGGCCGCGGCTTCAGGAAAATGGCTGCCGCGATCTCCATCTGCGCACGCGCGGCATCCCGCGGCCATTTTCCTGAAGCCGCGGCCAGCAGAGCACCGCTTCTGCGCACGCGCGGCCAAAGGAAGATGGCCGCGCCCACCGACCACCAATGGAATAACGGACATCGCTGCTATTTTCACCCCCCCGTGCAGGATTGGGGACCTTGGACATGCGCACACCACTACGCCACCAACGGAAAACTACGCAATATCTGGGGGAAGAAGCCACGCCCATCCGACCTGACCAGCCTGATTGACAGGCGAAAATGACTACTTTGGTAACGTATTTCGGCAGCATAGGTGGGGAATCGGGGTCCACAAACTACACTATTGTAATGCACAGCTCAGGCCATATTTAACAGTATTTTTATCTCATACCGAAAAAAACGGGGTGATAGGTTCCCTTTAAGGGAGAAAATACAGAATAGATATTAGAAACATCTTTTATGAATTTTGCATTGAGCAGGGGGTTGGACAAAATGACCCTTGAGGTCCCTTCCAACATTCTATGATTTTATAATTTTTTTATGATAAAAAGTGTGTACTGTTATGACCCCAATGGCGAGGGTCTCAGAGGAACAAGTAAGTCTGCGACGTACAAAAATCCAGCTCATAGGGCTGTGGTAACTGGGTTGACCATATATCTACTCCTAACGCCAACACTAGAAGTAGCCGGGGAACATGCCTACGTTGGTCGCTAGATGTCTCGCGCCAGCCGGAGGACTAACTACCCCTAGAAGAGGAAAACAAAGACCTCTCTTGCCTCCAGAGAATAGACCCCAAAAGTATGATACAAGCCCCCCACAAATAATAACGGTGAGGTAAGAGGAAATGACAAACACAGAGATGAACTAGGTTTAGCAAAGAGAGGCCCGCTTACTAATAGCAGAATGTAGTAAGATAACTTATATGGTCAACGAAAACCCTAACAAAAATCCACACTGGAGATTCAAGAACCCCCGAACCGTCTAACGGCCCGGGGGGAGAACTCCAGCCTCCCTAGAGCTTCCAGCAAGGGTAGGATACAGATATGTACAAGCTGGACAAAAATGCAAACAAAAACAAATAGCAAAAAGCAAGAAAGCAGACTTAGCTTAATTTAGCAGGAACCAGGATCAGTAGACAAGAGCACAACAGATTAGCTCTGATTACAACGTTGCCAGGCATTGAACTGAAGGTCCAGGGAGCTTATATAGCAACACCCCTGACCTAACGACCCAGGTGAGCATACAAGGGATGAATGACATACCCAGAGTCAAATCACTAGTAGCCACTAGAGGGAGCCAAAAGGTAAATTCACAACAGTACCCCCCCCTTAGTGAGGGGTCACCGAACCCTCACCAAGACCACCAGGGCGATCAGGATGAGCGGCGTGAAAGGCACGAACTAAATCGGCCGCATGCACATCAGAGGCGACCACCCAGGAATTATCCTCCTGACCATAGCCCTTCCACTTGACCAGGTACTGAAGCCTCCGCCTGGAGAGACGAGAATCTAAGATCTTCTCCACCACGTACTCCAACTCGCCCTCAACCAACACCGGAGCAGGAGGCTCAGCAGAAGGAACCACAGGCACAACGTACCGCCGCAACAAGGACCTATGAAATACGTTGTGGATGGCAAACGACACCGGAAGATCCAGGCGAAAGGATACAGGATTAATGATTTCCAATATCTTGTAAGGACCAATGAAGCGAGGCTTAAATTTGGGAGAGGAGACCTTCATAGGAACAAATCGAGAAGACAGCCATACCAAATCCCCAACGCGAAGTCGGGGACCCACACCGCGGCGGCGGTTGGCAAAACGCTGAGCCTTCTCCTGTGACAACTTCAAGTTGTCCACCACATGACTCCAGATCCGCTGCAACCTATCCACCACGGAATCCACCCCAGGACAGTCAGAAGGCTCCACATGTCCCGAGGAAAAACGAGGATGGAAACCAGAGTTGCAGAAAAATGGCGAAACCAAGGTGGCGGAACTAGCCCGATTATTAAGGGCAAATTCAGCCAACGGCAAGAAGGTCACCCAATCATCCTGATCAGAAGAGACAAAACACCTCAAATAAGCCTCCAGAGTCTGATTAGTTCGCTCCGTTTGTCCGTTAGTCTGGGGATGGAAAGCGGATGAAAACGACAACTCAATGCCCATCCTACCACAAAAGGATTGCCAGAACCTGGAAACAAACTGGGATCCTCTGTCCGACACAATATTCTCAGGAATGCCGTGCAAACGAACCACGTTCTGGAAGAACACAGGAACCAGATCAGAAGAGGAGGGCAGCTTAGGCAAAGGAACCAAATGGACCATCTTGGAGAAACGATCACATATCACCCAGATGACAGACATGCCCTGAGACACCGGAAGATCAGAAATGAAATCCATAGAGATGTGTGTCCAAGGTCTCTTCGGGACAGGCAAGGGCAAGAGCAACCCGCTGGCACGAGAGCAGCAAGGCTTAGCTCGAGCACAAGTACCACAGGACTGCACAAATAACCGCACATCCCTTGACAAGGAAGGCCACCAAAAGGACCTGGCCACCAGATCTCTGGTGCCAAAAATTCCCGGGTGCCCTGCCAACACCGAGGAATGAACCTCGGAAATGACTCTGCTGGTCCATCTAGCAGGCACAAACAATCTGTCAGGTGGACAAGAGTCAGGCCTACCAGCCTGAAATCTCTGTAACACACGTCGCAGATCTGGAGAAATAGCAGACACGATAACTCCTTCCTTAAGAATACCCACAGGCTCAGCGACTCCAGGAGCATCAGGCACAAAGCTCCTAGACAGAGCATCGGCCTTCACATTCTTAGAACCTGGTAAATACGAGACCACAAAGTCAAAACGGGAGAAAAACAATGACCAGCGGGCCTGTCTAGGATTCAGGCGCTTAGCAGACTCGAGATACATCAGATTTTTGTGATCAGTCAAGACCACCACACGATGCTTAGCACCCTCGAGCCAATGACGCCACTCCTCAAATGCCCACTTCATGGCCAACAACTCCCGATTGCCCACATCATAATTTCGCTCTGCCGGCGAAAACTTCCTAGAGAAAAAGGCACAAGGTCTCATAGTAGAGCAACCAGGGCCTCTCTGCGACAAAACGGCCCCTGCCCCAATCTCCGAAGCATCCACCTCAACCTGAAAGGGAAGTGAGACGTCAGGCTGGCACAAAACAGGCGCCGAAGTAAACCGGCGTTTCAACTCCTGGAAAGCCTTTACGGCAGCAGGAGCCCAGTTAGCTACATCAGAGCCTTTCTTGGTCATATCCGTCAGCGGTTTAACAACGCTAGAGAAATTTGCGATAAAACGACGGTAGAAGTTAGCAAAACCCAAGAACTTCTGAAGACTCTTAACTGACGAGGGTTGAGTCCAATCATGAATAGCTCGGACCTTGACTGGATCCATCTCCACAGCAGAAGGGGAAAAAATGAACCCCAAAAAGGGAACCTTCTGTACACCAAAGAGACACTTTGAGCCTTTTACAAACAAAGAATTTTCATGCAGAATCTCAAAAACCATCCTGACCTGCTCCACATGCGAGTCCCAATCATCAGAAAAAACCAGAATATCATCCAGATAAACAATCAAAAATTTATCCAGATACTTCCGGAAAATGTCATGCATGAAGGACTGAAAAACTGAAGGTGCATTAGAGAGCCCAAATGGCATCACCAAGTACTCAAAATGACCTTCGGGCGTATTGAATGCGGTTTTCCATTCATCGCCCTGCCTAATGCGCACAAGGTTGTACGCACCACGAAGGTCTATCTTGGTGAACCACTTGGCACCTTTAATCCGGGCAAACAAATCTGACAACAGCGGCAAAGGATACTGAAATTTGACAGTGATCTTATTTAAAAGCCGATAGTCAATACAAGGCCTCAAAGATCCGTCCTTTTTGGCCACAAAAAAGAATCCCGCACCAAGAGGGGAAGAAGAAGGACGGATATGCCCCTTCTCAAGAGACTCCTTGATATATGAACGCATCGCGGTATGTTCAGGTACCGACAGATTAAACAGTCTCCCCTTAGGAAACTTACTGCCAGGAATCAAATCTATTGCACAGTCACATTCCCTATGAGGAGGCAGTGCACTGGACTCAGACTCGCTGAAGACATCCTGATAATCAGACAAATACGCCGGAACTTCCGAAGGCGTAGAAGAAGCAATAGACAAGGGCAGGGAATCTCCATGAATTCCATGGCAGCCCCAACTTGACACTGACATAGCCTTCCAGTCCAAGACTGGATTATGGGTCTGTAACCATGGCAGCCCCAAAACAACCAAATCATGCATTTTATGCAGAACAAGAAAACGTATTACCTCCCGATGTTCGGGAGTCATGCACATGGTAACCTGTGTCCAAAACTGCGGTTTATTTTTTGCCAATGGCGTAGAATCAATACCCCTAAGAGGGATAGGATTTTCCAATGGCTCAAGAACAAATCCGCAGCGCTTGGCAAATGACAGATCCATAAGGCTCAGGGCAGCACCTGAGTCCACAAACGCCATGACAGGATACGATGACAGTGAGCAAATCAAAGTTACAGATAGAATAAATTTAGGTTGCAAATTACCAATGGCGACCGGACTAACAACCTTAGTAAGTCGTTTAGAGCATGCTGAGATAACATGTGTAGAATCACCACAGTAGTAACACAAGCCATTCTGGCGTCTATGAATTTTCCGCTCATTTCTAGTCAGGATTCTATCACATTGCATTAAATCAGGTGCCTGTTCAGACAACACCATGAGGGAATTTGCGGTTTTGCGCTCCCGCAACCGCCGGTCGATTTGAATAGCCAGGGCCATAGAATCATTCAGACCTGTGGGAATGGGAAAACCCACCATCACATTCTTAATGGCTTCAGAAAGGCCATTTCTAAAATTTGCAGCCAATGCACACTCGTTCCACTGGGTCAGCACGGACCATTTCCGAAATTTTTGGCAATACACTTCAGCCTCGTCCTGGCCCTGAGACATAGCCAGCAAGGCTTTTTCTGCCTGAATCTCAAGATTGGGTTCCTCATAAAGCAGACCGAGCGCCAGAAAAAACGCATCAACGTCAGCCAATGCCGGATCTCCTGGCGCCAGCGAGAAAGCCCAATCCTGAGGGTCGCCCCGTAAAAAAGAAATAACAATTTTTACTTGCTGAGCGGAGTCTCCAGATGAACAGGGTCTCAGGGACAAAAACAATTTACAATTATTCCTGAAATTTCTAAACTTAAATCGGTCTCCGGAAAACGGTTCAGGAATCGGTATCTTAGGTTCTGACATAGGATTTCTGATAACATAATCTTGTATGCCCTGCACACGAGCAGCAAGCTGGTCCACACTTGTAATCAAGGTCTGGACATTCATGTCTGCAGCAAACACAAGCCACTCAGAGGTAAAGGGGAAAAGAAAAAAAAAAAAAATGAGAAAGAGAAAAAAAACCTCAGAACTTTCTTTCTTATAATCCCGCTTCTGCAATGCATTTAACATTTAATACTGGCCTGGCAAACTGTTATGACCCCAATGGCGAGGGTCTCAGAGGAACAAGTAAGTCTGCGACGTACAAAAATCCAGCTCATAGGGCTGTGGTAACTGGGTTGACCATATATCTACTCCTAACGCCAACACTAGAAGTAGCCGGGGAACATGCCTACGTTGGTCGCTAGATGTCTCGCGCCAGCCGGAGGACTAACTACCCCTAGAAGAGGAAAACAAAGACCTCTCTTGCCTCCAGAGAATAGACCCCAAAAGTATGATACAAGCCCCCCACAAATAATAACGGTGAGGTAAGAGGAAATGACAAACACAGAGATGAACTAGGTTTAGCAAAGAGAGGCCCGCTTACTAATAGCAGAATGTAGTAAGATAACTTATATGGTCAACGAAAACCCTAACAAAAATCCACACTGGAGATTCAAGAACCCCCGAACCGTCTAACGGCCCGGGGGGAGAACTCCAGCCTCCCTAGAGCTTCCAGCAAGGGTAGGATACAGATATGTACAAGCTGGACAAAAATGCAAACAAAAACAAATAGCAAAAAGCAAGAAAGCAGACTTAGCTTAATTTAGCAGGAACCAGGATCAGTAGACAAGAGCACAACAGATTAGCTCTGATTACAACGTTGCCAGGCATTGAACTGAAGGTCCAGGGAGCTTATATAGCAACACCCCTGACCTAACGACCCAGGTGAGCATACAAGGGATGAATGACATACCCAGAGTCAAATCACTAGTAGCCACTAGAGGGAGCCAAAAGGTAAATTCACAACAGTGTACCCAATAAGAATGGTACGTAACTCTTAAATCTCACCTCTATCTCCGGTCTGGGTACTGCTCTGCACATGTCAATTTTGAGGTCTGCTGGCACATAGCGAGGTGAGATACTAGAGATAGGCTACACCTTGTTGCGATGGGATGTCTTTTATGTTCTTTTTTAATAAAAATACTAAGTCCCCTATGTTATTACAACTACTACTATTTATTTACTGCACATAAAAAAGAGGTAGAAATGCTGCACTGCTACCACATCTATGGGGCAATTGATTTGGAAGTGCCACAGGACAAAATGAATAAAGGGGCAACTAGATCTGGAGGTGCCCAACCCAAAGAAAGGCAGTGTACCTGCTGGTGTAAGAGCTGGAAGATGAGTAATGTATGCAAAGCATTTGTAGCTCATTCGTTTCCTATGACTCTGATCCTCATGTAACGACCAAATAAGGTTTTGTTAATTCACATACCGTTGGTGAGTCCCGCTCTTTTTCCAGCTTTTGCATTTTTATACTCTTGAAGTAAAGTAATGGACAGACAGAAGACTGGGAAAGAAGTAGAAAATTTAGCAGACAGATGAAGACTGGATACAGAATAGTTTACTGGGTAATAGCGGAGGAGAAAACTGGACAGAGAGGAAAAGATGGGCTCCCAAGGCTGCAGCATCTCTGGGCTTGTCACCATCGAGCACATCGGGATGTCATTTTTCGGGAATTGAAGCCTCAGTGACTAGCGGTCATGTCATCGAGGTTACTACAGGTCACTGAGGCTGCGTGAGATCCCCGCTAGCACCATGAGAAAGTTGCACGGTGTAGAGGCGAGTTCACCGCAGTGAAATTCTCCCAGTGAACTGCAGTGAACTTGCCTGTGCACCGTGTGACTTTTTCATGGTGCTAGCGGAAATCTCACCGGAGTCAGTGCAGTTCAGCCTTGCTGGGAACACAGCCTCAGTTACGGGAGGTAACCTCAATGACATCACCGCTGGTCACTGACGCTGCGCTCGCAGCAGCTCTTTCACCAATGGTTCTCAGCCTGGTCAGTCGCATCTTGGCACCACCCAGGTTGAAACCTATTTCTCTCCCAGACATGGATTACGGCCTGGGACAGAACCACAGACAGCTATGGAATATTATTATTTTTTATTTTAGTTTTATTACAGGAGAACGAGGGCTTCGGTGAAGTTAAGCGTTTAGTGAGCATAACTGTGTTTGTTATTTTTAAATAACATAAAAAGGAATAGTGTGTTTTGTTTTTATTTCCAGTAAAATACTTTATTCTGGCTGTGTCTTTATTTACCATATAACTATAGGATTAGTAATGGATCGGTGTCTTATAGATGCTTCTCCATTACTAAGCCGTGGGCTTGAAGTCACCTGACAATACAAAGGTGACATCAACCCCACAAATATGAACCCCACTTGCCACAGCTGCAGGGCAATTGGGAAGAGCCGGGCAAAGCACCAGAATGGGAGGCAATATCCTTACCAGCCTGAGAATACCAGCCCCCAGCTGTCCGCTTTAGCAAGGCTGGTTGTCAAATTATTTAATTACTTATGATAACCAGCCTTGCTGAAGCTGGCAGCTGATTGTTGCAGCCCCCAGCTGTGAGTTTTGCTTGCCTGGCTGGTTATCACAAATAGAGTAAACCCACCCCGTTGTATTTTTTTAAATTATTTATTTACCACACAGGAGCGGCTGATGAATACTCCCATCAGCCGCTAAAGCTCTCGCTGTTATTAGTGGCAGCAGGTGTTGGATGATGGGAGCAGTAGTCCTATCAGCTGACACCAATGACCGGAGGTAAACTTTCTACCTCCGCTCACAGCTGCAGGCTCACGCTGTCATTTGACAATATAGGAAATGTGGCTGTCTGACCGGCGCTGATAATTTTACCGCCGATCACAAGTGGTGTTTGCCACGCTGTCATAAACATGACAATGTGGCAAACACTGCATGATTGGGCCCCCATTCAAATGAATAGGGTCCAGGTTCGGGTCCGCTGCTCAGTGTCTCTGCTGGATGACAGGCTGTATGTTCACATCATGTAATCATGAAACGTTGCAGACTGCCATCTAGAGGTAGCAGAGCCGAGTGTGAGGTCACATCTTGCTGTCCTTAACTTTTCTGCAGCAAATACGCTGCAAAAAATGATACCTGCATATTTGCAGCATTTTTTCAGCAAAGCACAAAATCCTGATGACAAAAAAAACAATGTTTGTGCATGAGATTTCTGAAATCTCATAGGCTTTGCTGGTACTGTAAAAAGCAGCTGAAAATTAGCATAAAAAAGCAGCAAATATGCCCAGTGTGAACATAGCCGTACAGAGAATTGTACTGTAAATTTAGAGAAGAACATCTTAAGACGCTGATGATGATGATGATGAAACCTGCCCAGTGTAAAGGCTTAATACAATATCTATCCTGACTGATGTGTGGGCATAACTGGGGTGTGGACGAGACTGACATGTGTGGGCATTATTGGTGCATGCAGAAGTGACTGGTGTGTGCAGACGTGAGTGGGGTGTCGTGAGGAGGCTAATGGTCACGTAGTCAATGGGAGGTATATGTCGCAGAGATGGCTGCTCTCTGTGATGTAACCCGCAGTATACTTTCCAGTGCACGTAAGCACGAAGAGGTTCCCTTGTTGCACCTGGGACCGGGTTACGGGTAGCTGTGAGAGATGGGTGGGTCTGGCTACCCACATACCTCACCTCTGGGTGTGGTTACAGCCTATATAATGGAGGCTGTTGTTTGGCACATAGTCTGTGTGTTGGGAGGGAGAAGTGTTATGATCCGGTGACCTTGGAGCCGCATGAAAACTTTCTCTGGAGTCGGTGGAACCTGTACTGACCGCAAATCCTGAACTAACACCGCAACTAGAAGTAGCCCTGGGGTGTGCCTAACAAACCCTAGACACCTTGACACAGCCGGAGGACTAAATACCCCTATAGATGGAAATAGGAATGCTATCTTGCCTCAGAGCAGACCCCCAAAGGATAGGCAGCCCCCCACGAATAATGACTGTGAGTAGGAGAAGAATAGACACACGCAGGTAGAAAACAGGATTTAGCAAAAGAGGCCACTCTAGCTAAATAGGAAAGGATAGGACAGATTACTAGGCGGTCAGTATTAAAACCCTTCCAAAAATATCCACAACAGATAATACAAAAAGTTCCACAATCTAACTAAAGACATGGAATGTATATCTGCCACTCCAGAGAATCCAGCAAGACTGAGAAAATACTGACACAATCTAAGCTGGACAAGAAAACACAAAGAATAGCACTGAATTGTGAAGCACACAGCATGTGTGCCACAGGAAAAAAAAACCAGACACTTATCTTTGCTGATTTGGCAGAAAGACAGGAGGAACCAGGCAGAGGTCCAACACCTGCCAACAACAATTGACAACTGGCAAGGACTAATGAATCCTGCACACCTAAATACCCCAGTCAGAACTGCAATCAGCAGACACACCTGACCAGGACTGCAACCCAGGGACAACTGCATTACCACCTACTACCACCGGAGGGAACCCAAAAGCAGAATTCACAACAGAGAAGGCCTCCTGTGTGTGTGGCTCCAGACCGAGCCTGAATACTGAACATCACCCCATCCTGTGTGCCCAAGGCCTGGTGGAGCAGAGCCCTGCTATGCACATTTGTATTCTGCTTGCCTGATTTTAAGGCTGTTAATTTTCTGTTTGTGCTTCAGGGGTTTATAAAGCTAGAAACCCACATGAACTTTTGAAGGAACGAGCCTCCTGTTTTCCTCCCATCGCAAACAAGTGGGTAAAACCCCTACAGTGTGTAGACGTGAATGTTGTGTGCGGACATGAATGGTGTGTGCGGACCTGAGTGGTGTGCGCGGACCTGAGTGGTGTGTGCGGACCTGAGTGGTGTGTGTGGATGTAACTATCATGTGGGCCTCACTGGTGTATGCAGAAGTGACTGTCGATTGTAGACGTGAGTGGTGTGTGTGGACATGAGTGGTGTGTGCGGACGTGAGTGGTGTGTGCGGACGTGAGTGGTGTGTGCGGACGTGAGTGGTGTGTGCAGACGTGAGTGGTGTGTGTGGATGTGAGAGGTGTGTGCGGACGTGAGTGGTGTGTACGGACATGAGTGGTGTGTGCGGACGTGAGTGGTGTGTGTGGACGTGAGTGGTGTGTGCGGACGTGAATGTTGTGTGCGGACGTGAGTGGTGTGTGCAGACATGAGTGGTGTGTGTGGACACGAGTGGTGTGTGCGGACGTGAATGTTGTGTGCGGACGTGAGTGGTGTGTGCGGACATGAGTGGGGTGTGCGGACATGAGTGGGGTGTGTGGACATGAATGGTGTGTGTGGACGTGAATATTGTGTGTGGATGTGAGTGGTGTGTGTGGACATGAGTGGTGTGTGGACGTGAGTGGTGTGTGCGGACGTGAGTGGTGTGTGCGGACGTGAGTGGTGTGTGCGGACGTGAGTGGTGTGTGCGGACGTGAGTGGTGTGTGCGGACGTGAGTGGTGTGTGCGCACGTGAGTGGTGTGTGTGGACATGAGTGGTGTGTGCGGACGTGAATGTTGTGTGCGGACGTGAGTGGTGTGTGCGGACATGAGTGGGGTGTGTGGACATGAATGATGTGTGTGGACGTGAATATTGTGTGTGGATGTGAGTGGTGTGTGTGGACGTGAGTGGTGTGTGTGGACGTGAGTGGTGTGTGCGGACGTGAGTGGTGTGTGTGGACGTGAGTGGTGTGTGTGGACGTGAGTGGTGTGTGCGGATGTGAGTGGTGTGTGCGGATGTGAGTGGTGTGTGAGGATGTGAGTGGTGTGCGTAGATGTGAACGTGGTGTGTGCGGACATGAGTGGTGTGTGCAGATGTGAGTAGTGTGTGCAGACGTGAGTGGTGTGTGTAGATGTGAACGTGGTGTGTGCGGACGTGAGTGGTGTGTGCGGATGTGAGTGGTGTGTGCGGACGTGAGTAGTGTGTGCGGACGTGAGTGGTGTGTGCGGACGTGAGTGGTGTGTGCGAACGTGAGTGGTGTGTGCGGACGTGAGTGGTGTGTGCAGACGTGAGTGATGTGTGCGGACGTGAGTGGTGTGTGCAGACGTGAGTGGTGTGTGTGGACGTGAGTGGTGTGTGCGGACGTGAGTGGTGTGTGCGGATGTGAGTGGTATGTGCGGACATGAGTGGTGTGTGCGGACGTGAGTAGTGTGTGCGGACGTGAGTGGTGTGTGTAGATGTGAACGTGGTGTGTGTGTACGTGTATGTTGTGTGCGGACGTGACTGCTGTGTGTCGACGTGACTGACATGTGTGGGCATTACTGGTGTATGCAGAAGTGACTGCTGTGTGTGGACGTGAGTGGTGTGAGCAGACGTGAGTGATGTGTGCGGACGTGAGTGGTGTGTGCAGACGTGAGTGGTGTGTGCGGACGTGAGTGGTGTGTGTGGACATGAGTGTTGTGTGTGGACGTCACTGACATGTGTGGGCATTACTGGTGTATGAAGAAGTGACTGCTATTGCAGCGCCCCAGAGTCCTGGTCGTTGCAGTAATGTCATTCTTCCACCAGGGGGAGTGATATTACGTCTGATGGCAATAAAGGAGAACCTCTGTCCAGGTATCACAAACCATACACCACACTTCACACTCCAGACCACCAGGGAGAGCAAAGGTTCTATCTATTAGGCCACTCCTCACAGAAGGGTAAAACTGGTGGGCTGGATAGAAAGTTAGAGAGACGCTGCCTGGGTTTTGACCCACAGAGTTCCTGTCAGGGAGACAGGGGGAAAGGAGGAACATCTGAGCTGCAGACAGAGGGTCCCTGACAGGGGTGGGATCCTGTCAGAGGCCTAGCTAGACAGAAAGACACGGAGCTGCGCCTGCAACACGTGCGGCAGCATCCTAAGAAAGGACACGAAGAGAACTGTGTTGTAGAGAGTGAGAAACAAAGTCACAGCACTAGGAGAAAACACCGGGAGGAGTTCTGCCCTGTAAAGGCTGCCTCCTTCTGAGGCACGTAGCCGGTGGCCGGAACACCGAGGGAGTGATAGACTCTTCGCTTTACTTCAGAGACCGGCAGGACAGTCAATTCCAAGTTGGCTGCCCGACCTTAATACCTAAGAAGACACGGTGGCAAATTGTGGGGGTCGGGGCGTCTCTAGGGTCCCTATAAATAAGCCTCAGGCCATCAGTCATACGGGTTTGTCCTATCCATATCATCTGGGGGACAGAGAGGAAGACATCTAGAACATCTATGAAAGTTGTGAGGACCTTACCAAGTTGCTCAGCAGGGAGGTACTACAACACACAGGCGCTAGTAGGAAGGCTACTGATTTCCACCTGGATAAGGGGACTCTGGATTTGCCTTCAGACCGTCTGGACTCTGCCTGCCCTGTGATTCGGTGCCTTGGACTGTGGATGCTGAAGCCTTCAGTAAAGGTAAAGAGACTGCAACCTTGTGTCCTCGTTATTCACTGAGCCTTACACCATCTCCACTTCTGGGAAGCCCTGGGAGTATACTTCACCTGTGGGAAGGTATACCATCTAGCTGCCATAACATCACCCCATTGGACCCCTAAGCAGCGTCGGTCACCCTGACCGAATACCACAGGTGGCGTCACGAACTTTATACAAACTCTCCCTTTCATTGGACGCCCCTCAAAGGGCCACGGACCGTGTCGGGCCACCGTGACGTCCCCCGAACCGAAGGACCCGGTACCGAGTACCCCATTGCCCTTAACGTGGGGGCGTGCCACTATGTGTGGACGTGAGTGGTGTATGTGGATGTGACTGCTGTGTGTGGACATGAGTGGTGTGTGGATGTAAGTGATGTGTCCTCATGTGACTGGCTTGTATCTGTAGGGTTCTGCCAGGATTGATGGAAGCCGCTGGAGCTGTACCTGGGTGTAGTGCCCGCACATCTGGCCTTCCTGACAGGTGTCAGTAGTGAAGTTGTAGTAGTCGCGCTCTCGGTGCCAGTCAGCCATACCCAGCTCCACATCCAGGCTGGAGCCAGTCATCAAGAACAGGTTCTCGCCTCGGAAGCCTCTTTCTTCATTATGGTCCCAGATACATTTTGCTGCATAAGATATGGCCAGGTCTTCCAGCGTCTGGTCCCATCGCTGCAGACAAAGAACAACAGAAGCGTACGTCATTATAGCCACTTACTTTATTACACACCAGTATAAGAACGTCAGTACAAGCCCTTCTACACCCTGGGGTTCCTACGTACTCAGCATTCACATCAGGGTGGGTTCTCTCTAGAGACACTGACACTCTGACAACTGCCAAAACTATAGAGATAGCAGGGACCTCCAAATGGACTCAGCAGCCTGACACCAGACCTGGGAGATCACTGTACCAATGCCGTAAGGCCACACGTACTTTGCAGAGAGCGGTATATACACTGTGTTCCAAATTATTATGCAAATAACATTTCCTCCTATTTTCTCTAAATTACCTATCTGAATTGCAGTCATTGTTATTTTCCAGTCATCTACTATTCTAAGTATAATTGCAATGTTTTGGAACAAACTGCCTATGAAAACAGGATCTTTTAAAAAAAAATAAACACTCAAAATGCATGTTCCAAATTATTATGCACAGCAGAGTTTTCAACCTTTTTTTTTATTTTGAACAAAAAAATGGTCAATTGTGATGTTATAATCATTATCAGCTTATTACAAAATTAAATCAAACAGTTTTCAAGTGAAAACTTTATTCTAGGTGATGTTACATTTGCACATAGGACCCCTTGTTGGAAAGAAGCTTCTGAACTCTCTCGTCCATTGCATTTGTCAGTGTTTGGATGGTTTCTGCTCCAATTGTTTTGCATGTTTACAGAATATCCTCCCAGAGCTGTTGCTTAGATGTGAACTGCCTCCCGCCATAGACACTCCTTTTGATGATGCTCCAGAGGTTCTCAATGGGGTTGAGGTCAGGGGAAGATGGTGGCCACACCTTAAGTTTGTCCTCTTTTATGCCCATAGCAGCCAGAGATGCAGATGTGTTTTTTGCAGCATGAGACGGTGCATTATCATGCATGAAAATGATCTTGCTGCGGAAAGCACAGTTCTTCCTCTTGAACCATGGCAGGAAGTGTTGTTTTAGAAACTCCACATAGATTATGGAGTTCATCTTTACCCCTTCAGGGATCATAAAGGGGCCGACAATCTCTCTCCCCATGATTCCAGCCCAAAACATTACTCCACCTCCTCCTTGTTGGCGCCTTAGCCGTGTTTTCATGGGGTGTCCATCAACCAGCCATCCTCCACTCCATCCATCTGGACCATCGAGCGTTGCACGGCACTCATCGATGAACAAAACAGTTTGGAAATCAGTCTTCATGTATCGTTTGGCCCACTGGAGCCTTTTCTGCTTGTGTGCAGTGTATAGAGGTGGTCGACAGGATGGCTTACGCACAGCTGCAAACCTCTGAAGGACCCTACATCTTGTTGTTCTGGGGACGTTGGAGGCACCAGCAGCTTCAAAAACTTGTCTGCTGCTATGACCAGGCATTTTTGCAGCTGCTCTTTTAACCTTACGCAATTGCCTGTTGGAAAGAGTCCTCAATTTTTCCTTATCAGCACGCACACGTGTGTGCTGGGAATCAGCTACATACTTCTTGATTGTGCGATGATCACGATGAAGGGTCTTGGCAATGTTGATTGTAGTCATGCCTTGACCTAAATACTCCACAATTTGTTGCTTCTCAGCAGCCGACACATCCTTTTTCTTTCCCATTTTGGCAAAAAATATAGGCTGCTTAATAATGTGGAACAGCCTTCTTAAGTAGTCTTGCCTTTATTTGGACACACCGGCCAAACTAATGTGCACAGGTCTCTGCAATTCAGTGATATAAAGAGCCCTGACACACATCACCATCAATGAGTAGTGTTGAGCGATACCGTCCGATACTTGAAAGTATCGGTATCGGAAAGTATCGGCCGATACCGGCAAAGTATCGGATCTAATCCGATACCGATACCCGATACCAATACAAGTCAATGGGACTCAAGTATCGGACGGTATCCCTGATGGTTCCCAGGGTCTGAAGGAGAGGAAACTCTCCTTCAGGCCCTGGGATCCATATTAATGTGTAAAAGAAAGAATTAAAATAAAAAATATTGCTATACTCACCTCTCCGACGCAGCCTGGACCTCACCGAGGGAACCGGCAGCCTTCTTTGCTTAAAATGCGCGCGTTTACTTCCTTCCGTGATGTCACGGCTTGTGATTGGTCGCGTGCCGCCCATGTGGCCGCGACGCGACCAATCACAGCAAGCTGTGACGTAATTTTCAGGTCCTGAATGCCTAATTCTAGGCATTCAGGATTTTAAAATTACGTTCCGGCTTGTGATTGGTCGCGTCGCGGTCACATGGGCGACGCGACCAATCACAAGCCGTGACGTCACGGGAGGCAGGAAATGCGCGCATTTTAAAATTACGTCACGGCTTGTGATTGGTTGCGTGCCGCCCATGTGACCGCGACGCGACCAATCACAGCAAGCCGTGATGTAATTTCAGGTCCTTTATGCCTAATTCTGCATTCAGGACCTGAAAATTACGTCACGGCTTGCTGTGATTGGTCGCGTCGCGGCCACATGGGCGGCACGCGACCAATCACAAGCCGTGATGTCACGGAAGGAAGTAAAGGCGCGCATTTTAAGCAAAGAACGCTGCCAGTTCCCTCGGTGAGGTCCAGGCTGCGTCGGAGAGGTGAGTATAGCAATATTTTTTATTTTAATTCTTTCTTTTACACATTAATGTTGTTTCGATACCCGATACCACAAAAGTATCGGATCTCGGTATCGGAATTCCGATACCCGCAAGTATCGGCCGATACCCGATACTTGCGGTATCGGAATGCTCAACACTATCAATGAGTTTAAATGACAAACAAAAAAATTCTAACCTTATCACTCCTAAACTCTTTGTGCATAATAATTTGGAACACAGTGTACATACAGTGCCTTGCGAAAGTATTCGGACCCCTGGGACTTTTCAACCTTTTCCCACATATCATGCTTCAAACATAAAGATACCAAATGTAAATTTTTGGCGAAGAATCAACAAGTGGAACACAATTGTGAAGTTGAACGAAATGTATTGGTTATTTTAAATTTTTGTGGAAATTTAAAAACTGAAAAGTGGGGCGTGCAATATTATTTGGCCCTTTAGCGTAATACTTTGTTGCGCCCCTTTTACTGCGATTACAAGTCACTTGGGGTATGTCTCTATCAGTTTTGTACATCGAGAGACTGAAATTCTCGCCCATTCTTTCTTGGCAAACAGCTCGAGCTCAGTGAGGTTTGATGGAGATCGTTTGTGAACAGCAGTTTTCAGCTCTTTCCACAGATTCTCGATTGGATTGAGGTCTGGACTTTGACTTGGCCATTCTAACACCTGGATATGTTTATTTGTGAACCATTCCATTGTAGATTTTGCTTTATGTTTGGGATCATTGTCTTGTTGAAAGACAAATCTCCGTCCCAGTCTCAGGTCTTTTGCAGACTCCAACAGGTTTTCTTCAAGAATGGTCCTGTATTTGGCTCCATCCATCTTCCCATCAATTTTAACCATCTTCCCTGTCCCTGCTGAAGAAAAGCAGGCCCAAACCATGATGCTGCCACCATCATGTTTGACAATTGGGATGGTGTGTTTAGGGTGATGAGCTGTGTTGAATTTACGCCAAACATATCGTTTGGCATTGTTGCCAAAAAGTTCGATTTTGGTTTCATCTGACCAGAGCACCTTCTTCCACATGTTTGGTGTGTCTCCCAGGTGGCTTGTTGCAAACTTTAAACGACACTTTTTATGGATATCTTTGAGAAACGGCTTTCTTCTTGCCACTCTTCCATAAAGGCCAGATTTGTGCAGTGTACGACTGATTGTTGTCCTATCTACAGACTGTCCCACCTCAGCTGTAGATCTCTGCAGTCCATCCAGAGTGATCATGGGCCTCTTGGCTGCATCTCTGATCAGTCTTCTCCTTGATTGAGATGAAAGTTTAGAGGGACGGCCAGGTCTTGGTAGATTTGCAATGGTATGGTATGATACTCCTTCCATTTCTATATGATCGCTTGCACAGTGCTCCTTGGGATGTTTAACATTTTGGAAATCATTTTGTATCCAAATCCGGCTTTAAACTTCTCCACAACAGTATCACGGACCTGCCTGTTGTGTTCCTTGGTCTTCATGATGCTCTCTGTGCTTCAAACAGAACCCTGAGACTATCACAGAGCAGGTGCATTTATACGGAGACTTGATTACACACAGGTGGATTATCATTAGGCATTTAGGACAACATTGGATCATTCAGAGATCCACAATGAACTTCTGGAGGGAGTTTGCTGCACTGAAAGTAAAGGGGCTGAATAATACTGCACGCCCCACTTTTCAGTTATTGTATTTCCACAAAAATTTAAAATAACCAATAAATTTCGCTCAACTTCACAATTGTGTTCCACTTGTTGTTGATTTTTCACCAAAAATTTTGGTATCTCTATGTTTGAAGCATGTTCCAGGGAGCCGAGTACTTCCACAAGGCACTGTATATATACTGTATATATATATATATATATATATATATATATATATATATATATATATATACACACACAGTGGTTAGTGAATAACAGCAGGGAGATTTGCATACAATATAATACATAATGATCCATATAGTATAATGGCCGCACATTGTGTTCCATACTGTATAATGGCTCCACATGATGATCCATACTGTATAATGGCACAACATGATGCTCCATACAGTATAGTGGCCCCACATAGTCCTTGTTAGGGCTGGCGGAACGCACCGAGTAAATAGATGTTATTTGGTATGTTCGCAACCTGGGGTCCACCGTGCAGGAGAGAACCTGCTGCTGGCAAATGGCGGCCCTATATGGCGGTAGACGCAAACTCTGTTACTTTACAGAGTCACCTAAAGAAAGCTCTGTGTCCTGTTAAGCTCACAGGAGTACACAGCAACCGCCGAGCAGATAGAAGTTGGTGTTTGCGCAGTCACACAATCTCCTCACCGGAGGAGCCGGTATTCTAGGGGCTTATTTCAGCCGGGGCCCTGAATCCATACACACAATCTCTTCACCGGAGGTGCCGGTATTCTGGGGGCTTATTTCAGCCGGGTCCCTGGACACATACACACGTAACCACACCACAAAGCACATAACTTAGATTTGATACTGGCGCATGGCCGTGTGGCCATGCAAACCTTTTATACTGTAGCTGCAGCAAGTACAGGACCGTCCTAGAAGGACCAATGAGAGGCTGCCACAGAGCCTGAGCAACTTCAGGACCTTCCTGGAGAACCAATAGGTTTTGCTGCAGTATCTAAGCATGTGACCCTAGATCTCCAATGAGAGATCTTACCCTGGGCATGCTCAGAAGGGAAAAAGCAGGACTTAGTCCCAAAAGTGTCTGCTCATCACTGCCCAGCACTGGCTTCTATGGCAGAAGCTGAGAAAGCAGCAGTAACCCTTTGCACAGAGTCAGACTGAGCGAGACGCTGGGACTGACATCTCCGCTGAGCAGGCTCCACTGCGGCAGGAGAAGAATGGGAGACCGCAGCGGAGATGGGCCGAGATTCCCCCCGTGCAGAGGCGGGAACTCTACCTCTAACATTACCCCCCCAGGGCCCCCCCCCCTGGACCCCACCACGCCCAAAGGCAGCAATGAGCTGCGGAGCCCAAAAGTGCTCAGCAGGCTCCCAGGACTTATCCTCAGGACCATAACCCTTCCAGTCCACCAAATAAATTTTTTTTACCATGTACCACCTTGCACCCCAAAATAGCGTTCACCTCGTAATCGTCCGTAGACGAACCCGATGTCCCAGCAGATGACTCGGAAAACCGGGACATGTATACGGGTTTCAAGAGGGACACATGAAAGGTGTCGGTGATGCCCAGGCATGGCGGAAGGGCTATACGGTAGACCACAGGGTTAACCCGTTCAAGGACCTTGAAAGGGCCCAAGTAGCGAGGTGTAAACTTAGTGGACTCAACTCGCAGCCTGATGTTATGGGCGGAAAACCACACCAAGTCGCCAGGAGCAAAGGTCGGAGCGGGGCGTCGATGTGCATCGGCGGAGGACCTCAATCTTTCCTTGGAGGCCCGAATGGCATCCTGAGTGCGGTCCCAAATATCCCGTGCCTCCACAGCCCAGTCTGCCACCCTGGAGTTGGCGGAAGACACGGGCATAGGCACAGGTACCCGCGGATGCTGACCATAGTTAAGGAGGAATGGGGTTTGTCCAGTGGAGTCGGCTACGGCGTTGTTCAGCGCAAACTCCGCCCACGATAGCAAGGATGCCCAGTCATCCTGCCTGGCTGAGACAAAATGTCACAGATATGTGACCAAGGTCTGGTTGGCCCTCTCTACCAACCCATTAGTCTCGGGATGATATGCAGAAGAGAGATTCAACTCAATACTGAGAAGACGACAAAGCTCTCTCCAGAACCGAGACGCAAACTGGGGACCCCAGTCACTGACAATTTTGTCCGGCATATCGTGTAGGCGGAAGATGTGTTTTATGAACAACGCTGCCAAGGCCCATGCAGAAGGTAGCCGTGGAAGCGGCACCAAATGCACCATTTTAGAAAAATGATCGGTGATAACCCAAATGATGGTACAGCCACGAGATTTGGGAAAACCCACCACAAAGTCCATCCCGACCATCTCCCAGGGCCTGTCTGCCACTGGCAAGGGATAGAGTAACCCAGCTGGCCATTGTTGAGGAGACTTATTTTTGGCGCAGGAGACACACGCCCGAATATAATCTCCAATGTCATGGACCATATGTTGCCACCAGTACATCCTCGCCAGCAGCTCAGATGTCCTCTTTGTCCCAAAGTGTCCACCCACCCTGGACGAATGAGCCCAATAGAGAACCTCCGGTCACAAATCAATGGGTACAAAAGTCTTGCCCGGAGACACAGACTCTAGCGAAACCGGAGCTACGGTTCTCAGGCTCTCAGAAGGGACAATAAGCCGAGGCTCCCCTTCCTCCTCCTCAGATGACACAATGGAGCGAGAGAGGGCGTCAGCATGAATGTTCTTCTCCCCGGCGAGATAATGGTGGGTGAAGTGGAACCGGGAGAAGAACAAGGACCATCTGGCCTGAAGAGAATTTAGCCGCTGGGCTGTTTGTAAATATACCAAATTTTTGTGGTCCGTGAAGACTTGAAAGGGAAAGCGAGCCCCCTCCAAAAGATGTCTCCATTCCGAGAAAGCCAACTTCATTGATAGCAACTCCCTGTCCCCGATGGAATAATTCCTCTCCGCTGGTGTGAAGGTCTTGGAGAAGAAGAAGCAAGGATGCTTCCGACTTTGAGCATCCTTTTGGAAGAGGACTGCTCCAGCACCAACGGATGAGGCATCCACCTCCACGATAAATGGCTTATCAACATCGGGATGATGTAAAATGGGAGCGCTAGCAAAATGAGACTTAATAGAAGAGGCCCTGGAGACCTCTTCAGACCACAATTTGGGATTTGCTCTCTTCTTGGTGAGGGCTACTGTGAGGAAAATGTATAATATAAGTTTTAGTTTCTCTTGTCAGCACATATAGGGTGGGCGTTGACCCCCCTTCACTTTGTGTTTAGCTGAGGGATTTTTGCACTTCTGAGCATGGTTCTGCAAGTACATGGCAGCTGTAAACCCCTCTCTTCCCCCCTTCTCTCTTTGCTTCTATGTTGTGTGAAGCTATTCTTCTCAATGCTCTGCGCTGCCCCCAAGCCAGGAAGGTTTATTGCGCTTGTAGCGGCACAAATCTCCCTCCAGCTGAAACTGGTCTGATAACCCTCTCAAGACATACGGGTCTTTGTTCTGTTATAGTAAGATTCTGGGCCACCGACTTGGGCTAGGAAAATAATAAATACATATTGCTAACGTCCATCGGCGGATCTGTCAGCCCCTGTAAGCATGAGCCTCTAACTCCATCAGGTACAAAGTACGGATTTCTCTGGAACTGTGTGTCCCAACTAGGACAAATTTGGTCTCATTAGAAAGCCAATTTTAAAAAAAGGTGAATGCTAGGTGTGTTATGATTCTGACATGTTCTGGACCGAAAATACACGAATTATAAGAATTGTTGGAGAAAACTGTACAGCTGAGGAGAGGGGAGGGCGATGTTAACTCAACCCCTTTTGTGATGTCACCAGGCTGTGGGTATAAGTGACTCCACTCAACCAAGCCTTCAGTCTTAGTGTGAGTTTTACCTGAGGAACAGTCCCTATCCAGACCTCCTGATGCACTGGGACATTTGGGAACTCCGCCTACCAGCATTGTTTTGCCCTGACATGAACTGAGAACATGTGAGTTTTACCTTTCTTATTTAATCCCTGTTATTTTTATAATTACCTTTGTACATATTTTCAATTGTCTCTTTTGTAACATCCTTGTAATATTTTTATAAACACTGCCTTCTTTCGGAGTAAATATTTAAATTTCTGGTTTTCGTTCTTCCTGCTCTAAAACGTACCCTAAGTCTTCTGAAGGGAATTACGCTACTGTTTTGGGTTAGCTTCGGACCTGTTTAATCGAAGCTGGTGGCAGCATACCGTGTTCTGTGCCTTTGTGAGTCGTAGCGACGGCGGCATTGATAATTATTGTTCCCGCCTGAGTGGGAGTAGTTATATCGCCTCGCTGCAGCATGCCCAATAGCCAGTACAAAGCAGGCAGCCTTTCTGGTGACTAATTACTCTAGGTGCAGTACCTAGTCTGACCTGAGGGTAAGGGGGGCACCAGAGAGCTGCAAGTTCTCAAGTGGAACTGTAAAGCGGGATATACATAAATCCCTGCAGTTCGTGGTATATTGAAGAGCAGTGGGATAACTAAAATAAGCCCCTGCTGTAAAACTAAGAGGTCAATAACCTGGTGTGTGTTTTCATCACATTGTTAGCAGTGGAGGGATAACTAAGATAAGCCCCCCTGCACATGTGATAGCCGTCTGTTGGCCTGAAGTCACCCCGATCCATGACGTAGGTGTGAATCGTGACAGCTACCAAGGGAGCTACCAAAGTTGAGAAGTGGGGAATTAACTGGCGGTAATAACTAACGAACCCCATAAAGCGCTGCACCGCTTTAAGAGAATGGGGTTCTTGCCAGTCCATCACAGCCTGTAGTTTGGCAGGATCCATAGCCAATCCCTGGGCGGAGATGATATAGCCCAGGAAAGGTAAAAACTCCTGCTCAAACATGCACTTCTCCAACTTTGTATAGAGGGAATTTGCCCATAAGAGGTGGAAAACTCTGCCAACATGTCTCCAGTGGGAGTCAATATCTGGAGAGAAGATGAGAATATCATCCAGATAGACTACGACCAAGCTGGAGAGCATATCCCGGAAGATATCGTTGACAAAGTCTTGGAAAACGGCTGGGGCATTACAGAGCCCGAAGGGCATCACCAGATACTCATAGTGCCCATCCCTGGTATTAAACACCGTCTTCCATTCGTCCCCCTCACGGATGCGAATCAGGTTATAAGCACCCCGCAGATCTAATTTGGTAAATACCCTTGCTCCCCATAGCCTATCAAAGAGCTCAGAAATCAGGGGCAGCGGGTACTTATTCTTAACGGTGATGGCGTTAAGACCCCTGTAATTTATGCAAGGACGTAATTCTCCATTCTTCTTCTGCACGAAGAAGAACCCCACCCCTGCAGGTGACACTGACTTCCTAATGAACCCTCTTGGCAAATTCTCCTGGATGTATTGGGACATAGCCTCCGTTTCCGGGAGAGAGAGGGGATAGACCCTTCCCCGAGGAGGTTCTGCTCCAGGCAAGAGATCAATAGGACAGTCATAGGGACGGTGAGGCGAAAGTGTCTCCACAGCCTTTTTGGAGAAGACGTCTGCATAGGACCAATAGCATTTGGGAAGGGAAGAAAGATCTGCGGGTATCTCGGTGGTGGAAACCTGAACGCACTCTCTCACACATCTGCCCTTACATGTTTCACTCCAACCCAATATCCTCCCAGAGGTCCACTCAATGTGTGGGGAGTGGAAACAGAGCCAGGGTATTCCCAGCAGAATCTTGTCCATTCCCTCGGGAAGGACAAGAACGGAAATAATATCCTGGTGGGAAGGGGACATGGATAGCGTGAAAGGGACAGTCTGGTGCGTGATTTGTGAAGGAAGTGTCGACCCATTCACTGCTCTAACAGTTACCGGTTTGGCGAGCATCACCAGAGGTATTGCATGGCGCAGAGCAAAAGCTGAGGACATGAAATTCCCCTCTGCTCCAGAATCCACACAAAGCTCGACTGTTAGAGAGGATGAGCCTAACATGATTGTCCCTTTGAAGGACAGCTTGGTGGAAAACGCCGCTGTGTCTAGTGAACCTCCTCCAATGGTTACAAGACGCGATCGTTTCCTGACCGCTGTGGACATTTATTGGCGTAATGTCCTAGCTGTTGGCAATTTTTACAAACCACGGGTACTCGAGCGGTCTGAGACTTAGGTCCCGCTCGAGAAACCTCCATGGTCTCATGGGAGTCAGATGCCTGAACAGGAGATTCTAGAGGGCTGGAGAGGGTAGGAGCCAGCCGAAACCTCTGCCTACACTGGGTCCGCTCTAACCTCCGCTCGTTAAAACGGAGGTCGATGCAGGTAGATATAGAAATGAGCTCCTCCAGTGTGGCGGGAATCTCCCTGGTGGCCAGGGTGTCCTTCACATGGTCTGCCAGTCCTTTCCAGAACACCGGAATAAGGACTTTATCTGGCCACTCCAGCTCAGAGACCAGAGTCCAGAATTGGACAGCAAACTGGTTGACCATGGACGAACCCTGTGTTATTGCCAACAATTGGAGCGTGGTATTGTGGGTGACACGAGGTCCCAAAAAGACCTGTTTCAGAGTGCTCAGGAACAGCGGAGCACTCTGCACCACATTATTGCCACGCTCCCACAGCGGCGTAGCCCCTTCCAACGCCCGGTCCGACAGGAGAGACACAATAAATCACACCTTTGCCCGCTCTGTGGGGAAACGTGCGGCCAGGAGCTCGAGGAGTATAGAGCACTGACTCACGAAACCACCAGAACATTTTTCTGGCAGCGGGAGGCGAGATAGAGTCGGAACAGGGGAGGCAGTGGACAAGGTTGCTGCAGCCACGCTAGCAGCCTGAACAGCAACTGCGGTAACATCCACAGCTGAGGTTGTGCGCTCGAGAGCCGCCAACCTACCCTCCAGCTGCTGGATCTACCGCAAGGATTGCTCTTTGTCCGCCATGTACGAGCCAGACCCTAGTGCTAGTATTCTGTTAGGGTTGGCGGAACGCACCGAATATATATGAGACAGTAGGTGCGTTCGCAACCCGGGGTCCACCGTGCAGGAGAGAAACCTGCTGCTAGTAACAGGCGGTACTATATGGCGGTATAAACGAACTTTGTTACTTCACAGATTCACTACGAAAAGAGAACTCTGTGCCCTGTTAACTTCACAGGAGATCACTGCTACCTAATAGAGCCAACAGTGGTCATGCAGTCAGAATAGCACACAAGCAACTCCTCTCCGGTGGAGCCGGAATTCTAATGGCTATACGCCAGCCCTGAATCCACATACACAAAACTCCTCACCGGAGGTGCCGGTATTCTAGGGGCTTATTTCAGCCAAACCCTGACCACATACAACCATGACCACACTGGCGCTGAGCCCATAACATAGGCTTGATACTAGCGCACGGCCGTGCGGCCATGCAAACCTTTTATAGTTTTAGCACTCAAGGACCTTCCTAGTGGTCCAACAGGAACCACTTCAGGACCTGCGCATGTGACCCCCGACCTCCAATGGGAGGTCGTCCCGTGGGCATGCCCAGTATGAGAAAAGCAGGACTTCGTCCCAGAAAGATCTGCTCACTGCTGATCAGCGCTGGCTACAACAGCAGAGCCTGGAAGAACAGTAGTAACCAATTGCCCAGTATCAGCCTGAGTCAGACACTGGGACCGACGTCTCCGCTGAGCAGGCTCCACTGTGGCTGGAGAGGAATGGGAGACGGTTTGAGATTCCCCCTGTGCAGAGGCGGGAACTCGACACCTAACACGCGCTTCCACCACATAGACCTTTCGATTGTGCCATTGACTTAGATCCTGGGACTAATCTTCCAAAGTCTCGTTTGTTTAATCTGTCCAGGCCCGAGCGCCAAGTCATGAAAGAATATATTGCAGAGAGCCTCCACAAAGGGCATATTCATCCTTCTGTCTCACCTGTAGCCGCTGGATTCTTTTTCGTAAAAAAAAAAGATGGTGGTTTGCGGCCATGCCTCGACTTTCGGGAACTTAACATGATTACCGTGAGAAACACGTACCCACAACCCCTCATTCCCGATCTGTGTAACCAACTTTTGGGGGCCAAATGGTTTTCTAAACTTGATTTACGGGGGGGCCTATAACCTGATAAGGGTTTGTGAAGGGGATGCAGGGATAGTTAGGTTAATGCATCGAGGCAGTAGGCCAGTCTGAACAAATGTGTTTTTAGGGCACGCTTGAAACTGTGTGGATTGGGGATTAATCGTATTAACCTGGATAGTGCATTCCAGAGAATTGGTGCAGCATGTGTAAAGTCTTGGAGACGGGAGTGGGAGGTTCTGATTATTGAGGATGTTAAACTCAGGTCATTAGCAGAACGGAGAGCATGGGTAGGGTGGTAGGCTGAGACCAGGGAGGAGATGTAGGGTGGTGCTGAGCCATGGAGGGCTTTGTGGGTGAGGGTAATAAGTTTGTACTGGATTCTGGAGTGGATGGGTAACCAGTGTAATGACTGGCACAGGGTAGAGACATTGGTATAACGATTGGTGAGGAATATAATCCTGGCAGCAACATTCAGGACAGATTGGAGTGGGGAGAGTTTGGTAAGAGGGAGGCCGATTAGGGGAGAGTTAAGGCCCCGTCTCACACAGCGACGCTGCAGCGATACAGACAACGATGCTGATCGCTGCAGCGTCGCTGTGTGGTCGCTGGGGAGCTGTCACACAGACAGCTCTCTCCAGCGACCAACGATCAGGGGAATGACTTCGGCATCGTTGAAACTGTCTTCAACGATGCCGAAGTCCCCCTGCAGCACCCGGGTAACCAGGGTAAACATCGGGTTACTAAGCGCAGGGCCGCGCTTAGTAACCCGATGTGTACCCTGGTTACCAGCGTAATTGTAAAAAAAAAACAAACAGTACATACGCACCATCTGATGTCCGTCAGGTCCCTTGCCGTCTGCTTCCTGCTCTGACTGAGCCGCCGTACAGTGAGAGCAGAGCGCAGCGGTGACGTCACTGCTGTGCTCTCACTTTACGGCAGCAGTCAGAGCAGGAAGCAGACGCCAAGGGACCTGACGGGCAACAGATGGTGAGTATGAAGTGTTTGTTTTTTTTTACATTTACGCTGGTAACCAGGGTAAACATCGGGTTACTAAGCGCGGCCCTGCGCTTAGTAACCCGATGTTTACCCTGGTTACCAGTGAAGACATCGCTGGATCGTTGTCACACACACCGATTCAGCGATGTCAGCGGGGCATCAACGACCAAAAAAAGGTCCAGGCCATTCCGACACGACCAGCGATCTCGCAGCAGGGGCCTGATCGCTGGTACGTGTCACACATAGCGAGATCGCTACTGAGGTCGCTGTTGCGTCACAAAACTTGTGACTCAGCAGCGATCTCGCTAGCGATCTCGCTATGTGAGACGGGGCCTTTACAATAGTCCAGACGAGAATGAATGAGTGAAACAGTAAGA
Source organism: Ranitomeya variabilis (assembly GCF_051348905.1). Taxonomy (NCBI): domain Eukaryota; kingdom Metazoa; phylum Chordata; class Amphibia; order Anura; family Dendrobatidae; genus Ranitomeya; species Ranitomeya variabilis. The sequence continues at coordinate 1,168,735,019 of NC_135232.1, forward strand.
GTTTTTGCAGAGTCGAAAGTAAGAAAAGGTTGAATTGTAGAAATGTTTTTGAGATGCAGAAAAGAAGAGCGAGCCAGTGATCGGATGTGGGGGGTGAATGAAAGCTTGGAATCAAGTATGACCCCAAGGCAGGGGGCATGTTGCTTGGGAGTAATGGTGGAACTGACTTCCATTCCCAGAGGCACGCAGACGCAGAGAAAAAAACAATTTGCACCCCTCTTTGAACATCCTGAATAATTTTTTGTCCCCAGAAAAGGTGTTGGGTAACTTAAAAGGTGGTTCAGGGGAAGCTAAGGAAACATTTTTGGCATCCTCAGCCTGAGCCCCAGAAGAAAAAGAACCCTGCATGGCGTCAGCCACCTCCCTCTGAACCTGTTGGCGTGACTGAACCATGGTTAGCTGCTCCACAGATAGTTTTTGCATCATTTGAGTGGGGCTATTCACTTGCTCAGAGAGAGCATGCAGCGGATCCATAATCAAAGGAAAAAAAAAAGTGCAAAACCCCATTTAAATAGTCAGGTCAGTGATAAAATCACTACTACAGACTTACAGCAGGAGTCTGTGCACGAGATACAGAAGGGCAGGGGGGTGCTGTGGTAAGCTTACCTGCCACAGCGCAGGACCTGAAACATGTGACCTCCGGGGAGGGGCCGGAGGCAGAGCCAGACACCGAGTAGCGGCGGTGACCGGTGAAACCGGAGAGTAGTCTGAACGTGCCCGAAGTCAAGCCAGGAGGTCAATAAAGTACTAAAGGATGAGACGCTGAGAGTGGTCACGACGTAGCAAAAGGTCAGGTAGCCGGAGATAGTGGTGCAGAACAAACGGGGAAGACAGGAGATTAGTAAGAGTACCAAGCCAAAGGTCAGAGCCAGAAACAGACAGTAAGCACAGAATCACAAAGCAATGCACAGAACAAGAACACGGACCGGGTCATACACGAGAAGGCAAACGGACTAAACAGTATGCAAGCACACCAGGGGGTCAGACACAATGCCAGACCAGATGTATCACTGACAAGGATCCGCAGACAAGAAGGCGGCTAAATATAGCCCTCCCCAAACCAAAAGGAGGCCATACAAAATTAACCCTGAGAGGACAGGGAAGGAACCCTGTCCACAACCATGACACTGTCACTTCCTGTACATCAGTCCATGTGAGGTCTCTATCACAGCTTCCCACACAGAGGCATCATCCCCTGTCACTTCCTGACCATCAGTCCATGTGATATCTCTATAACAGCTTCCCACGCAGAGGCAACATCACCTGTCACTTCCTGTCCATCAGTCGATGTGAGGTCTCTATCACAGCTTCCCACACAGAGGCATCATCACCTGTCAATTCCTGTCCATCAGTCCAATTGAGGTCTCTATCACAGTTTTCCACAAAGAGGCATCATCACCTGTCACTTGCTGTCCATCAGCCCATGTGGGGTCTCTATCACTGCTTCCCACACAGAGGCATCATCACCTGTCAATTCCAGTCCATCAGTCCATGTGAGGTCTCTATCACAGCTTCCCACACAGAGGCATGATTACCTGTCGCTTCCTGTCCATCAGTCCATGTAGGGTTTCTATCACAGCTTCCCACACAGAGGCATCATCACCTGTCACTTCCTGTCCATCAGTCGATGTGATGTCTCTATCACAGCTTCCCACACAGAGGCATCATCACCTGTCACTTCCTGTCCATCAGTCGATGTGAGGTCTCCATCACAGCTTCCCACACAGAGGCATCATCACCTGTCACTTCCTGTCCATCAGTCCATGTGAGGTCTCTGTGACAGCTTCCCACACAGAGGAATCATCACCTGTCACTTCCTGTCCATCAGTCCATGTAAGATCTCTATCACAGCTTCCCACACAGAGGAATCATCACCTGTTACTTCCTGTCCATCAGTCCATTTAATGTCTCTATCACAGCTTCCCACACAGAGGCATCATCACCTGTCACTTCCTGTCCATCAGTCCATGTGAGGCCTCTATCACAGCTTCCCACACAGAGGCATAATCACCTGTCACTTCCTGCCCCTCAGTCCATGTGAGGTCTCTATCACAGCTTCCCACACAGAAGCATAATCACCTGTCACTTCCTGTCCAACAGTCCATGTGGGGTCTCTATCACAGCTTCCCACACAGAGGCACAATCACCTGTCACTTCCTGTCCATCAGTCCATGTGAGGTCTCTTCCACACCTTCCCACACAGAGGCATCATCACCTGTCACTTCCTTTCCATGTGATGTCTCTATCACAGCTTCCCACACAGAGGCATCATCACCTGTCACTTCCTGCCCATCAGTCCATGTGAGGTCTTTATCACAGCTTCCCACACAGAGGCATTATCACCTGTTACTTCCTGTCCATCAGTCCATGTGAGGTCTCTATTATAGCTTCCCACACAGAGGGATCATCACCTGTCACTTCTTGTCCATCAGTCCATGTGAGGTCTATATCACAGCTTCCCACACAGAAGCATAATCAACTGTCACTTCTAATCCATCAGTGCATGTGAGGTCTCTATCACAGCTTCTCACACAGAGGCATCATCACCTGTCACTTCCTGCCCATCAGTCCATGTGAGGTCTCTTGTTATGATCTGGTGGCTTAGGAGCAGCATCAGACGTGCTCTGGAGGAGGTGGTACCTGTACTGGCCGCAGACCCTGAACTTAACACCGCAACTAGCAGTAGCCGTGGGATGTACCTACCAGTCCTAGACACCTCGACACAGCCGGAGAACTAATTACCCCTATAGATAGAAACGGAAAACTATCTTGCCTCAGAGAAAATCCCCAAAAGATAGACAGCCCCCCACAAATATTGATTGTGAGAGGAGAGGGAAAAAACATACACGGACTGAAAACAGAATTTAGCAAAGGAGGCCAATCTAGCTAAATAGACAGAATAGGACAGAGTACTATGCGGTCAGTATTAAAAATCACTAGAAAAATCCACCACAGATAATACAAAAATCTCCACACCTAACTAAAGGCATGGAGGGAAAATCTGCTTCTCCAGAGCTTCCAGCTTGACTAAATAAATCCACACTGACAAAGCTGGACAAGAAAAACATAGAAATGCACTGAACAATAAAGTCCACAGTATGTGGACTGCAAAAACCAAGCCAGGACTTATCTTTGATGATTTGAACAGATAAGCAGGAGAATCCAGGAAGAGATGTGAATCCACCCAGGAACAATGGACAACTGGCACTAACCAAAGGATCTGGCCAGACTAAATAGCCCAGTCAGAATTGGTAATAAGTGAAAGCACTCTGATGACTGCTAAAATCCAAAGGAGCAGCAGTACCACTTATAACCACCGGAGGGAGCCCAAGAGCAGAACTCATAACATTACCACTTATAACCACCGGAGGGAGCCCAAGAGCAGAATTCACAACAGTCTCTATCACAGCTTCCCACTCAGAGGCATCATCACCTGTCACTTCCCCGCCCATCAGTCCATGTGAGGTCTCTATCACAGCTTCCCACACAGAGGCATAATCACCTGTCACTTCCTGTCCAACAGTCCATGTGAGGTCTCTATCACAGCTTCCCACACAGAGGCATAATCACCTGTCACTTCCTGTCCATCAGTGCATGTGAGGTCTCTATCACAGCTTCCCACACAGAGGCATCATCACCTGTCACTTCCTGTCCATGTGAGGTCTCTATCACAGCTTCCCACACAGAGGCATCATCACCTGTCACTTCCTGCCCATCAGTCCATGTGAGGTCTTTATCACAGCTTCCCACACAGAGGCATCATCACCTGTTACTTCCTGTCCATCAGTCCATGTGAGGTCTATATCACAGCTTCCACACAGAAGCATAATCAACTGTCACTTCTTATCCATCAGTGTCATGATTCCCAATGGCAGGGAAACATCAGAACACAAAAATAACGGACGAGCTCTGGGAGATGGAATCTCGAGCTGACCGTGAGCTAAATCTACCACACAACTAATAGTAGCCAGGGAGCATACCTACGACTTCCTAAATGCCACGCGCCAGCCGGAGGACTAACTATGCCTGGTAGAGGAAGGAACAGACCTGGCTTACCTCTAGGGAAATACCCCAAAAGATGATAGCAGCCCCCCACATGTAATAACGGTGAGTTAAGAGGAAAAGACATACACAGTATGAAAGTAGATTTAGCAAAGAGAGGTCCACTTACTAGATAGCAGAAGGATACAAAAGAGGACTTCACGGTCAACTGAAAACCCTTTCAAAAAACCATCCTGAAATTACTTTAAGACTCCTGTGTCAACTCATGACACAGGAGTGGCAATTTCAGCCCGCAAGAGCTTCCAGCTACAGAGAATAACAAAAACTGCAAACTGGACAAAAGATACAAAACAAAAGGACAAAGTCCACTTAGCTGATCAGCAGACTAGTAGCAGGAACATGCAACCGAAGGCTCTGGTTACAATGATGACCGGCAAGGAAATGACTGGAGAGCAAGGCTAAATAGGAAACTCCCAAACACTGATGGGAGCAGGTGAACTGAGACAGCAAAGCACACACAAGTCACCAGTACCACCAGCAACCACCAGGGGAGCCCAAAAAGCGGATTCACAACAGTACCCCCCCCTTAAGGAGGGGGCACCGAACCCTCACGAGAACCGCCAGGGCGATCTGGATGAGCGCTATGAAAGGCACGAACCAAATCCGAGGCATGAACATCAGAGGCAGTTACCCAAGAATTATCTTCCTGACCATAGCCCTTCCATTTAACCAGATATTGAAGTCTCCGTCTGGAAATACGGGAATCCAAGATCTTCTCTACAACGTACTCCAATTCACCCTCCACCAGCACAGGAGCAGGAGGTTCAGTAGAAGGAACCACCGGCACCTCATATCTCCGCAACAACGACCGATGGAATACATTATGGATAGCGAAAGATGCCGGGAGGTCCAAACGAAAGGACACAGGGTTAAGTATCTCCAAAATCCTATAAGGACCGATGAACCGAGGCTTAAACTTAGGAGAAGAAACCCTCATAGGGACAAAACGGGAAGACAACCACACCAAGTCCCCAACACGAAGGCGAGCACCAACACGACGACGGCGGTTAGCAAACTGCTGAGTCCTCTCCTGGGACAACTTCAAATTGTCCACCACTTGTCCCCAAATCCGATGCAACCGATCCACCACCGCGTCCACTCCAGGACAATCCGAAGATTCCACCTGACCAGATGAAAAACGAGGATGAAACCCTGAATTGCAAAAGAAAGGAGAAACCAAAGTGGCAGAACTAGCCCGATTATTAAGAGCAAATTCTGCCAACGGCAAAAAGGCAACCCAGTCATCCTGATCAGCAGACACAAAACACCTCAAATAAGTCTCCAAGGTTTGATTAGTTCGCTCCGTCTGGCCATTAGTCTGAGGATGGAATGCAGACGAAAAAGACAAATCAATGCCCAACCTGGCACAGAATGCCCGCCAAAATCTAGACACGAACTGGGTTCCCCTGTCAGAAACGATGTTTTCCGGAATACCATGCAAGCGAACCACATTTTGAAAAAATAGAGGGACCAACTCAGATGAGGAAGGCAACTTAGGCAATGGTACCAAATGAACCATTTTAGAAAAACGGTCACACACCACCCAGATGACAGACATCTTCTGAGAAACAGGGAGATCAGAAATAAAGTCCATAGAGATGTGCGTCCAAGGCCTCTTCGGAACAGGCAAGGGCAACAATAACCCACTAGCCCTAGAACAACAAGGCTTGGCCCGAGCACACACATCACAAGACTGCACAAAAACACGCACATCCCGAGACAGGGAAGGCCACCAGAAGGATCTAGCCACCAAATCTCTGGTACCAAAAATTCCAGGATGACCTGCCAGCGAAGAAGAATGAACTTCCGAGATGACTCTACTGGTCCAATCATCAGGAACAAACAGTCTACCAGGCGGACAACGATCAGGTCTATCCGCCTGAAATTCTTGCAAAGCACGTCGCAGATCTGGGGAGACAGCAGACAAAACCACCCCATCCTTAAGGACACCAGCAGGTTCAGAATCCCCAGGAGAGTCAGGCTCAAAACTCCTAGAAAGAGCATCTGCCTTAACATTTTTAGAACACGGTAAGTATGAAACCACAAAATTAAACCGAGAAAAAAACAACGACCATCGTGCCTGTCTAGGATTCAGGCGCCTGGCAGACTCTAGATAAATCAGATTCTTGTGATCCGTCAAAACTACCACCTGATGTCTGGCACCCTCAAGCCAATGACGCCACTCCTCAAATGCCCACTTCATGGCCAAAAGCTCCCGATTACCAACATCATAGTTTCGCTCGGCGGCCGAAAATTTTCGAGAAAAGAACGCACAAGGTCTCATCACTGAGCAGTCGGAACTTTTCTGCGACAAAACCGCCCCCGCTCCGATCTCGGAAGCATCGACCTCAACCTGAAAGGGAAGAGAAACATCAGGCTGGCGCAACACAGGGGCAGACAAAAAGCGGCGCTTAAGCTCCCGAAAGGCCTCCACAGCAGCAGGGGACCAATTGGCAACATCAGCACCCTTTTTGGTTAAATCCGTCAGAGGTTTAGCAACGCCAGAAAAAACAGTTATAAATCGACGATAAAAATTAGCAAAGCCCAAGAATTTCTGAAGACTCTTAAGAGAAGTAGGCTGCGTCCAGTCACAAATAGCCCGAACCTTGACAGGGTCCATCTCAATAGAAGAAGGGGAAAAAATGTACCCCAAAAAGGAAATCTTTTGAACCCCAAAAACACACTTTGAACCCTTTACACACAAAGAATTCTCCCGCAAAACCTGAAAAACCCTCCTGACCTTTTGAACATGAGACTCCCAGTCATCAGAAAAAATCAAAATATCATCCAAATACACAATCATAAATTTATCCAAATATTCACGGAAAATATCATGCATTAAGGACTGAAAGACTGAAGGTGCATTAGAAAGGCCGAAAGGCATTACTAAATACTCAAAATGGCCCTCAGGCGTATTAAATGCGGTTTTCCACTCATCCCCCTGCTTAATTCGCACCAAATTATACGCCCCACGAAGATCAATCTTAGAGAACCACTTAGCCCCCGTTATGCGAGCAAACAAATCAGTCAGCAAAGGCAACGGATACTGATATTTGACTGTAATTTTATTCAGGAGTCGATAATCAATACAAGGCCTCAGAGAGCCATCCTTTTTAGATACAAAGAAAAAACCAGCTCCTAAAGGAGATGAAGAAGGACGAATGTGTCCCTTTTCCAGGGACTCCTTAATATACTCTCGCATAGCAGCATGTTCAGGTACAGATAAGTTAAACAAACGACCCTTTGGAAATTTACTGCCAGGAATCAGATCTATGGCGCAATCACAATCTCTGTGGGGAGGGAGTGAACCAATTTTTGGCTCCTCAAAAATATCACGATAATCAGACAAAAATGCCGGAATCTCAGAGGGAATAGATGACGAAATGGAAACCAAAGGTATGTCCCCATGAGCCAAAGGCATAGAATCAATACCCTTCAGAGGTATAGGGACTTCCAGAGGCTCTAAATCCAACCCACAGCGCCTGGCAAAGGACCAATCCATAAGACTCAGAGCGGCGCCAGAGTCCACATAGGCATCCACGGTAATAACTGATAATGAACAAATCAAGGTTACAGACAGAATAAATTTAGACTGTAAAGTGCCAATTGAAATAGACTTGTCAACCTTCCTTGTACGTTTAGAGCATGCTGATATAACATGAGCAGAATCACCACAATAGAAGCATAACCCATTTTTACGCCTATAATTCTGCCGCTCGCTTCTGGACAGAATTCTGTCACATTGCATTTTCTCTGGCGTCTCTTCAGAAGATACCGCCAAATGGTGCACGGGTTTGCGCTCCCGCAAACGCCGATCAATCTGAATAGCCATTGTCATGGACTCATTCAGACCTGTGGGCGCAGGGAACCCGACCATAACATCTTTAACGGCATCAGAAAGGCCCTCTCTGAAATTTGCCGCTAGGGCGCACTCATTCCACTGAGTAAGCACAGACCATCTACGAAATTTTTGGCAGTATATCTCAGCTTCATCTTGCCCTTGAGATAGGGCTATCAAAGCTTTTTCAGCTTGAATCTCCAAATTAGGTTCCTCATAAAGCAACCCTAAAGCCAGAAAAACGCATCCACATTGAGCAACGCAGGATCCCCTGGTGTCAATGAAAATGCCCAATTTTGAGGGTCACCTCGCAGCAAAGAGATTACAATCTTAACCTGCTGGACAGGATCTCCAGAGGAGTGAGGTCTGAGAGAAAGGAACAATTTACAATTATATTTGAAATTCAGGAACCGAGATCTATCTCCGGAAAACACCTCTGGTGTAGGAATTTTAGGTTCAGACATCGGAGTATGTATAACAAAATCTTGTAAATTTTGAACCTTGGTAGCAAGATTATTTAAACCTACAGCCAAACTCTGAGGGTCCATCTTTAAACAGGTGAGATCAGAGCCATTCAAGGATTTGAAGGAGAGAAAGGCAAAGGCTGTAATTAGAGCTGAAATACAACTGATCCAACTATGGAGCAAGCATAGGGGAAAAAAAAATAAAAATCTACAGACTTCTTTTTTCTCTCCTTTCTTCTGCCAATAACTTTAACATTGGCCGGTCATACTGTCATGATTCCCAATGGCAGGGAAACATCAGAACACAAAAATAACGGACGAGCTCTGGGAGATGGAATCTCGAGCTGACCGTGAGCTAAATCTACCACACAACTAATAGTAGCCAGGGAGCATACCTACGACTTCCTAAATGCCACGCGCCAGCTGGAGGACTAACTATGCCTGGTAGAGGAAGGAACAGACCTGGCTTACCTCTAGGGAAATTCCCCAAAGATGATAGCAGCCCCCCACATGTAATAACGGTGAATTAAGAGGAAAAGACATACACAGTATGAAAGTAGATTTAGCAAAGAGAGGTCCACTTACTAGATAGCAGAAGGATACAAAAGAGGACTTCACGGTCAACTGAAAACCCTTTCAAAAACCATCCTGAAATTACTTTAAGACTCCTGTGTCAACTCATGACACAGGAGTGGCAATTTCATAACGAAGTAAGGAAGGCGTTCCAGCTCCATAAAATTCAAATGCTTTATTTCTCCATTAAAAATTGGTGCAGTACAAACAGTCCTTGCCTTAGCGCAAAAGTCCAAGTACAGAGTACATGCGACGCGTTTCGATCGTACCCGATCTTAGTCAATGCATGATTTTCTGAGATTTGCAATGATTATTATCTAGTGTTCATGGACCAATCCAGTGATCAATGCTGGTCACATGATTATTACCACAGGTCCTGAACACATGAACTTCGCCGCAGCTGCGGAAATTGCACACAAGTGTGGTTAAAATACTAAATGACATATCATAAATATACATACAAAACAATCAACAATGCAAGGATTAATACAAAGATAAATTCAAAGAATAAGAATGGAATAAATTCAGCAGTAATGGTACATAATTTCATTTTTACGATTCAGGCCAAATGGATATCTGGTTCGCAAATTATATATCCAAAAAGCTTCTCTGGTTAGAAGCTGTCTTTTGATATCTCCACCCCGCTGTGACAGTTTAGTTTGTTCTATGCCCTGGATTGTCATCATAGATGTATTACCTGAGTGACACATGATAAAGTGTTTGGCAGCAGCTGATATATTTTTACCTTGGATATTAGTGCTTCCTAGGTCCCTTAAGTGCTCTGTGAATCTAGTTTTCAGCTTTCTCGTAGTGCACCCTATGTATGACAAATTACATTCTCTACAGTCAGTTTTGTACACTACATTCTTTGAGTGACAATTAATAAAATGTTTTATTTGGAAAGTTTTATTTTTATCCTTATCTTGGAATGTGCTCTGCTTGCTTTAACACTAAAAATCCATACTTCTACCCTATCCAGTCCAGGGTGGAATGTATGGATAAATTCCAAGAAATGATGGAGAAAGATTTAAAACATCTCAAAGACAATATTACTAAAACAAACAAGAGCAACCTCACATATAGACAAAAAAAAGCCCTCAGGGAACTGAAAGAAATGAAAAATATTATCATTAAAAAAAGTGATAAGGGGGGCATGATAGTAATTATGAACATAAAAGATTATAAAGAAAAAATGTTAGAATTACTAATGGATAATGAAACTTACGGTAAATTGAAAGGCAATCCATCTAAACAATATAATGAGGAAATAAATATCATGGTAAATGAAGGTTTGAGTTTGGGTGTCCTTAGCAAAAAGCAGGCTGATTATTTATATGTTCCCAATCCCAAAATGCCCATATTATACGGTTTGCCTAAGGTGCATAAAGGAGTGGGTTTGCCGACTATGAGACCCATAGTGTCGGGTATAGGGTCAATGAATGAACATCTCTGTGAGTGGGTGGACTCCGTCTTACAACCCCTTGTTGTTAAATTACCAGGCTATGTTAAAGATTCTAGGGAAGTTCTCAAAACCTTTTCAAATAAAATATGGCAGAAAAATTATTCATGGTTGTGCTGTGATGTTATATCACTGTACACATGCATACCACATACCCTGGCAATGGAAGCGCTACATGATCACTTGGAAAATTTCAGCTCCTATACCCAGGATCTAATTAATTATGTGTTGCAAGTCACTTTTTTTCTTCTAAAACACAATATTTTTTCATTTGAAAATATGGTGTATGAGCAGAGGACAGGCGTTCCAATGGGGGCTAAGTATTCTCCCTCATTGGCAAATCTGACTATGGCGTATTGGGAACGCAAATATATCTACAGTGTGAACAATCCCTTTGCCGGGTCCATGGTCTGGTACGGCAGATACATCGATGACACCCTAATTATTTGGGGTGGCGATGTATCTGCCGTACCGGATTTCATTGGATACATCAACGGCAACGATTTTGGTATCAAATTCACCCACAAATGGAATAAAAGTACTATTTCATTTTTAGATCTAGACTTGATGGGGGTAGAAAATCAGATTGTTGACAGCAAGACGCACATAAAACCTATTAGTGGGAATACTGTGCTACATGCGAGGAGTAGCCACCCCAAACATACTATAAAGTCAATTCCAGTGGGAGAATATACACGGCACAAGAGAAACTGTAGTAGTGAAATATCTAAAAAGGAGGAATTTGATGGCTTAAGAGTGCAGCTAAAAGAAAGACAGTATCCTGACTGGACCCTAAATAGAGCACAAAAAATAGTGGATAAAAAACCTAGAGATAGTCTTTTAACCCTAGATAGGGAGAATAAAAGAGAAAGAGAAGGTAAAAATAAGAAACCATATGTTTGTTTCCAATACAGCAGCCAGTTCAACGAAATTAAAAATATAATATTGAAAAGGTTACCTATATTGCAGGAAGACGATTCACTATCAGATATTCTCAAAGATGGGCTCAATATTGTGGCCAGGAGAGCGCCAACTATTGGCAGCTCTTTATCACCTAGTCTCTTTCAATCACAGCCGGCTTCTAGTACATGGTTACAATGTAAAGGCTTTTACAAATGTGGTGTCACTGCGTGCAGTACATGCAGGTACGCATTAACAAATAACACATTCCAAGATAAGGATAAAAATAAAACTTTCCAAATAAAACATTTTATTAATTGTCACTCAAAGAATGTAGTGTACAAAACTGACTGTAGAGAATGTAATTTGTCATACATAGGGTGCACTACGAGAAAGCTAAAAACTAGATTCACAGAGCACTTGAGGGACCTAGGAAGCACTAATATCCAAGGTAAAAATATATCAGCTGCTGCCAAACACTTTATCATGTGTCACTCAGGTAATACATCTATGATGACAATCCAGGGCATAGAACAAACTAAACTGTCACAGCGGGGGGGAGATATCAAAAGACAGCTTCTAACCAGAGAAGCTTTTTGGATATATAATTTGCGAACCAGATATCCATTTGGCCTGAATCGTAAAAATGAAATTATGTACCATTACTGCTGAATTTATTCCATTCTTATTCTTTGAATTTATCTTTGTATTAATCCTTGCATTGTTGATTGTTTTGTATGTATATTTATGATATGTCATTTAGTATTTTAACCACACTTGTGTGCAATTTCCGCAGCTGCGGCGAAGTTCATGTGTTCAGGACCTGTGGTAATAATCATGTGACCAGCATTGATCACTGGATTGGTCCATGAACACTAGATAATAATCATTGCAAATCTCAGAAAATCATGCATTGACTAAGATCGGGTACGATCGAAACGCGTCGCATGTACTCTGTACTTGGACTTTTGCGCTAAGGCAAGGACTGTTTGTACTGCACCAATTTTTAATGGAGAAATAAAGCATTTGAATTTTATGGAGCTGGAACGCCTTCCTTACTTCGTTATGTATATCCATCTTAGTCCAAGATGATGTTCCGTGCACCTGCCTGGATTGGTGAGCTGGCTGTGGCTTCTTATAGCCTTTTCTTTTTGCACAGTGGCAATTTCAGCCCGCAAGAGCTTCCAGCTACAGAGAATAACAAAAACTGCAAACTGGACAAAAGATACAAAACAAAAGGACAAAGTCCACTTAGCTGATCAGCAGGCTAGTAGCAGGAACATGCAACCGAAGGCTCTGGTTACAATGATGACCGGCAAGGAAATGACTGGAGAGCAAGGCTAAATAGGAAACTCCCAAACACTGATGGGAGCAGGTGAACTGAGACAGCAAAGCACACACAAGTCACCAGTACCACCAGCAACCACCAGGGGAGCCCAAAAAGCGGATTCACAACACATCAGTGCATGTGAGGTCTCTATCACAGCTTCCCACAAAGAGGCATAATCACCTGTCACTTCTTGTCCATCAGTCCATGTGAGGTCTCTACCACAGCTTCCCACACAGGGGCATCATCACCTGTCACTTCCTGTCCATCAGTCCATGTGATGTCTTTATCACAGCTTCCCACACAGAGGCATCATCACCTGTCACTTCTTGTCCATCAGTCCATGTGAGGTCTCTATCACAGCTTCCCACACAGAGGCATCATAGCCTGTCACTTCCTGTCCATCAGTCTATGTGAGGTCTCTATCACAGCTTCCCACACACAGGCATCATAACCAGTCACTTCCTGTCCATCAGTCCATGTGAGGTCTCTATCACAGCTTCCCACACAGAGGCATCATAACCAGTCACTTCCTGTCCATCAGTCCATGTGAGGTCTCCATCACAGCTTCCCACACAGAGGCATCATCACCTGTCACTTCCTGTATATCAGTCCATGTGAGGTCTCTATCACAGTTTCCCACACAGAGGAATCATCACCTGTCACTTCCTGTACATCAGTCCATGTGAGGTCTTTATCACAGCTTCCCACACAGAGGCATAATCACCTGTCACTTCCTGTCCATCAGTCCATGTGATGTCTTTATCACAGCTTCCCACACAGAGGCATAATCAACTGTCACTTCCTGTCCATCAGTCCATGTGATGTCTTTATCACAGCTTCCCACACAGAGGCATCATAACCAGTCACTTCCTGTCCATCAGTCCATGTGAGGTCTCCATCACAGCTTCCCACACAGAGGCATCATCACCTGTCACTTCCTGTATATCAGTCCATGTGAGGTCTCTATCACAGTTTCCCACACAGAGGAATCATCACCTGTCACTTCCTGTACATCAGTCCATGTGAGGTCTTTATCACAGCTTCCCACACAGAGGCATCATCACCTGTCACTTCCTGTCCATCAGTCCATGTGAGGTCTCCATCACAGCTTCCCACACAGAGGCATCATCACCTGTCACTTCCTGTATATCAGTCCATGTGAGGTCTCTATCACAGTTTCCCACACAGAGGAATCATCACCTGTCACTTCCTGTACATCAGTCCATGTGAGGTCTTTATCACAGCTTCCCACACAGAGGCATCATCACCTGTCACTTCCTGTCCATCAGTCCATGTGATGTCTTTATCACAGCTTCCCACACAGAGGCATCATCACCTGTCACTTCTTGTCCATCAGTCCATGTGAGGTCTCTATCACAGTTTCCCACACAGAGGCATCATCACCTGTCACTTCCTGTATATCAGTCCATGTGAGGTCTCTATCACAGTTTCCCACACAGAGGAATCATCACCTGTCACTTCCTGTACATCAGTCCATGTGAGGTCTTTATCACAGCTTCCCACACAGAGGCATAATCACCTGTCACTTCCTGTCAATCAGTCCATGTGATGTCTTTATCACAGCTTCCCACACAGAGGCATCATCACCTGTCACTTCTTGTCCATCAGTCCATGTGAGGTCTCTATCACAGTTTCCCACACAGAGGAATCATCACCTGTCACTTCCTGTACATCAGTCCATGTGAGGTCTCTATCACAGCTTCCCACACAGAGGCATAATCACCTGTCACTTCCTGTCCACCAGTCCATGTGATGTCTTTATCACAGCTTCCCACACAGAGGCATCATCACCTGTCACTTCTTGTCCATCAGTCCATGTGAGGTCTCTATCACAGTTTCCCACACAGAGGAATCATCACCTGTCACTTCTTGTCCATCAGTCCATGTGAGGTCTCTTTCACAGCTTCCCACACAGAGGCATTATCACTTGTCTCTCCCCATATACAGGATAAATTCACGTTATGTGATGTCTCTATCATAGCTTCCCACCCAGATATATCGTCGCCCATTTCTTCCCATCCATCAGTCCATGTCATGTGAGTTTTCCAATGATAGCTGGCCACACAGATGCATCATCACCCATTTTTTCCCATTCCTCACTCAATGCTATATGAGGTCTCCACCACAGGTGCCCACCAAAATGCATTGCTGTGACCCATCTTTTTCCATCCTTCGCTGTGATGTGACGTCTCCACCATAGCAGTCTCTTCAGATTCATTGTTACTTGTATGTTCCCTAGCATCACTCCATGTAATGTGCAATCTCCAACACAGCTGTCCCTGCAGATGCATTGTTACCCTTTTCTTCCCATCGATCTGTACATGTCTGTGCTGCTTGCAATCATAGCTGGCCAGGCAGATGCATCATAACCTGTCTCTTCCTGTCCATCACACCATGTCATATGAGGTCTCCGCCATATTTCTCCACCCAGAGACATTGTCACATGTATATTCAAATTCATCAATCTATGTCATTTGAGGTCTCCACCACAGCTGCCCACACAGTTGTATCATCAATCGTCTCTTCCAATCCATCATGCCATGCTATCTGAGGTCTCAACTAGATGCATCATCACCTGCCTCTTCTTACCCATCAGTCCATGTCATAGGATATCTTCACAATGTCTGTTCTCTCAGATGCATCATCATCTGTATCTTTCTGTTCATCACTCTATGCCGTGAGAGGTCTTCACCATGTCTACCCACTGACACGCATCATCACCCAACTCTTCAAATTCACCAGTTCATGCAATGTGGGCTTCCAACCCAGATGCATCTTCACTTTTTTTTTATATAATCACTCCATACCATGTGAGGTCTCCACCATAGCAGTTTCTTCAGGTGCATTATCATTTGTCTCCCATCCACCATAGCATGTAATGCATCATCAGTCTTCTCTTTCCATCCATAACTCCATGTAATGGAAGATGTGTACTACAGCTGTCCGCCTAGATGCATTGTTGCCCATCTCTTCCCATCCAACAGTTCATGTCACGTGAGGTTTCCAACCATAGCTGGTCACCCAGATGCATCAATACCCCTCTCTTCCCAACCTTTCATTCCATGCTATGTAAGGTCTCCACCAAAGCTCACCAAAATGCATCACCTTTTTCCATTCATCCACTCTAATGTGAGATTTCCATCATAGCGGTCCACCCAGTTGCATCATTACCCATCACTTCACATCTATCAGTCCAGATCATGCGAATGTCCCACCATATCTGTCACCCAGATGCATCGTCCTCGTGTCGCTAAGTGTTTGTCAATTCTTTGTCATGTGAGGTTTCTTCATATACAGTATGTTCTCTCAGATGCAACTTCAATTGTCTCTTCCAGTCGGTCACTCTATGTCATGAGAGGTCTCCATCATATCTGTCCCCCAGATTCATCATCACCTCGCTCTTCAGCTACTGTGGCATAGTATGAGATCATTATTCCCATAGAAGCCCTAATCTTACCAGAGCCTTCATGTCAGCAGCTTGTGGATCTGCCCGAGAGCGGTAGAAGTTGTGCTTCTCCACCAAGGTCTTCTTCTCTAAATCAGTCAGTGCTGTGATCAGGTGAACCAGGCAGAACAGAAAGTACTGGAGCCCTGGCATTCTGGATCCTCTGGGCCACATTCTGTGATGTCATGTATGAGGAGGCCCAGGTTGTGTGAGGGTACGTGAGGCCTGACACTATGATCCTACACTAAGGAGTCAGAGACTATAAAGTTTGTGGCAGGGTGGGACGCCTGACATTACTCCACCCGCTGATGTATTATGCTGGAAGCAGAATTATTGTGTTAGGGACCAGGGACTGGGCAGAGCCGAGAACGAGCTGAGCATGCATCCAGGGATTAATACACGGCTGTAAAAGTTTATGTTCCTCTATATAATGTGGGATGCTGTGCCTGCAGAACCTTCCTTCTGAGCATTCAGATTAACTCTTCATGAGCTGAAGGTTCATGCTGCCATTGCCTGCAGAGCTGCCCTGCAGTTTACCCTTTGATAAGCACAGGCCTATGCCCTAACCCTAGCCCTGCAAGCGGCCCTGGGCACAGATGGAATCTTACTAGTAATTGTCCTTTTTACAGGGTGAGCTGCCAATATATTTGCCAGTGATAATTATGATGTCAGGAGGTGTCAGAGACCGCTCTGGGCTCTGTAACGGGCTTCTCACAGCTGCAAAAAAAACAAAAAACATTTTCATGTTCTGTCTATAGTAAGAATTTTTATGAAAGTAGCCAATATGGAAGACAACATAAGTATATCCTGGCTGTAATCATGGTAGAGCTGCCAGCCAAACTCTCATTAAAGCTAAGCGGCTCGAGAGCTATGGTTACCATGGCCAGAGGGGCCCTAACACTGGCCAGTGATCAAAAGCAGAGTCATAGCAGTCATTTTCCATTTCTTGGAGGAATTCTCATCTTTGGTGAGGGGCTTTCACAGAGTTTACTTACTAAATGGGAGAATTGCTCTTCAGAAACTTCATTCTAAGTAAAAATTCTCATATAATAGTGCAAATAACTAAGACTTGATGTTCAGCATTTTAGAAGACAGATAGAACGTCCACAGATATAGGTTCCTCTCTGGAGGATATCGATGAAGGTTGCTCATTGGTGCCTGAAATCCATCTTATACAATAAACATAGACATTTTACACTTCACATCTTTGAAGGTTAAGGCTGGAGAGGAAGCAACTATGACACTTCATTTTCAAGAAATAGATCTGGAGTGATGGTGCTTGGAGAGATCTAGATAATTCAGATTCAGAAAATCATTTTGCTAGGAAATAAAGTTATGAAGGCTTACCCTAATCAACTAAGAACAGAATATTGCATCCAAAACATACAGACCTCTCATCAGGTTGTATGTTAGTTTTATACAAAGGAGAAGTCACGCTGAAACCTGGCCCATTGTTGCGGTCATGGCTGGGCCAACAGACTGTTGTGCCCAACCGTGGGCCACGGATTTGTAGACCCATTGTGCCACAGGTCCGGGGTAATCCAGGAAGGGGCTTAACTTAGCGGCTACCTTGGTGTTCACTAGAGTCTAAAGTGGTGAGGCCAGGCTTGTGCGACAGGTAGCCTCCAGGTACCACTCCTGGGTAGAAACTGGTACTGGAGCTGCTGTCCCAGGGGTCAGGTACGCTGGCACTACTTTAGGGCTTAGTTCAGATACACTGGTTTAGGATTCAGGATAAGGCTAAGGCCACTCATGGACCGGGGAATAGCACTCATGTCCTGGTTTCAATGGAACCAGGGGACTTTGGGAACAGGACTGGCCACTCCATGACCAGGGGACAATGTTCAGGCAACAGGCTGAGAGCATTTAGCATAATGAGCTGTGAGGCAGTGACTGGTGTCACATGTGAGGGTCGCTATGTGTCCCCCAGGATGTGCTCAGAAGCATATTAGATCCGTTGGAGTGCCCTGTGCTCACAGTAGGTTGCCTGTGAGTCACTAGGAAGAATAAAAGGGAGTGTGAACTGGGTCAAGTTGTTTGACCAATAAATTATTTAGGAAAACCCGGTATCTGCTTTTATTTTTGAAATGGACTGCAGGAAGGTAGTGGGGCAGGTCCCTTTCCTCCAGCCCAGATCTTATAAGTGGCCCATGGCCACAGAGTCTGGAAGAAAGAAAAAAAAACACCCTGGAAGAGAGTTGGGTGTGTCAGTGTTGGTCTTGGAAGCAGACCTAGCAGGAGACTTATGCAGAGCTCTTTCTGTGTGGAGCAACACGGGCCAGGCAGAGTCTAAAAGCCTGACACCCCAGCATGCACGGTAGTGTAGTACGCTCACGGCAACTGATTGCGGACTGTCTTTATTTTTCCTGGCTGCGTACTGGAGGACTGATTTACTTTTCCTGCTTGTGAGTATGCTGTAAAATAAACAAGACTTTATTTTGAACCTTTATCTGGGTCACTGCCTTCTCACTGCACAGCAAGGACATCGCTACATCACATATGGTGGAGAATGCGGGCAGTGTGAATTAAGGCATGCAGCGCCCCAGAGTCCTGGTCGTTGCAGTACTGACGCTCCGCCGCTAAGGGGGGCTATGGTACGTCTGATGGCACTGAAGGAGTTCACCTGACCAGGTATCACAGACACCAATACACTTCACAGTCTGGCCTCCAGGGGGAGCTAAGGGTGCTATGTATTAGGTCACTCCTCACAATCTGGTAAAACTGGGGGTCAGATAGGAAGTTAGTCAGAAGCTGACTGGGTCGGAACCAGGCAACATCCTGTGGCAGAGGGTGTTGTGGGGGAAGATTCAGGGGGGTCCCTGTCAGGGGTGGGATCCTGACAGAGGCCTAGCGAACAGAAAGAACGTTACGGGACCGCGCCTGCACTTCTTTGTGGCGGTACCCCAAGAAAGGACAAGAAGCGAGGTTTATTGTGCTGAGTGAGAAACGAGATCAACACAACAAGGAGAAACACCAGTAGGAGTCGTGCTGTAAGACGAGGCAACATCCTACTGAGGCGCGCAGCCGGAAACGCCGAGGAAGTATTGAGCTCCAGGCCTTACTTCAAACCTACGGCAGGACAGTCAGTTCTAGGTGGGCTGTCTCACCCAAAATCACCTAAGCAGACACAGGGGGCAACATTTGGAGAGGGGTGACTCTAGGGTCCCGGAAGACCTCCGAGCCTACCCGTCATACGGGTGCGTCTTAGCCATATCATCTGGGGGGACGAAGAAGAACATCATAATCGAGTTGTGAGGGAACTTCAGAAACAGACACAACAGTTGTGAGGACTATCCCGTAAGCACAGCAGGGAAGGACTACAACACACAAGCGCTAGAAGGTAGGCACAGATTTCCACCTGCAAAGGGAACTCTGGAGGTGCCATCGGACCGGCCGGAGTCAGGTAGCCCGGTTAACCGTATTCCGGACTGAGGATCCTGAAGCCTTCAGTAAAGAGGTAAAGAGACTGCAACCTGGTGTCCTCGTTATTCACTGCAACCTGCACCACACCACGACATCATCACATTCTCAACTTTCACTGGACGCCCCTCAGCAGGGTCACGGACCGGGCCTAGCCACCGTGACAACCCCAGACCTGAGACACAGAGGCCCGGTACCGGGTGCCCCTCAGCCCTGCGGCAGTGGGGGCGCTCCAAGGCATACCCAAACGCCATTTGCGTGTCTGTTATTAGGCCTGCTACATTGCAACCCAGGCCTTCGGACAAAATGGAGGAGATCCTGAGGCAGCTGGTCTTCACACAGCAACAACAGCAACAAACTAAAACCTGTTGCTGCAGCAAATTACAGCCCTGCGTGAGGCACCTCCAGCACCGTCCCCAGAACGTCGTGATGCCCGAGGCAAGGTCTGCTCCACTTTGAGGAAATTGAGTCCGGAAGTTGACGTGGAAGCTTTCATCACCGTCTATGAGCGCACGTTAGAGCGGGAGAACCTGCCAGCGGCACAGTGGACCGAAGTCGTGGCTCTGTTCCTGAGGGGTGACGCGCTAAAGGCCTACTTTGACCTCAGTCGGGAGGACGCCCAGGACTATTCCAAGCTAAAAGGTGAGATCCTTGCCCGACTGGGGGTTAATACATGAGAGCCCAAAGGGTGTTTTCATGGACTTTTGTGGAAACCCAGCCTGCCCGTTCTCAGGTTTTTGACTTACTGCAGCTTGTCAATTGGTGGCTCCAATCTGAGACTTTAACCACACTTCAGATAGTGGAGAGGGTGGTGGTCGACCGACTGGTGCGGGATCTGCCAGCAGCCATACAATGCTGGGTGGGTCAAGGGACCCGGGTACCCTAGACCAGGTTGCAGGACTGATAGGGTGATATAAGGCCACTCAGGACTTTATATGGGACACTGCTCCACTTCGGCTGTCACGTAAGGCTCAGGAGTCTGAGAAAAGTCCACGACCCTCCGCTGGGACAAAATCGGACCAAGGACTGTGCTGAGGGGATGTCTCGAAAAGAGAGTGACCACAGACCTGTGTCCCCTAATTTGGCCCCAAGGTTACCTCGTGCCACAGTCAATAAGTGTTGGCGATGCCAAGAGCCTGGACATGTGGCTGCCAATTGCCACCTAACAATAGAACCCATGGACTGCGCCCACCATGTATCTATGTATGCCCAGCCAGTCTGCATTGTCACTACAGACCCTGCGGGTACCGAACCTCAACTGTGCAGAGTACTCATTAATGGGTACCAGACGGATGCTCTCTTGGACTCGGGGAGCTTGGTGACCCTGGTACACTGGTCCCTGGTTGCTGGGGACAGTCCTAATGGACGGAAGGTGGGGTTAGTGTGCATACATGGGAACCTCTGAGAGTACCTGACTGCAGAGGACAGGTTCTCCACCCCGTGTGCGGAGATAAAACATGTGGTGGGAGTGGTAAAAACTCTTCTGTATGGGACTGTATTTTTATTATTATTATTATTTATTTATATAGCACCATTGATTCCATGGTGCTGTACATGAGAAGGGGTTGCATACAAATTACAGATATCACTTACAGTAAGCAAACTAACACTTACAGACTGATACAGAGAAGTGACGACCCTGCCCTTGCGGGCTTACATTCTACAGGATGGTGGGGATGGAGACAATAGGTTGAGGGTTGTAGGAGCTCCGGTGTTGGTGAGGCGGTAGCTTCAGTAGTGGTGAGGAGGCAGTGGGGTCAGTGCAGGCTTTAAGCTTTACTGAAGAGGTGGGTTTTTCAGGTTCCGTCTGAAGGATACGAATGTGGTTGATAGTCGGATGTGTTGGGGCAAATAATTCCAGAGGATGGGGGATATTTGGGAGAAGTCTTGGAGGCGGTTGGGTGAGGAGCGGATAAGTGTGGAGGAGAGAAGGAGGTCTTGGGAGGACCAAAGATTACATGAGGGAAGATATCGGGAGATTAGTTCAGAGATATATGGAGGAGACAGGTTATAGATGGCTTTGTAGGTCAGTATTAGTAATTTGAACTGGATATGCTGAGGGAATGTGAGCCAATGAAGAGATTTGCAGAGGGGGGAAGCGGAGGAGTAGCGGGGAGAGAGATGAATTAGTCGGGCAGCAGAGTTAAGGATGGACTGGAGAGGTGCAAGGGTGTTAGCAGGGAGGCCACAGAAAAGGATGTTTGTTATGACCCCAATGGCAGAGGGTCTCAAAAGTACATACCAAGTCTGCAAACACAAAAAACCAGCTCATAGGGCAGTGGTAACTGGGCTGACCATATATCTAATCCTAGCACCACAAATAGAAGCAGCCGGGGAACGTGCCTACGTTGGTTCTAGACGTCTCGCGCCAGCCGGAGAACTAACTAACCCTAGAAAGGAAAAGATAGACCTTTCTTGCCTCCAGAGAAAAAACCCCAAAAGTTGGATACAAGCCCCCAACAAATAATAACGGTGAGGTAAGGAGAAAAGACAAACGTAAGAATGAACTAGATATTTAGCAAAGAGAGGCCCACTGACTAATAGCAGAATATAGTAAGATGACTTATACGGTCAGCAAAAACCCTATCAAGATTTCCACGCTGGATATTCAAGAACCCCCGAACCGTCTAACGGCCCGGGGGGAGAACACCAGCCCCCTAGAGCTTCCAGCAAAATCAGGAATCACATTTAGTACAAGCTGGACAAAAAATAAGAGCAAAGCAAATAACCAAAAAACAAGGAAGCAGGACTTAGCTTAATTTTGCAAGATCCAAGACCAGCAGACAGGAGCAAACAGAAAGGAACTGATTACAACGATGCCAGGCACTGGACTGAGAAACCAGGAAGTTTATATAGCAACACCCCTGGACTAACGACCCAGGTGGGTGCCAAACTGAGGAAAGACAATCCCAGAGTCATATCACTAGTGACCACAAGAGGGAGCCAAAAAAGTCTAATTCACAACAGTACCCCCCCTTTAAGGAGGGGTCACCGAACCCTCACCAAGACCACCAGGGCGATCAGGATGAGCAGCGTGAAAGGCACGAACTAAATCGGCCGCATGCACATCAGAGGCAACCACCCAGGAATTATCCTCCTGACCATAGCCCTTCCACTTGACCAGATACTGAAGCCTCCGCCTGGAGAGATGAGAATCCAAGATCTTCTCCACCACGTACTCCAACTCGCCCTCAACCAACACCGGAGCAGGAGGCTCAACAGAAGGAACCACAGGTACAACGTACCGCCGCAACAAAGACCTATGGAACACGTTGTGAATGGCAAATGACACCGGAAGATCCAAGCGAAAGGACACAGGATTAAGGATTTCCAATATCTTGTAAGGACCGATGAAGCGAGGCTTAAATTTAGGAGAGGAGACCTTCATAGGAACAAATCGAGAAGACAGCCATACCAAATCCCCAACACGAAGTCGGGGACCCACACCGCGGCGGCGGTTGGCAAAACGCTGAGCCTTCTCCTGTGACAACTTCAAGTTGTCCACCACATGATTCCAGATCCGCTGCAACCTATCCACCACGGAATCTACCCCAGGACAGTCAGAAGGCTCCACATGTCCCGAGGAAAAACGAGGATGGAAACCAGAGTTGCAAAAAAATGGCGAAACCAAAGTAGCGCAACTAGCCCGATTATTAAGGGCAAACTCAGCCAACGGCAAGAAGGTCACCCAATCATCCTGATCTGCAGAAACAAAACACCTCAAATAAGCCTCCAGAGTCTGATTAGTTCGCTCCGTTTGTCCATTAGTCTGAGGATGAAAGGCAGACGAAAACGACAAATCAATGCCCATCTTAGCACAAAAGGATCGACAGAACCTGGAAACAAACTGGGATCCTCTGTCAGACACAATATTCTCAGGAATGCCGTGTAAACGAACCACATTCTGAAAGAACAAAGGAACCAGATCGGAAGAGGAAGGCAGCTTAGGCAAAGATACCAAATGGACCATCTTGGAAAAGCGATCACATACCACCCAGATGACAGACATGCCCTGAGACACCGGAAGATCTGAAATGAAATCCATGGAAATGTGTGTCCAAGGCCTCTTCGGGACAGGCAAGGGCAAGAGCAACCCGCTGGCACGAGAACAGCAAGGCTTAGCTCGAGCACAAGTCCCACAGGACTGCACAAATGACCGCACATCCCGTGACAAGGAAGGCCACCAAAAGGACCTAGCCACCAGATCTCTGGTGCCAAAAATTCCCGGATGCCCTGCCAACACCGAGGAATGAACCTCGGAAATGACTCTGCTGGTCCACTTATCAGGAACAAACAGTCTGTCAGATGGACAAGAGTCAGGTCTACCAGCCTGAAATCTCTGCAACACACGTTGCAAATCCGGAGAAATGGCTGACAGGATAACTCCCTCTTTGAGAATACCAACTGGTTCTGCGACTCCAGGAGAGTCAGGCACAAAGCTCCTTGAAAGAGCATCAGCCTTCACATTCTTTGAACCTGGTAAATACGAGACCACAAAGTCAAAACGGGAGAAAAACAATGACCAGCGGGCCTGTCTAGGATTCAGGCGTTTAGCAGACTCGAGATACATCAGATTTTTGTGATCAGTCAAGACCACCACACGATGCTTAGCACCCTCGAGCCAATGACGCCACTCCTCAAATGCCCACTTCACGGCTAACAACTCCCGATTGCCAACATCATAATTCCGCTCAGCAGGCAAAAACTTCCTAGACATGGTCTCATTACAGAGCAACCAGGGCCTCTCTGCGACAAAACGGCCCCTGCCCCAATCTCAGAAGCATCCACTTCAACCTGAAAGGGAAGTGAGACATCAGGCTGGCACAAAACAGGCGCCGAAGTAAACCGGCGCTTCAACTCTTGAAAGGCTTCCACGGCTGCAGGAGCCCAGTTAGCAACATCAGAACCTTTCTTGGTCATATCCGTCAAAGGTTTAACAACGCTAGAAAAATTAGCGATAAAACGACGGTAGAAGTTAGCAAAACCCAAGAACTTCTGAAGACTCTTAACTGACGTGGGTTGAGTCCAATCATGAATAGCTCGGACCTTGACTGGGTCCATCTCCACCGCAGAAGGGGAAAAAATAAACCCCAAAAAGGGAACCTTCTGTACTCCAAAGAGACACTTTGAGCCCTTAACAAACAAAGCATTCTCACGCAAAACCTGAAACACCATCCTGACCTGCTCTACATGCGAGTCCCAATCATCAGAAAAAAACAGAATATCATCCAGATAAACAATCATAAATTTATCCAGATACTTCCGGAAAATATCATGCATAAAGGACTGAAACACTGAAGGAGCATTAGAGAGCCCGAAAGGCATCACCAAGTACTCAAAATGACCTTCGGGCGTATTAAATGCAGTTTTCCATTCATCTCCTTGCTTAATGCGCACAAGGTTGTACGCACCACGAAGATCTATCTTGGTGAACCACTTGGCACCTTTAATCCGGGCAAACAAGTCCGACAACAGAGGCAAAGGATACTGAAATTTAACAGTGATTTTATTCAGAAGCCGATAGTCAATACAAGGTCTCAAAGATCCGTCCTTCTTGGCCACAAAAAAGAATCCTGCACCAAGAGGGGAAGAGGATGGACGGATATGCCCCTTCTCCAGAGATTCCTTGATATACGAACACATTGCGGTATGCTCAGGTACAGACAGATTAAATAATCTTCCCTTAGGAAATTTACTACCTGGAATCAAATCTATAGCGCAGTCACAGTCCCTATGAGGAGGAAGAGCACTGGACCTGGACTCGCTGAATACATCCTGGTAATCAGACAAATACTCAGGAACTTCCGAAGGAGTAGAGGAAGCAATAGACACCGGCGGGGAATCACCATGAATTCCCTGACAGCCCCAACTTGACACAGACATTGCCTTCCAATCCAAGACTGGATTATGGGTCTGTAACCATGGCAGACCCAAAACGACCAAATCATGCATTTTATGCAGAACAAGAAAACGAATCACCTCCCGATGTTCAGGAGTCATGCACATGGTTACCTGTGTCCAAAACTGCGGTTTATTTTCCGCCAATGGCATAGCATCAATACCTCTAAGAGGGATAGGATTTACCAACGGCTCAAGAACAAAACCACAGCGCTTAGCAAACGACAGATCCATAAGACTCAGGGCAGCACCTGAATCCACAAACGCCATAACAGGGTAGGAGGACAATGAGCAAATTAAAGTCACAGACAAAATAAATTTAGGTTGCAAATTACCAATGGCGACAGGACTAACAACCCTTGTTATGCGTTTAGAGCATGCTGATATAACATGTGTAGAATCACCACAGTAAAAACACAACCCATTCTGACGTCTATGATTTTTCCGTTCATTTCTAGTCTGAATTCTACCACATTGCATTAAATCAGGTGTTTGTTCAGACAACACCACCAGAGGATTCGCGGCTTTGCGCTCCCGCAAACGCCGGTCAATTTGAATAGCCAGCGCCATGGAATCATTCAGACCTGTAGGAATGGAGAAACCCACCATCACATTCTTAATGGCTTCAGAAAGGCCATTTCTGAAATTTGCGGCCAGAGCACACTCATTCCACTGAGTAAGCACGGACCATTTCCGAAATTTTTGGCAATACACTTAAGCTTCATCCTGACCTGAGAAATAGCCAGCAAGGCTTTTTCTGCCTGAATTTCAAGATTGGGTTCCTCGTAAAGCAATCCGAGCGCCAGAAAAAACGCATCAATATTTGCCAATGCCGGATCTCCTGGCGCTAGCGAGAAGGCCCAATCCTGAGGGTCGCCCCGTAAGAAAGAGATACCAATTTTTACTTGCTGAGCTGAGTCTCCAGATGAACGGGGTCTCAGAGATAGAAACAATTTACAATTATTCCTGAAATTCCTAAACTTAAATCGGTCTCCAGAGAACAGTTCAGGAATAGGTATTTTAGGTTCAGACATTGGACTACTGGTAACAAAATCTTGTATGCCCTGCACACGAGCAGCAAGCTGATCCACACTTGTAATCAAAGTCTGGACATTCATGTCTGCAGCAAGCACAAGCCACTCAGAGGTAAAGGGGAGGAAGAAAAAAAAAAAGGAAGGAAAAAAAAACAACAAAAAAAAACTCAGACTTTCCTTTCTTGTAATCCCACTTCTGCAATGCATTAAACATTCAACCTTGGCCTGGCATACTGTTATGACCCCAATGGCAGAGGGTCTCAAAAGTACATACCAAGTATGCAAACACAAAAAACCAGCTCATAGGGCAGTGGTAACTGGGCTGACCATATATCTAATCCTAGCACCACAAATAGCAGCAGCCGGGGAACGTGCCTACGTTGGTTCTAGACGTCTCGCGCCAGCCGGAGAACTAACTAACCCTAGAAGGGAAAAGATAGACCTTTCTTGCCTCCAGAGAAAAGACCCCAAAAGTTGGATACAAGCCCCCAACAAATAATAACGGTGAGGTAAGGAGAAAAGACAAACGTAAGAATGAACTAGATATTTAGCAAAGAGAGGCCCACTGACTAATAGCAGAATATAGTAAGATGACTTATACGGTCAGCAAAAACCCTATCAAAATTTCCACGCTGGATATTCAAGAACCCCCGAACTGTCTAACGGCCCGGGGGGAGAACACCAGCCCCCTAGAGCTTCCAGCAAAATCAGGAATCACATTTAGTACAAGCTGGACAAAAAATAAGAGCAAAGCAAATAACCAAAAAACAAGGAAGCAGGACTTAGCTTAATTTTGCAAGATCCAAGACCAGCAGACAGGAGCAAACAGAAAGGAACTGATTACAACGATGCCAGGCACTGGACTGAGAAACCAGGAAGTTTATATAGCAACACCCCTGGACTAACGACCCAGGTGGGTGCCAAACTGAGGAAAGACAATCCCAGAGTCATATCACTAGTGACCACAAGAGGGAGCCAAAAAAGTCTAATTCACAACAGATGTTGCAGTAGTCAAGGCGGGAGATGATGAGGGCATGCACAAGCATTTTAGTAGATTGATGGTTGAGGAAAGAACGGATTCTGGAGATAATTTTGAGCTGGAGGCGACGGGAGGTGGAAAGAGCTTGGATGTGCAGTTTGACGGACAGGGCAGAGTCAAGAGTTACTCTGAGGCAGCGGACTTCTGGTACGGGGGAAAGCGTGATGTCGTTAATTGCGATAGATAGGTCAGGTATGGAAGATCTATGAGATGGAGGAAAGATGATGAGTTCTGATTTGTCCACATTGAGTTTGAGGAAGCGAGAAAAGAAGAAGGAGGATATGGCTGATAGATACTCCTGGATTCTGGACAGCAGAGCGGTGACGTCTGGGCCAGAAAGGTAGATCTGAGTGTCATCAGCATAAAGGTGGTACTGGAATCCATGGTACTTTATGAGTTGTCCCAGGCCAAGTGTATAGATTGAGAAGAGTAGGGTCCTAGAACAGAGCCTTGGGGGACTCCAACAGAGAGAGGGTGGGATGAGGAGGTAGTGTTGAGTGGGAGATGCTGAATGTGCGGTTGGAAAGGTATGAGGAGATCCAGGATAGGGCGAGGTCTTTGAAGGAGGAGAGGATCTGTAGTAGGAGGCAGTGGTCAACTGTGTCAAAAGCAGAGGACAGGTCTAGAAGGAGGAGTACAGAGTATTGTCCGTTAGCTTTGGCTGTAAGTAGGTCATTAGTAATTTTGGTCAGGGCTGTCTCAGTTGAGTGATGGGGGCAGAAACCAGATTGTAGATTGTCAAAGAGAGAATTACATGAGAGGTGGGAGGAAAGTTCAGTGTGGACTTGCTGCTCCAGGAGTTTGGAAGCGAATGGGAGCAGCGATATTGGGCGATAGCTGGACATAGCTGTTGGGTCGAGGGTTTGCTTTTTAAGGATAGACGTGATTGTGGCATGTTTGAAAGCAGAAGGGAAGGTGCCAGAAGTTATTGATAGGTTGAAGAGGTTGGTTAGGGATGGGATAAGAGTGGTGGTGAGGTTGGGGAGGAGGTGGGATGGGATGGGGTCAAGCGCACAGGTGATGAGGTACGATTTGGAGAGGAGACATTTCAGCCCCCCTTCAGTGACCTTGGAGAGGGAGGTTATGGGGTTTGGGCATTGATCTGGTATACAAAGGGGTTGTGGTGGTTGAACAATGAAGACTTGCCTTGTTTGGTCGATCTTATTTTTAAAGTGTGTGGCAAAGTCCTAAGTCTAGGGTATTTCCATCTCTGTGTGTGTGGCTGTGAGGACTGACGGTTTATCACATAGCATTGATTCAGTTTCTCCTCCAAAACCTCAACCCTCCATTTTTCCTCAGGGCATTGTGGTTTCTATGGTATCCTCAGAGTTGGAAGCAGAGATATTTAGAGTCATCTTTTGCCCCTTCTACTCTCTAAATACCAAATTATTTGTACTTATGTACTTTAGATTGCGCCTGTTTCAAGAATTTCATGATTCTGTCTTGAGTGGTCACCCTGTGGTCACAGCTATGTGAAAGGCCATTGCTGGGATCTTTTGGCAGCCATCATAGTAACATAGGTTAAAAAAAGACCTAGGTCCATCAAGTTCAACCTCCCTCCACCAATTGTACATTTTGTCACTAATTCAACTATATCCCACAATGTTATGTGTATTTAGAAAATCATCCGGCCTTTGTATAAAGCTGTTATAGTGTCGGCCATTACTGCCTCTTGTGGTCGGCATTCCACAGTCTGACTGCTCTAACTGTAAAGAGCCCTTTCCTATTTAGCTGCCGGAATCGCCTTTCTTCCACCCGTAATTAGTGCCCCCTAGTCGTCAGTATGGTCTTTGGAAGGAATAAGTCATGTGCCGTCCTCTGTACTGGCCACACATATATTTATACATGTAAATGAGATCTCCGCTGAGGCATCTTTTTTCTAAGCTAAACAAGCCCAACTTTTCCAACCTCTCATCATATGAGAGGCCCTCTACCCCATGTAATATAGGAGAGGCCTCCACCCCGTGTAATATAGGAGAGGCCTCCATCCCGTGTAATATAGGAGAGGCCTCCATCCCATGAAATAATCTATTTCCCACCTTTGAACTGACTCTAATTTCTGAATGATCTTTTTCAATTGTGGAGCCCAAAACTGTATCCCACATTCTAGATGTGGCCTCACCAGTGATTTATAAAGGGGTAATAATGCACTGGGATCGCAGGATTTTATCTCTCTTTTTATACATACTAAAATCTTGCTTGCTTTTGCGGCTGCTGCTTGACATTGAGTGCTGCTGCTCAGTTACTTGTAAACTTGTAACCAGAATCCCGTCCTTCTCCTGTTCCGTAGTCCTGAGTATCCTCTCATGTAATGTATATACAGTAATAGGATTCTTCCGTCCTCTGTGATTATTCTATGTTTATCAACATTAATCTCTTCTGACAAATGTTTGCCCATCAGACGTCTCATCCAGATCGTTCTGTAATATTGTAATGTGAAGATCAGATTTTATATCCTACTTAGTTTGGTGTCGTCAGCAAAGAATAAGAATCAGACTGACACTTTACTTTCAATCCCATCCACAAAGTCATTAATAAAGAGGCT
The DNA here is from genome assembly GCF_051348905.1 of Ranitomeya variabilis. NCBI lineage: Eukaryota > Metazoa > Chordata > Amphibia > Anura > Dendrobatidae > Ranitomeya > Ranitomeya variabilis. The sequence goes on from NC_135232.1 coordinate 1,168,765,047, forward strand.
AAAAAGTATCGGTTTGGGGAGAGATCCCTGCGGTCCCCACTGCTCCTAGTACAGATCCCTGCAGTCTGCACTGCTGCCAATACAGATTTCTGCAGTCCCCACTGCTCCCAGTACAGATCCCTGCAGTCTGCACTGCTGCCAATACAGATTTCTGCGGTCCCCGCTGTTAGGGGCTGGGATTCTCCTGCTGCTCAGGGTAGACTCCAAGCATTGTTTGCATCTGCAGTCTCCCATTTAGCTTCGTCCGCTGCGGGTGCTGCTGAACATAGACGTCGGTCCCTGCATCTTGCTCTGGATTGTGCTGTTCATTTGGTTACTGCTGGCTCTCCAGCCAAGTCTATGGTAACCAGCGATAGGCAGCGGCGACTGGATGCTCTGGAGGCTAAGTCCAGAGATCACTCTTCTGAGCATGTCCGTGATGTGGGTCTTCCTATTGGTGGTCGGACGCCTCCTGTTCTGGTGATGTGGCAGCTCTGGATTGGCTCGCAAGCTATGTCTCGGCCAACTGGGCGTGAGTGTTTGGGGTGGAGCCTTTAGTATAAAAGATCCCCAATGGCACCCGCGGGCGCGTTAGTATCATTTTATGTACGGCTATGTAGAATGCTAGCAGGTACATAGGATGCAGTGACACACAGGAAGCAGAGCGATGGGTTAACAGGTTCTTTATATACAGTACAGACCAAAAGTTTGGACACACCTTCTCATTTAAAGATTTTTCTGTATTTTCATGACCATGAAAATTGTAAATTCACACTGAAGGCATCAAAACTATGAATCAACACATGTGGAATTATATACTTAACAAAAAAGTGTGAAACAACTGAAATTATGTCTTATATTCTAGGTTCTTCAAAGTAGCCACCTTTTGCTTTGATGACTGTTTTGCACACTCTTGGCATTCTCTTTATGGGCTTCAAGAGGTAGTCACCGGAAATGGTTTTCACTTCACAGGTGTGCCCTGTCAGGTTTTGTAAGTGGGATTTCTTGCCTTATAAATGGAGTTGGGACCATCAGTTGTGCTAAGCAGAAGTCTGGTGGATACACAGCTGATAGTCCTACTGAATAGACTGTTAGAATTTGTATTATGGCAAGAAAAAAGCACCTAAGTAAAGAAAAACGAGTGGCCATTATTACTTTAAGAAATGAAGGTCAGTCAGTCTGAAAAATTGGGAAAACTTTGAAAGTGTCCCCAAGTGCAGTGGCAAAAACCATCAAGCGCTACAAAGAAACTGACTCACATGAGGACCCTCCCAGGAAAGGAAGACCAAGAGTCACCTCTGCTTCTGAGGATAAGTTTATCCGAGTCACCAGCCTCAGAAATCGCAGGTTACCAGCAGCTCAGATTAGAGACCAGGTCAATGCCACACAGAGTTCTAGCAGCAGACACATCTCTACAACAACTGTTAAGAGGAGACTTTGTGCAGCAGGCCTTCATGGTAAAATAGCTGCTAGCAAACCACTGCTAAGGACAGGCAACAAGCAGAAGAGACTTGTTTGGGCTAAAGAACACAATGAATGGACATTAGACCAGTGGAAATCTGTGCTTTGGTCTGATGAGTCCAAATTTGAGATCTTTGGTTCCAACCACCGTGTCTTTGTGTGACGCAGAAAAGGTGAACGGATGGACTCTACATGCCTGGTTCCCACAGTGAAGCATGGAGGAGGAGGTGTGATGGTGTGTGGGTGCTTTACTGGTGACACTGTTGGGGATTTATTCAAAGTTAAAGGCATACTGAACCAGCATGGCTACCACAGCATTTTGCAGCGGCATGGTATTCCATCCGGTTTGCGTTTAGGTGGACCATCATTTATTTTTCAACAGGACAATGACCCCAAACACACCTCCAGGCTGTGTAAAGGCTATTTGACCAAGAAAGAGAGTGATGGGGTGCTATGCCAGATGACCTGGCCTCCACAGTCACCAGACCTGAACCCAATTGAGATGGTTTGGGGTGAGCTGGACCGCAAAGTGAAGGCAAAAGGGCCAACAAGTGCTAAGCATCTCTGGGAACTCCTTCAAGATTGTTGGAAAGCCATTTCCGGTGACTACCTCTTGAAGCTCATCAAGAGAATGCCAAGAGTGTGCAAAGCAGTCATCAAAGCAAAAGGTGGCTACTTTGAAGAACCTAGAATATAAGACATATTTTCAGTTGTTTCACACTTTTTTGTTAAGTATATAATTCCACATGTGTTAATTCATAGTTTTGATGCCTTCAGCGTGAATTTACAATAGTTTATAGTGGAATTTCGCCATTCTGGCCACCCATCGCTGTTCCAGGGCCCCCAGTCTCGCATTCTCCAGGTGCGCAAGCGTGTTGTCATCAGTACACTCTAATACTTCAGAGCCAGACAAATATTCCGCAAATCTCTCCGTCATAGCCGACACAAACGCCAGCAGCTCCAACTTGAAAGAACTGTAATTGTCCGGATTGCGCTCAGAATTGTGAAGGGACTGACTTGCATAATCGATCACCCTCTCTCTTCTGTCCTGCATCTGTGAGAACACAGCCCCAAGTCCCAGCAGACTCCCGTCGGTGTGGAGAATGAACGGTTGTGAGAAATCTACGCAAGCCAGGATAGAACCTTCAGTGAGTGCCTTTTCGAGATCTTGAAAGGCCTCTTCTTGGGATTCCTTCCAGCAGATCTTCCAGTTCTTGGCACCAGAGGGTACCTTTTTCAACAGCTCCTGTAAAGGCTTTGCCCGTCGAGTGTAGTCCTTCACAAACCACCTGTAATAACCAGTCAGTCCCAGGAATGCCTGCACATCCTTCACGGTCTCTGAAGTGGGCCAGTCTTGAAACACTGCAACCTTTTCTCTCAAGGGTTCAACCCCTTCGGTAGAAGCGACATGGCCCAAGTATTCGATTTGCGTGCAGAACAAATGGCACTTCTGAGGCTTTACTTTTAGTTCGTGTCTCTGAAGGTGGGCCAACACTTGTTCTAGGCGTTGCAGATGTTCCTCGAATGAAGCCACAAAAACTATAATGTCATCCAGGTAGATGAGATCAATTCAAAGTTTAAGTCCCCTAGGCACCTCTCCATGAGATGTTGAAAAGTTCTTGGCGCTTTGGCTAAACCGAACGACATATGATTGAACTCGTATAGGCCCATGGGAACAATGAAGGCAGTCTTTGCTCGATCTTGTTCAGACATGGGGACTTGCCAGTAGCAGCTGGCGAGGTCCAGTGTGGAAAAGAACCTAGCTTTCCCCAGAGCAGACAGGGACTCCTCATTCCGGGGTAACGGGTACGAATCCCTCACAGTACAGGCTTTGAGTTTTCGGTAATCCACGCAAAAACGCAAGGTGCCGTCTTTCTTCCATACTAACACAATTGGGGCAGCCCACGGACTCTGGCTCAACCTAATCACGCCGGCCTGCAACAGTAGCACAGTAGAGTTCCAGAGCAAGTACAACCCTAGTCATGCTATTAAGCTCATAGCATCTGTTTCGTTTCTGTGTGTGAGTGACACAGCTTAGTTGCAGAGCTGCTCTTTCATTTCTGTGTGCGAGTGACACAGCTCAGTTGCTGAGCAGCTCTTTCGTATCTGTGTGCGAGTGACACAGCTCAGTAGCAGAGTATCTCTCATTTCTGTACTGTTCCTCTCTGTGGAGTAACAGAGCTTGGAACTCAACCTCCTGTTCACACTGAGTGGTGGCAACTCTGTGTGTATAAGTAATCGCTCATGGTGTGCTCCATCATTCCTCACTTGCAGCAGTTCTACATCTCTGCACAGTGGACCCCTGGTTGTGATTGCACTTAGGGTTAGTATTTATTTTATTTAGTGCAATCAGCCAACCCTAACACCCAGTGCTCCTGTTGCAGATCCCCTACGGTCTCCACTGCTCCCAGAACAGATCCCCGCGGTCCCCACTGCTACCAGTACAGATCCCTGCAGTCCCCACTGCTGCCGATACAGATTCCCGTGGTCCCCACTGCTCCCAGTACACATCCCTGCAGTCGCCACTGCTCCCAGTACACATCCCTGCCATCCCCACTGCTCCCAGTACACATTCCCACCATCCACAATGCTCCCAGTACACATCCCCACTGTCCCCACTGCTCCCAGAACAGATACTGCCGTTCCCACTGCTCCCAGTACACATTCCCGTCATCCTCACTGCTCCAAGTGCAGATCCCCACAGTTCCCACTGCTCCCAGTGCAGATTCCTGCAGTCCCCACTGCTCCCAGTACACATTCCCACCATCCACAATGCTCCCAGTACACATCCCCACTGTCCCCACTGCTCCCAGAACAGATACTGCCGTTCCCACTGCTCCCAGTACACATTCCCGTCATCCTCACTGCTCCAAGTGCAGATCCCCACAGTTCCCACTGCTCCCAGTGCAGATTCCTGCAGTCCCCACTGCTCCCAGTACACATTCCCGTCATCCTCACTGCTCCCAGTGCAAATCCCCACAGTTCCCACTGCTCCTATTACAGACCCCTGCTGTCCCCACTGCTCCCAGTACGGATCCCTGCGGTCCCCACAGCTTCCAGTATGGATCCCTGCGGTCCACACTGCTCCCAGTACAGATCCCTGTGGTCCACACTGCTGCCTTTATCCCATTTAGAGAGCGTACCATTTATGACGACTCTTTGTTTCCTCCTCATTTAGCCAATTCCTTACCCATCTGCATATAGTTTCCCCCAGTCCTTCTGTAGCTTCAGTATAAGGCTGTTATGTGGTACAGGATCAAAGTCCAGATAAATACTATCAGCTGCACGACCAACATCCAGATCTGCACTTACCTCCTCCTCAGACACGACTTATCCTTCATGAGTCCATGCTGGTTGTCAGTTATATTATCTTCTGCAGTCACTCTTATGACGCCCTCATATGTCGCACTACTGATGCCAGGATTACAGGATGGTGGTTTTCTGCCATCCTCCAATGCAGGTTAAATAAGGGGTTTGTCTAGACTGGTCAGCACTTTGTTACTTTTCATACTGGTTTTTCCTACCATGTGTGACCCCGATCTGTGATTATATTTGATGTTCCCATATCAACAGTCCTCACTTGGGTTGTAACATATGGTTATATCATAGTCCTGCTGCTTACTGGAGCAGGGGAGTATCACTATGTGCGACGCCAGCAGCTGACCCTGACACTGTCATTATACGCAAACGTATGACATTACTATGGCACACTTCAACTCAGATACCCCTTTACATATCTATATTATGCATTGTTATTAGGATACAGCACTTTGTCCTAATCTTGTCAATATTTATCTACTGTAATCATTCATTACATCAGTTAATTAATTTTATTGTGTACATAATAGCTGTCACGTTAATGTATAAAATGGCGTATGATTTTTGCACCTGTAGCCATGGTCCTGAACATCCACACTGCAGATTCCACCCCTTCCTCCACTACACTCACTGCTATAGACCCTCTGTAACTCTACACTCCTTCCTTCCCCCCTCCTGCAAGCCAGGAATGTTAATTAGGAAGAAATTCCTCTGTCCAAAAGAAGCACATGCTTTCCTTTGTATATGTGGGAGATAGTAAAAAGGGCATATATCCTCGGGCCCAATCAATGATAGAAAAATTATGGATACATATTCGGAATGTGATTTAATAGAGTTTCACAACAGGGCCTCTTGCGGGAGTCTGGCCCCAAGAGAACCAGAGAAACGGATTTCTCCTGAACCGTGTGGGATAATTATTATTATTATTATTATTATTATTTATAATGAGATCACGTTTGGATTCAATAGAAAGCTAATTCCGATATAAGATGAGGGATGTGTGTTCTGTGATCCTGCTAGGATCGCAAGCACATCTAGGAGTTTTATAAGTTTCGTACCAAAATGTGCACCCTGGCAGCTAATCAGAGGGGGCTGGCAAACCAGCCCCTTTAGTGAGGCCACAAGCCTGCAGGTATAAGTTACTGCAAGTGAGCCCAATCCTTCTTCTTCCCTGGGACCTCTCCACAGAAAGACTATCTCAGGAACATTTGGAGCTCCACCTACCAGCATGGTTTGCCGGAAATGATCTGAGCACATGTGAGTTTTATTTTTCTTCTTTAATCCATGTTATTTTATAATTGCTTTGTACATACTTTGTCTCATATTGTAACATCTTTATATACCTTTTATAAACACTGCCTGATCGTTTATGGAGTAAAATATATAAAATACTAGCTTTGTTCTCCTGCTCTAAAACGTACCCTAAGTCTTCTGAAGGTAATTGCGCTACTGATTTGGGTTGGCTTCGGACCTTTTTGATCAGAGCTGGTGGCAGCATATCTTGTTCTGTGCATTTGGGAGTTGTTGTAGCGACAGCAGCGTTGATAATTATTGTTCCTGCCTGAGTGGGAGTACTTATATCACCCTCGCTGCCTCGTGCCCAATAGCCAGTACATAGCAGGCAGCCTTTCTAGCGACTAATTACCCTAGGTGCACTACCTAGTCTGACCTGAGGGTCAGGGGGTGCCAGAGAGCTGCAAGTTCCAAACCGGAACTGGAAAGTGGATATAGATAAATCCCCTTCAGAAGGAACCAGGGGCAACCAAACAACCCCGGTTCATGACAAATTAGTGAGAGTAGTGGGGACGATAAAGATATCCTCCCCGGGATCCCTGACACAATGCTGGGATCCGTGACAAAGTGTTGACAGCACGGTGTGAATCGTGACAATAGCATATTTATTTTCTTGATCCATGTGTATATTTGTGCTGTAATCATTGATATTATTTTTTATGTATACATAAACACCATTTGGGTCCTGCACCTTTTTTGCCACTTTGTGTTTTTTCAATGATATAACAATTATTTGATCATATATAACATCATGCTCTATCCTCACCTACTGTATCCTCACCCATCCCTTGTGGATTGTGAGCCCTCGCGGGCAGGGTCCTCTCTCCTCCTGTATCCTCACCCATCCCTTGTAGATTGCGAGCCCTCGCAGGCAGGGTCCTCTCTCCTCCTGTATCCTCACCCATCCCTTGTAGATTGTGAGCCCTCGCAGGCAGGGTCCTCTGTCCTCCTGTATCCTCACCCATCCCTTGTAGATTGTGAGCTCTCGCGGGCAGGGTCCTCTCTCCTCCTGTATCCTCACCATCCCTTGTAGATTGTGAGCTCTCGCGGGCAGGGTCCTCTGTCATGATTCCCAATGGCAGGGAAACATCAGAACACAAAAATAACGGACGAGCTCTGGGTGATGGAATCTCGAGCTGACCGTGAGCTAAATCTACCACACAACTAACAGTAGCCAGGGAGCATACCTACGACTTCCTAGATGCCACGCGCCAGCCGGAGGACTAACTACGCCTGGTAGAGGAAGGAACAGACCTGGCTTACCTCTAGGGAAATACCCCAAAAGGTGATAGCAGCCCCCCACAAGTAATAACGGTGAGTTAAGGGGAAAAGACATACACAGTATGAAAGTAGATTTAGCAAAGAGAGGTCCACTTACTAGATAGCAGAAGGATACAAAAGAGGACTTCACGGTCAACTGAAAACCCTTTCAAAAAACCATCCTGAAATTACTTTAAGACTCCTGTGTCAACTCATGACACAGGAGTGGCAATTTCAGCCCGCAAGAGCTTCCAGCTACAGAGAATAACAAAAACTGCAAACTGGACAAAAGATACAAAACAAAAGGACAAAGTCCACTTAGCTGATCAGCAGACTAGTAGCAGGAACATGCAACCGAAGGCTCTGGTTACAATGATGACCGGCAAGGAAATGACTGGAGAGCAAGGCTAAATAGGAAACTCCCAAACACTGATGGGAGCAGGTGAACTGAGACAGCAAAGCACACACAAGTCACCAGTACCACCAGCAACCACCAGGGGAGCCCAAAAAGTGGATTCACAACAGTACCCCCCCCTTAAGGAGGGGGCACCGAACCCTCACGAGAACCGCCAGGGCGATCTGGATGAGCCCTATGAAAGGCACGAACCAAATCCGAGGCATGAACATCAGAGGCAGTTACCCAAGAATTATCTTCCTGACCATAGCCCTTCCATTTAACCAGATATTGAAGTCTCCGTCTGGAAATACGGGAATCCAAGATCTTTTCTACAACGTACTCCAATTCACCCTCCACCAGCACAGGAGCAGGAGGTTCAGTAGAAGGAACCACCGGTACCTCATATCTCCGCAACAACGACCGATGGAATACATTATGGATAGCGAAAGATGCCGGGAGGTCCAAACGAAAGGACACAGGGTTAAGTATCTTCAAAATCCTATAAGGACCGATGAACCGAGGCTTAAACTTAGGAGAAGAAACCCTCATAGGGACAAAACGGGAAGACAACCACACCAAGTCCCCAACACGAAGGCGAGGACCAACACGACGACGGCGGTTAGCAAACTGCTGAGTCCTCTCCTGGGACAACTTCAAATTGTCCACCACTTGTCCCCAAATCTGATGCAACCGATCCACCACCGCATCCACACCAGGACAATCCGAAGATTCCACCTGACCAGATGAAAAACGAGGATGAAACCCTGAATTGCAAAAGAAAGGAGAAACCAAAGTGGCAGAACTAGCCCGATTATTAAGAGCAAATTCTGCCAACGGCAAAAAGGCAACCCAGTCATCCTGATCCGCAGACACAAAACACCTCAAATAAGTCTCCAAAGTTTGATTAGTTCGCTCCGTCTGGCCATTAGTCTGAGGATGGAATGCAGACGAAAAAGACAAATCAATGCCCAACCTGGCACAGAATGCCCGCCAAAATCTAGACACGAACTGGGTTCCCCTGTCAGAAACGATGTTTTCCGGAATACCATGCAAGCGAACCACATTTTTAAAAAATAGAGGGACCAACTCAGATGAGGAAGGCAACTTAGGCAATGGTACCAAATGAACCATTTTAGAAAAACGGTCACACACCACCCAGATGACAGACATCTTCTGAGAAACAGGGAGATCAGAAATAAAGTCCATAGAGATGTGCGTCCAAGGCCTCTTCGGAACAGGCAAGGGCAACAATAACCCACTAGCCCTAGAACAACAAGGCTTGGCCCGAGCACACACATCACAAGACTGCACAAAAACACGCACATCCCGAGACAGGGAAGGCCACCAGAAGGATCTAGCCACCAAATCTCTGGTACCAAAAATTCCAGGATGACCTGCCAGCGAAGAAGAATGAACTTCCGAGATGACTCTACTGGTCCAATCATCAGGAACAAACAGTCTACCAGGCGGACAACGATCAGGTCTATCCGCCTGAAATTCTTGCAAAGCACGTCGCAGATCTGGGGAGACAGCAGACAAAACCACCCCATCCTTAAGGACACCAGCAGGTTCAGAATCCCCAGGAGAGTCAGGCTCAAAACTCCTAGAAAGAGCATCTGCCTTAACATTTTTAGAACCCGGTAAGTATGAAACCACAAAATTAAACCGAGAAAAAAAACAACGACCATCGTGCCTGTCTAGGATTCAGGCGCCTGGCAGACTCTAGATAAATCAGATTCTTGTGATCAGTCAAAACTACCACCTGATGTCTGGCACCCTCAAGCCAATGACGCCACTCCTCAAATGCCCACTTCATGGCCAAAAGCTCCCGATTACCAACATCATAGTTTCGCTCGGCGGCCGAAAATTTTCGAGAAAAGAACGCACAAGGTCTCATCACTGAGCAGTCGGAACTTTTCTGCGACAAAACCGCCCCCGCTCCGATCTCGGAAGCATCGACCTCAACCTGAAAGGGAAGAGAAACATCAGGCTGGCGCAACACAGGGGCAGACAAAAAGCAGCGCTTAAGCTCCCGAAAGGCCTCCACAGCAGCAGGGGACCAATTGGCAACATCAGCACCCTTTTTGGTCAAATCCGTCAGAGGTTTAGCAACGCCAGAAAAACCAGTTATAAATCGACGATAAAAATTAGCAAAGCCCAAGAATTTCTGAAGACTCTTAAGAGAAGTAGGCTGCGTCCAGTCACAAATAGCCCGAACCTTGACAGGGTCCATCTCAATAGAAGAAGGGGAAAAAATGTACCCCAAAAAGGAAATCTTTTGAACCCCAAAAACACACTTTGAACCCTTTACACACAAAGAATTCTCCCGCAAAACCTGAAAAACCCTCCTGACCTGTTGAACATGAGACTCCCAGTCATCAGAAAAAATCAAAATATCATCCAAATACACAATCATAAATTTATCCAAATATTCACGGAAAATATCATGCATTAAGGACTGAAAGACTGAAGGTGCATTAGAAAGGCCGAAAGGCATTACTAAATACTCAAAATGGCCCTCAGGCGTATTAAATGCGGTTTTCCACTCGTCCCCCTGCTTAATTCGCACCAAATTATACGCCCCACGAAGATCAATCTTAGAGAACCACTCAGCCCCCCTTATGCGAGCAAACAAATCAGTCAGCAAAGGCAACGGATACTGATATTTGACTGTAATTTTATTCAGGAATCGATAATCAATACAAGGCCTCAGAGAGCCATCCTTTTTAGATACAAAGAAAAAACCAGCTCCTAAAGGAGATGAAGAAGGACGAATATGTCCCTTTTCCAGGGACTCCTTAATATACTCTCGCATAGCAGCATGTTCAGGTACAGATAAGTTAAACAAACGACCCTTTGGAAATTTACTGCCAGGAATCAGATCTATGGCGCAATCACAATCTCTGTGGGGAGGGAGTGAACCAATTTTTGGCTCCTCAAAAATATCACGATAATCAGACAAAAATGCCGGAATCTCAGAGGGAATAGATGACGAAATGGAAACCAAAGGTATGTCCCCATGAGCCCCCCGACATCCCCAGCTTAACACAGACATTGTTTTCCAGTCAAGGACTGGGTTATGAGATTGTAACCATGGTAATCCAAGCACCAAAACATCATGCAAATTGTACAACACAAGGAAGCGAATCACCTCCTGATGGTCTGGAGTCATACGCATAGTCACTTGCGTCCAGAATTGTGGTTTATTACAAGCCAAAGGCGTAGAATCAATACCCTTCAGAGGTATAGGAACTTCCAGAGGCTCTAAATCAAACCCACAGCGCCTGGCAAAGGACCAATCCATAAGACTCAGAGCGGCGCCAGAGTCCACATAGGCATCCACGGTAATAACTGATAATGAACAAATCAAGGTTACAGACAGAATAAATTTAGACTGTAAAGTGCCAATTGAAATAGACTTGTCAACCTTCCTTGTACATTTAGAGCATGCTGATATAACATGAGCAGAATCACCACAATAGAAGCATAACCCATTTTTACGCCTATAATTCTGCCGCTCGCTTCTGGACAGAATTCTGTCACATTGCATCTTCTCTGGCGTCTCTTCAGAAGATACCGCCAAATGGTGCACGGGTTTGCGCTCCCGCAAACGCCGATCAATCTGAATAGCCATTGTCATGGACTCATTCAGACCTGTGGGCGCAGGGAACCCGACCATAACATCTTTAACGGCATCAGAAAGGCCCTCTCTGAAATTTGCCGCTAGGGCGCACTCATTCCACTGAGTAAGCACAGACCATCTACGAAATTTTTGGCAGTATATCTCAGCTTCATCTTGCCCTTGAGATAGGGCTATCAAAGCTTTTTCAGCTTGAATCTCCAAATTAGGTTCCTCATAAAGCAACCCTAAAGCCAGAAAAAACGCATCCACATTGAGCAACGCAGGATCCCCTGGTGTCAATGAAAATGCCCAATTTTGAGGGTCACCTCGCAGCAAAGAGATTACAATCTTAACCTGCTGGACAGGATCTCCAGAGGAGTGAGGTCTGAGAGAAAGGAACAATTTACAATTATATTTGAAATTCAGGAACCGAGATCTATCTCCGGAAAACACCTCTGGTGTAGGAATTTTAGGTTCAGACATCGGAGTATGTATAACAAAATCTTGTAAATTTTGAACCTTGGTAGCAAGATTATTTAAACCTACAGCCAAACTCTGAGGGTCCATCTTTAAACAGGTGAGATCAGAGCCATTCAAGAATTAGAAGGAGAGAAAGGCAAAGGCTGTAATTAGAGCTGAAATACAACTGATCCAACTATGGAGCAAGAATAGGGGAAAAAAAAAAAAAAATCTACAGACTTCTTTTTTCTCTCCTTTCTTCTGCCAATAACTTTAACACGGGCCGGTCATACTGTCATGATTCCCAATGGCAGGGAAACATCAGAACACAAAAATAACGGACGAGCTCTGGGTGATGGAATCTCGAGCTGACCGTGAGCTAAATCTACCACACAACTAACAGTAGCCAGGGAGCATACCTACGACTTCCTAGATGCCACGCGCCAGCTGGAGGACTAACTATGCCTGGTAGAGGAAGGAACAGACCTGGCTTACCTCTAGGGAAATATCCCAAAAGATGATAGCAGCCCCCCACAAGTAATAACGGTGAGTTAAGGGGAAAAGACATACACAGTATGAAAGTAGATTTAGCAAAGAGAGGTCCACTTACTAGATAGCAGAAGGATACAAAAGAGGACTTCACGGTCAACTGAAAACCCTTTCAAAAAACCATCCTGAAATTACTTTAAGACTCCTGTGTCAACTCATGACACAGGAGTGGCAATTTCAGCCCGCAAGAGCTTCCAGCTACAGAGAATAACAAAAACTGCAAACTGGACAAAAGATACAAAACAAAAGGACAAAGTCCACTTAGCTGATCAGCAGACTAGTAGCAGGAACATGCAACCGAAGGCTCTGGTTACAATGATGACCGGCAAGGAAATGACTGGAGAGCAAGGCTAAATAGGAAACTCCCAAACACTGATGGGAGCAGGTGAACTGAGACAGCAAAACACACACAAGTCACCAGTACCACCAGCAACCACCAGGGGAGCCCAAAAAGTGGATTCACAACAGTCCTCTCTCTGTTATGATCCGGTGGTAGGATCACCAAACTGACCTGATAGGTAAAACCTGAATAATAGGACAAGCTCCGGGGATGTGGGAACTATACCGACCGCAATCCTGATCCTATCCACACACACTAAAGGCAGCTGTGGAGCGTTACCTAAAAACCTAGACGCCTCTTCACAGCCTGAGAAACTGGCTACCCCTAGAGAGAAAGCAAGCCTCACTTGCCTCAGAGAAATAACCCCAAAGTTTAGGCAGCCCCCACAAATAATAACGGTGAGTTAAGGGGAAAATACAAACGTAGGAATGAAAAACAGGTTTAAGCAAATGAGGCCCGCTAACACTAAATAGAAAGAAGATAGCAGGGATCTGTGCGGTCGGTACAAAAACTATCAAAAACTATCCATGCAGAAAGTACAAGAACCCCCACACCGACTCACGATGTGAGGGGCGCACTCTGCTCCCCAGAGCTTCCAGCAAGCGAAAAATCACATATAAGCAAGCTGGACTGAACACATCATATACTGAGAAACATTTTCAAGGAAACAATGAGCAAAAAGAACTAGCAAGACTTAGCTTCTCAGAAATAGACAGGTCACCAGGAAAATCCAGTAGAGGTCAGAACTGAATACAATGACAGCAGGCAACAAGTAAAGGTCCAGGTGGAGTTAAATAGGAACCAGCATAGCAGGAAATGAGGCAGCTGAGCCCAGCTCCAGACCCGCAGTATCGCTAAGAGCCACCAGAGGGAGCCCAGACGGAATTCACAACATCTCTCCTCCTGTATCCTCACCCATCCCTTGTAGACTGTGAGCCCTCGCAGGCAGGGTCCTCTCTCCTCCTGTATCCTCACCCATCCCTTGTAGACTGTGAGCTCTCGCAGGCAGGGTCCTCTCTCCTCCTGTATCCTCACCCATCCCTTGTAGATTGTGAGCTCTCGCGGGCAGGGTCCTCTCTCCTCCTGTATCCTCACCCATCCCTTGTAGATTGTGAGCTCTCGCGGGCAGGGTCCTCTCTCCTCCTGTATCCTCACCCATCCCTTGTAGATTGTGAGCTCTCGCGGGCAGGGTCCTCTCTCCTCCTGTATCCTCACCCATCCCTTGTAGATTGTGAGCTCTCGCGGGCAGGGTCCTCTCTCCTCCTGTATCCTCACCCATCCCTTGTAGACTGTGAGCCCTCGCGGGCAGGGTCCTCTCTCCTCCTGTATCCTCACCCATCCCTTGTAGATTGTGAGCTCTCGCGGGCAGGGTCCTCTCTCCTCCTGTATCCTCACCCATTCCTTGTAGATTGTGAGCCCTCGAGGGCAGGGTCCTCTCTCCTCCTGTATCCTCACCCATCCCTTGTAGACTGTGAGCCCTTGCGGACAGGGTCCTCTCTCCTCCTGTATCCTCACTCATCCCTTGTAGATTGTGAGCTCTCGCGGGCAGGGTCCTCTCCTTCTGTATCCTCAGCCATCCCTTGTAGATTGTGAACTCTCGCAGGCAGGGTCCTCTCTCCTCCTGTATCCTCACCCATCCCTTGTAGATTGTGAGCTCTCGCGGGCAGGGTCCTCTCTCCTCCTGTATCCTCACCCATCCCTTGTAGATTGTGAGCTCTCACGGGCAGGGTCCTCTCTCCTCCTGTATCCTCACCCATCCCTTGTAGATTGTGAGCTCTCGCGGGCAGGGTCCTCTCTCCTCCTGTATCCTCACCCATCCCTTGTAGATTGTGAGCTCTCGCGGGCAGGGTCCTCTCTCCTCCTGTATCCTCACCCATCCCTTGTAGATTGTGAGCTCTCACGGGCAGGGTCCTCTCTCCTCCTGTATCCTCACCCATCCCTTGTAGATTGTGAGCTCTCGCGGGCAGGGTCCCCTCTCCTCCTGTATCCTCACCCATTCCTTGTAGATTGTGAGCCCTCGCGGGCAGGGTCCTCTCTCCTCCTCTATCTTCACCCATCCCTTGTAGATTGTGAGCCCTCGCGGGCAGGGTCCTCTCTTCTCCTGTATCCTCACCCATCCCTTGTAGATTGTGAGCTCTCGCGGGCAGGGTCCTCTCTCCTCCTGTATCCTCACCCATCCCTTGTAGATTGTGAGCTCTCGCGGGCAGGGTCCTCTCTCCTCCTGTATCCTCACCCATCCCTTGTAGATTGTGAGCTCTCACGGGCAGGGTCCTCTCTCCTCCTGTATCCTCACCCATTCCTTGTAGATTGTGAGCCCTCGCGGGCAGGGTCCTCTCTCTTCCTGTACCAGTTGTGACTTGTATTTTTCAAGATTATTGTACTTGTTTTTATTATGTATAACTCTCCACATGTAAAGCACCATGGAATAAATGGCGCTATAATAATAAATAATAATAATAATATAACCTGCTACTAAATAATGTATTTCTTATATGATTTGGTTGTGTATCATATTTTTAGGTATTTCATCCTCCAATCCTGTGGCACCGACCCTGTTAGAATAGAGTCTAAGAATATGAGATCCAGCGGTCTGTCAATTAGTGAGCTCAGCTCCCTCAGGATCCGTGGATGAATGCCGTCTGGGCCAAGGGATTTGTCAATGTTTCATTTGCTCAGACGCACGTGTACTTCTTCTTGTGCTAAACTAGTTATATCAGGTGGTGAACTTAGATTTTTGCCTTGTTGAATGATCCCTAGAGCCGACAGTTCATTGGTGAACATGGATGAAAAGTGCCTGTTTAGCAGCAAACAGCAATTGTTTGATGTCTTTAGATGTCTTAATTCTTCATCTAGGGCATTTACATACTATTCTGACAGTCATCAATCTTTTTCGAGAATTAATTTGGTTTTAACCAATATCACTTCTCTTCAGAGATATAAGGACACCGACATAGGGAACACTTCATGGTCTGATCTCGCACCAATACATTTTTGATGAAATTGTTGCCAATGGGAACAATTCTAGTAGGTGGGAATGTAACTCTTTTCTTCTTCGATGCCCGGCATTCAAGGAGAAAATAGAAAAAGCAATGGTTTTTCATTTCCAGGAGAATTCTACTCTAAACATTTCCCCTTTTTCTATTCGGAGCACCCACAAGGCGGTAATTAGCGATGTTCTTATTCAGTTAAATGCTCAACTCAAAAAACAAATGAGGGGAAATATTCCAAATATATCACAAAAAATAACAGAAGAGAAAAAACAACAAATAAATCCCTCTGAACAAACATTCTAAAATTGTAAGCTTAAGAGCAGAATTGAAAACTGCTGTTGGAGGATTATAACAAAGTAATGAATGCAATTCACCTAAACCCTACTACCCATATAATACACTAGATGGAGGCCGGATGCTATCGCATCGGGAGGGCGGTGAGGTCGCGATGGGGGCTGGCTTTGCAGCGTTGAGAACCCCCCCATGTGCTCACCCACCTACCACTCTCCCCATGTGCTCACTTCTCCCGTCTGCGCTCTCGTCTTTGACCCGTCTACCCCATGTGCTATCCCCCGCTGTCTCTCTCCTTCCTGTGTTCTCCTCTCATGTGTTCTCTCCTTTGAGCTGTCTCCCCCTGTATGTCCTCTTTCCTATGGTAGGTAAAGGTAACATTTTATTAACATGGAAACATTTATGACAAAGGTGCTTTAATTTACATTGTATCCACATAAGGACAAAAAAACACATTTTATTGTATTATCTATGTCTATCTATCCCTGTATCTATGTATTATATATGTATTATATTGCTATATCATCTATCTATGTCTCTATCATCTGTAATTTGTGTCTCAATCTATATTTAATGTATGTATGTCATTTCTATCTAGGTATGTCTCTATCATCGATGTATCTATCATCTATCAATGTATCTCATATCTATCTAGCTATCTATTTATCTCTCTATGTATGTCTCTATCTATCTACCTCTATGGACCACACCTTGAGGTGGAGATATGGTGAACAGCCGTCCCACCCATCTCTTTAGCTGTTCACTAAAAACCCAGCCCTGTTAAAGTTAATTTAAGTCTCTCGGCATCTGTGACACTGGATGACACATATCTCCCCTGTGATCACCTTACAATACTAAATATCTGTCTATATATCACACAATCTATATATGTCTATCCGATAGCTATGAAACATCTATCTATCCACCTATGTCATATGTATGTCTATATAAAATATCTATCTATTATACTATCTATGGATATCTATGTGATATTTATCCATCATCTACCTATAAATCATACACGGGATCTATTAATCATATTACAAATTAAATAGATTAATTTAAAACATTTTTATAAACATTCCTTGTAAAAATGTTATCACTGTTACATAACAACTTTCCTTGAAGTGGTGTATTAATAACTTTCACTTTGACATGGGAGCGTTGCTTCACTCTGGAGAACGCAACGTCTAGCTGTCCATGTCCAAAGGCTGCTTCAGGTAAAGAAATACCCACTCCACTGAGGGTCTGTCCTTGGGATTCGTTAATAGTCATTACGAATGCAGGTTTGACTGGAAACTGTCGTCTTCTTAATTAACCTAGTGTCGGAAGGACACAAATCAATGCGTGGAATAAATCCAATGTCCCCTTCGGCTGACCCAGTAATCACTTTAGCCTGGATGATGCTGGGGTGTAAGGCAGTGACAATCAGCCGAGTTCCATTGCACAGGCCTTTGTTGGGATTGAGGTTTCGCAGTAGCATGACAATGGTGCCAATTTTACGTTGGCGCTGATGTGATGTCATTGCCGATGGCGTCAGAGAATTTAAAAATTCCACTGGGTACTGTTCATGTTCATCATCGTCATCAGCATCCACAGAATCATCGCGTGTATATACAACGTACTCGCCACTCATTCTATCCATTACTTGAGAGTTGAGAAGGTGTTCATCTTCATTTTTCGGACAGAGTATTGCATGTGATGCTGCAGTGCTAACATTGTCTTTGTCATTGGCATTTATGGTAATGTTTTGTCCAAACATGTTAGTCACTAAACAGCCAGTGCACAGCATGTCAGGAGGAATTTCTATGACATCATCTCCAAGGTTGTGTTCATTTGACAGCTCACCTTTTCCTAGTTTAAGCAACCAACTGCTGTATTCTGGATCACTGGAGCGCATGTTGTTGAATAGAGCATAGAGGTAGTCTTATTAAGTTTTTCCAGTGTTTTGAATATTTAACACAGGAGTCTACAGTTTCTGTTGTGGCATTAGCAAGTACAGGAAGGCATTATCTGAAGTCTCCAAAAAACGAAAACTTTACCCCCAAAGGGTACTTGATTTTTGTCAGCAACATGTGTTGACATGTTGACATCACAAAGAAGTCTATCAATGACATTTCAAGCTTGGTTTTGTGCCATTGTGCACTCATCAATGATAAAAAGTTTAGTATGTTGTAACTTTTTGGCGGCGTTGGTATCACTTTTAATCCTGGAAACAGATGTTTCGTTGATAGGAATTGGTATGCCGTAGAGAGAGTGCATTGTTTGTCCTCCTCGCAGCAAGTTAGCTGCTATTCCTGTTGTGGCTGCAGGTGAGACGTCATACATAATATATGAGTAGATGGTATAGGTAGGTTTTTCCACTGCCACCAGGACCATCAATAAAGAAGCACTTAGGTGTTAATGTACCTCATACCTCACCAACTGCACATTTAGCGTTTCCTACTCCCATACTACCTCTTCATCTCGCCCCCTCTCTGTTGGTGTCCCTCAAGGCTCTGTCCTCGGACCTCTTCTCTTCTCAATCTATACCCTTGGCCTGAGACAACTCATAAAGTCCTATTGCTTTGAGTGTCTATCAGCCATATCCTCCTTCTTCTCCTCTCGCTTTCTCAAACTCAAGTGGACAAAACTGAACTAATTATCTTTCCTCCATCTTGCACACCTTCCTTACCTGATCTATCTATCACAATAAATGAATTCACACTTTCCCCCGTCCCGGTAATCCGCTGCCTCGGAGTAACCCTTGACTCTGCCCTGTCCTTTAAACCGCACATCTAAGCTCTCGCCACCTTCTGTCGCCTCCAGCTCAAAAATATTTCCAGAAGCAATCCTTTCCTCAACCCTCACTCTACCAAAATGGTTGTGCATGTCCTAATTATCTCCCGCCTCGACTACTGCAACAGCCTCCTCTGTGGCCTACCTTCTAACACTCTCACACCCCTCCAGTCTGTCCTTAACTCTGCTGCCCGACTAATTAATCTCTCTCCTCACTACACTCCTGCTTCCCCTCTGTTATGATCCCGAGTGGCTGAGGATCACAAATAGATCAGCAAGTGATTAAACTAAGGACGAGCTCTAGGGAGATGGTAACTGGACTGATCGCAAATCTGAACCTATCCAAAACAACTAGAGGTAGCCGGTGAACGTGCCTAAAAAATTCCTAGACGTCTCGAGCCAGAGAAAGAAAGACCTCGCTTGCCTCCAGAGAAATAATCCCCAAAGATATAGAAGCCCCCAACAAATATTAACGGTGAAGTAAGAAGAAGGCACATACATAGGGATGAAATCAGATTCAGCAAAAGAGGCCCACTAGTACTAGAAAGCAGAAAATAGAGCAGGGTTCTATGCGATAAATAAAAAACCCTTACAAAATATCCATCCTGAGATTTCAAGAACCCACACACCAACTAACGGTGTGTGGGGAGAAACTCAGCCCACTAGAGCAACCAGCAAGCGAGGGAATTACATTTTAGCAAGCTGGAACAGAAAACATGATAAACACTGCTGATCAAAAAATGAGCAAACAAAACTTAGCTTATCCTGGATGGACTGGGAGCAAGGTAGTCAGAAGGAATCTGAGTAGCACTGATTACATCGACAGCCGGCAACAAGTGAAAGTAAAACAGAGCTATATAGGAACCTCCCAGAGGATAACGAACCAGCTGATAGCCAGAGACCAGCAGGATAACAGGCAAACCACCAGGGGGAGCCCAAAGCAAAAGTCACACCATACCACCAGTGACCACAAGAGGGAGCCTGAAAACAGAGTTCACAACAGTACCCCCCCTTGAGGAGGGGTCACCGAACCCTCATGAAAAGCACCAGGGCGATCAGGATGAGCCACATGGAAGGCACGAACCAAATCGGCTGCATGAACATCAGAGGCGACAACCCAAGAATTATCCTCCTGACCATAGCCCTTCCATTTAACCAAATACTGGAGCCTCCGTCTAGAAATACGAGAATCCAAGATCTTCTCCACCACGTATTCCAATTCTCCCTCAACCAGCAGCGGGGCAGGAGGCTCAACCGGAGGAACCACAGGCACCACATACCTCCGCAACAACGAGCGATGGAACACATTATGAATAGCAAATGATGCTGGGAGGTCCAGACGAAATGACACAGGGCCAAGGACTTCCAGAATCTTATAAGGACCGATAAACCGAGGCTTGAACTTAGGAGAGGAGACCTTCATAGGAACGAAGCGAGAAGACAACCACACCAAGTCCCCAACGCGAAGTCGGGGACCCACACAGCGACGGCGGTTGGCAAAGAGCTGAGCCTTCTCTTGAGACAGCTTCAAATTGTCCACCACATGATTCCAAATCTGATACTACCTATCAACCACAACATCCACTCCAGGACAGTCAGAAGGCTCCACCTGACCCGAGGAAAAACGAGGATGAAACCCCGAATTACAAAAGAAAGGAGAAACCAAAGTAGCAGAACTAGCCCGATTATTAAGGGCAAACTCGGCCAACGGCAAAAAAGTAACCCAGTCGTCCTGATCAGCAGAAACAAAACATCTTAAATAAGTCTCCAAGGTCTGATTAGTTCGCTCGGTTTGGCCATTCGTCTGAGGATGGAAGGCCGACGAAAAAGACAAATCAATGCCCAATTTAGCACAAAAGGTCCGCCAAAATCTAGACACAAACTGGGATCCTCTGTCAGAAACAATGTTCTCAGGAATCCCGTGCAAACGAACCACATTTTGAAAAAACAGTGGAACCAACTCGGAGGAGGAAGGCAACTTAGGCAAGGGCACCAAATGGATCATCTTAGAAAAACGATCACACACCACCCAGATGACAGACATTCTCTGAGAGACAGGGAGATCTGAAATAAAATCCATGGAAATGTGCGTCCAAGGCCTCTTCGGGACAGGCAAAGGTAACAGCAAACCACTGGCTCGAGAACAGCAAGGCTTAGCCCGAGCACAAATTCCACAAGACTGCACAAAGGAACGCACATCCCGTGACAAGGAAGGCCACCAAAAAGACCTGGCCACCAAGTCTCTGGTACCAAATATTCCAGGATGGCCCGCCAACTGTTATGACCCCAATGGCGAGGGTCTCAGAGAAATAGGTAAGTCTGCGAAGTACAAAAATCCAGCTCATAGGGCAGTGGTAACTGGGTTGACCATATATCTACTCCTAACGCCAACACTAGAAGTAGCCGGGGAACATGCCTACGTTGGTCGCTAGATGTCTCGCGCCAGCCGGAGAACTAACTACCCCTAGAAGAGGAAAACAAAGACCTCTCTTGCCTCCAGAGAAAGGACCCCAAAAGTAGGATACAAGCCCCCCACAAATAATAACGGTGAGGTAAGAGGAAATGACAAACATAGAAATGAACTAGGTTTAGCAAAGAGAGGCCCGCTTACTAATAGCAGAATGTAGTAAGATAACTTATATGGTCAACAAAAACCCTATCAAACATCCACGCTGGAAATTCAAGAACCCCCGAACCGTCTAACGGCCCGGGGGGAGAACACCAGCTCCCTAGAGCTTCCAGCAAGGACAGGATACAGATTAAGTACAAGCTGGACAAAAATGCAAACAAAAACAAATAGCAAAAGCAAGAAAGCAGACTTAGCTTAATCTAGCAGGAACCAGGGTCAGTAGACAAGAGCACAACAGATTAGCTCTGATTACAACGTTGCCAGGCATTGAACTGAAGGTCCAGGGAGCTTATATAGCAACACCCCTGAACTAACGGCCCAGGTGAGCATACAAGGGATGACTGACATACCCAGAGTCAAATCACTAGTAATCACTAGAGGGAGCCAAAAAACAAATTCACAACAGTACCCTCCCCTTAGTGAGGGGTCACCGAACCCTCACCAAGACCACCAGGGCGATCAGGATGAGCGTCGTGAAAGGCCCGAACTAAATCGGCCGCATGCACATCAGAGGCGACCACCCAGGAATTATCCTCCTGACCCTAGCCCTTCCACTTGACCAGGTACTGAAGCCTCCGCCTGGAGAGACGAGAATCTAAGATCTTCTCCACCACGTACTCCAACTCGCCCTCAACCAACACCGGAGCAGGAGGCTCAGCAGAAGGAACCACAGGCACAACGTACCGCCGCAACAAGGACCTATGAAATACGTTGTGAATGGCAAACGACACCGGAAGATCCAGGCGAAAGGACACAGGATTAAGGATTTCCAATATCTTGTACGGACCAATGAAGCGAGGCTTAAATTTGGGAGAGGAGACCTTCATAGGAACAAATCGAGAAGACAGCCATACCAAATCCCCAACACGAAGTCGGGGACCCACACCGCGGCGGCGGTTGGCAAAACGCTGAGCCTTCTCCTGTGACAACTTCAAGTTGTCCACCACATGATTCCAGATCTGCTGCAACCTATCTACCACAGAATCCACCCCAGGACAGTCAGAAGGCTCCACATGTCCCGAGGAAAAACGAGGATGGAAACCAGAGTTGCAGAAAAATGGCGAAACCAAGGTGGCGGAACTAGCCCGATTATTAAGGGCAAATTCAGCCAACGGCAAGAAGGTCACCCAATCATCCTGATCAGAAGAGACAAAACACCTCAAATAAGCCTCCAGAGTCTGATTAGTTCGCTCCGTTTGTCCATTAGTCTGTGGATGAAAAGCGGACGAAAACGACAAATCAATGCCCATCCTACCACAAAAGGATCGCCAGAACCTGGAAACAAACTGGGATCCTCTGTCCGACACAATATTCTCAGGAATGCCGTGTAAACGGACCACGTTCTGGAGGAACACAGGAACCAGATCGGAAGAGGAAGGCAGCTTAGGCAAAGGAACCAAATGGACCATCTTGGAGAAACGATCACATATCACCCAGATGACAGACATGCCCCGAGACACCGGAAGATCAGAAATGAAATCCATAGAGATGTGTGTCCAAGGTCTCTTCGGGACAGGCAAGGGCAAGAGCAACCCGCTGGCACGAGAACAGCAAGGCTTAGCTCGAGCACAAGTCCCACAGGACTGCACAAAAGACCGCACATCCCTTGACAAGGACGGCCACCAAAAGGACCTGGCCACCAGATCCCTGGTGCCAAAAATTCCCGGGTGCCCTGCCAACACCGAGGAATGAACCTCGGAAATGACTCTACTGGTCCACCTAGCAGGCACAAACAATCTGTCAGGTGGACAAGAGTCAGGCCTACCAGCCTGAAATCTCTGCAACACACGTCGCAGATCCGGAGAAATAGCTGACAAGATAACTCCTTCCTTAAGAATACCCACAGGTTCAGCGACTCCAGGAGCATCAGGCACAAAGCTCCTAGACAGAGCATCGGCCTTCACATTCTTCGAACCTGGTAAATACGAGACCACAAAGTCAAAATGGGAGAAAAACAATGACCAGCGGGCCTGTCTAGGATTCAGGCGTTTAGCAGACTCGAGATACATCAGATTTTTGTGATCAGTCAAAACCACCACACGATGCTTAGCACCCTCGAGCCAATGACGCCACTCCTCAAATGCCCACTTCATGGCCAACAACTCCCGATTGCCCACATCATAATTTCGCTCTGCAGGCGAAAACTTCCTAGAGAAAAAGGCACAAGGTCTCATAGTAGAGCAACCAGGACCTCTCTGAGACAAAACGGCCCCTGCCCCAATCTCAGAAGCATCCACCTCAACCTGAAAGGGCAGTGAGACATCAGGCTGGCACAAAACAGGCGCCGAAGTAAACCGGCGTTTCAGCTCCTGGAAAGCCTCCACGGCAGCAGGAGCCCAGTTAGCTACATCAGAGCCTTTCTTGGTCATATCCGTCAAAGGTTTAACAACGCTAGAAAAATTAGCGATAAAACGACGGTAAAAGTTAGCAAAACCCAAGAACTTCTGAAGACTCTTAACTGACGAGGGCTGAGTCCAATCATGAATAGCTCGGACCTTGACTGGGTCCATCTCCACAGCAGAAGGGGAAAAAATGAACCCTAAAAAGGGAACCTTCTGTACACCAAAGAGACACTTTGAGCCTTTAACAAACAAAGAATTTTCACGCAAAATCTTAAAAACCATCCTGACCTGTTCTACATGCGAGTCCCAATCATCAGAAAAAACCAGAATATCGTCCAGATAAACGATCAAAAATTTATCCAGATACTTCCGGAAAATGTCATGCATAAAGGACTGAAAAACTGAAGGCGCATTAGAGAGCCCAAAAGGCATCACCAAGTACTCAAAATGACCTTCGGGCGTATTGAATGCGGTTTTCCATTCATCTCCTTGCTTAATGCGCACAAGGTTGTACGCACCACGAAGATCTATCTTGGTGAACCACTTGGCACCTTTAATCCGGGCAAACAAGTCTGACAACAGCGGCAAAGGATACTGAAATTTGACAGTGATCTTATTTAAGAGCCGATAGTCAATACAAGGCCTCAAAGATCCGTCCTTTTTGGCCACAAAAAAGAATCCCGCACCAAGAGGGGAAGAAGAAGGACGGATATGCCCCTTCTCCAGAGACTCTCTAATATATGAACGCATAGCGGTATGTTCAGGTACCGACAGGTTAAATAATCTTCCCTTAGGAAACGTACTGCCTGGAATCAACTCTATTGCGCAGTCACACTCCCTATGAGGAGGCAGTGCACTGGACCTGGACTCGCTGAAAACATCCTGATGATCAGACAAATACTCCGGAACTTCCGAAGGCGTAGAAGAAGCAATAGACACGGGCAGGGAATCCCCATGATTTCCACGGCATCCCCAACTTGACACTGACATGGCCTTCCAGTCCAAGACTGGATTATGGGTCTGCAACCATGGCAACCCCAAAACAACCAAATCATGCATTTTATGCAAAACAAGAAAACGTATAACCTCCCGATGTTCAGGAGTCATACACATGGTAACCTGTGTCCAAAACTGCGGTTTATTTTCTGCCAACGGCGTAGCATCAATACCCCTAAGAGGGATAGGATTTTCTAATGGCTCAAGAACAAAACCACAGCGCTTGGCAAATGACAGATCCATTAGACTCAGGGCAGCACCTGAATCTACAAACGCCATGGCAGGATAAGATGACAGTGAACAAATCAAAGTTACAGATAGAATAAATTTAGGTTGCAAATTACCAACGGTGACAGGACTAACAACCTTAGTTAGACGTTTAGAGCATGCTGAGATAACATGTGTAGAATCACCACAGTAGTAACACAAGCCATTCTGGCGTCTATGAATTTTCCACTCATTTCTAGTCAGGATTCTATCACATTGCATTAAATCAGGTGTTTGTTCAGACAGCACCATAGGTGAATTTGCGGTTTTTCTATCACATTGCCTTAAATCAGGTGCCTGTTCAGACATCACCATAAGGGAATTTGCGGTTTTGCGCTCCCGCAACCGCCGGTCAATTTGAATAGCCAGGGCCATGGAATCATTTAGACCTGTGGGAATAGGGAAACCCATCATCACATTCTTAATGGCTTCAGAAAGGCCATTTCTAAAATTTGCGGCCAGTGCACACTCGTTCCACTGAGTCAGCACGGACCATTTCCGAAATTTTTGGCAATACACTTCAGCCTCGTCCTGGCCCTGAGACATAGCCAGCAAGGCTTTTTCTGCCTGAATCTCAAGATTGGGTTCCTCATAAAGTAAACCGAGCGCCAGAAAAAACGCATCAATATCCGCCAATGCCGGATCTCCTGGCGCCAGCGAGAAGGCCCAATCCTGAGGGTCGCCCCGTAAAAAAGAAATAACAATTTTCACTTGCTGAGCGGAGTCTCCAGATGAACAGGGTCTCAGGGACAAAAATAATTTACAATTATTCCTGAAATTTCTAAACTTAAATCGGTCTCCGAAAAACAATTCAGGAATCGGTATCTTAGGTTCTGACATAGGATTTCTGGTAACATAATCTTGTATGCCCTGCACACGAGCAGCAAGCTGGTCCACACTTGTAATCAAGGTCTGGACATTCATGTCTACAGCAAGCTTGAGCCACTCAGAGGTAAAGGGGAAAAGAAAAAAAAAAATGAGAGAGAGGAAAAAAAAAAAACTCAGAATTTTCTTTCTTATAATCCCGCTTCTGCAATGCATTTAACATTTAATCAAGGCCTGGCAAACTGTTATGACCCCAATGGCGAGGGTCTCAGAGAAATAGGTAAGTCTGCGAAGTACAAAAATCCAGCTCATAGGGCAGTGGTAACTGGGTTGACCATATATCTACTCCTAACGCCAACACTAGAAGTAGCCGGGGAACATGCCTACGTTGGTCGCTAGATGTCTCGCGCCAGCCAGAGAACTAACTACCCCTAGAAGAGGAAAACAAAGACCTCTCTTGCCTCCAGAGAAAGGACCCCAAAAGTAGGATACAAGCCCCCCACAAATAATAACGGTGAGGTAAGAGGAAATGACAAACATAGAAATGAACTAGGTTTAGCAAAGAGAGGCCCGCTTACTAATAGCAGAATGTAGTAAGATAACTTATATGGTCAACAAAAACCCTATCAAACATCCACGCTGGAAATTCAAGAACCCCCGAACCGTCTAACGGCCCGGGGGGAGAACACCAGCTCCCTAGAGCTTCCAGCAAGGACAGGATACAGATTAAGTACAAGCTGGACAAAAATGCAAACAAAAACAAATAGCAAAAGCAAGAAAGCAGACTTAGCTTAATCTAGCAGGAACCAGGATCAGTAGACAAGAGCACAACAGATTAGCTCTGATTACAACGTTGCCAGGCATTGAACTGAAGGTCCAGGGAGCTTATATAGCAACACCCCTGATCTAACGGCCCAGGTGAGCATACAAGGGATGACTGACATACCCAGAGTCAAATCACTAGTAACCACTAGAGGGAGCCAAAAAACAAATTCACAACAGCCAACACCGAAGAATGAACCTCGGAGATGACTCTGTTGGTCCATCTATCCGGGACAAACAGTCTCTCCGGTGGACAGCGATCAGGTCTATCCGCCTGAAACTCTTGCAGCACACGTCGCAAATCTGGGGAGATGGCAGACAAAATCACCCCTTCTCTAAGAATACCAGCCGGCTCTGAATCTCCAGGAGAGTCAGGCACAAAACTCCTAGAAAGAGCATCAGCCTTCACATTCTTCGAACCA
This sequence comes from Ranitomeya variabilis, assembly GCF_051348905.1. Classification (NCBI taxonomy): domain Eukaryota; kingdom Metazoa; phylum Chordata; class Amphibia; order Anura; family Dendrobatidae; genus Ranitomeya; species Ranitomeya variabilis. The sequence continues at coordinate 1,168,792,087 of NC_135232.1, forward strand.
GGCAGGTACGAAACCACGAAATCAAAACGAGATAAAAACAACGACCAACGAGCCTGTCTGGGATTCAGCCACTTGGCCGACTCGAGATAAATCAAATTCTTGTGATCAGTCAAGACCACCACATGATGCTTAGCTCCCTCGAGCCAATGTCGCCACTCCTCAAATGCCCACTTCATAGCCAACAACTCCCGATTACCGACATCATAATTCCGCTCGGCAGGCAAAAACTTTCTTGAAAAGAAAGCACATGGCTTCATCACAGAGTCATCGGAGCTTCTCTGCGACAAAACAGCCCCCGCTCCAATCTCGGAAGCATCAACCTCCACCTGGAAGGGAAGTGAGACATCTGGCTGACATAAGACCGGAGCCGAAGAAAACCGGCGCTTCAGCTCCCGAAAGGCCTCCACAGCCGCAGAGGACCAATTAGTCACATCAGAACCTTTCTTGGTCAAATCCGTCAAAGGCTTAACAACACCAGAAAAATTAGCTATGAAGCGACGGTAAAAATTAGCAAAACCCAAGAACTTCTGAAGACTCTTAACCGATGTAGGCTGCGTCCAGTCATGAATAGCCTGAACTTGACTGGGTCCATCTCAATAGTAGAAGGAGAAAAAATGAAACCCAAAAAAGAAATCTTCTGGACTCCAAAAAGACATTTTGAGCCCTTCACAAATAAAGCATTGTCACGCAGGACCTGAAAGACCATCCTGACCTGCTTAACATGAGACTCCCAATCATCCGAAAAAACCAGAATATCATCCAGATACACAATCATAAACTTATCCAGATATTCACGGAAGATGTCGTGCATAAAGGACTGAAAGACTGAAGGAGCATTAGAAAGTCCAAAAGGCATCACCAGGTACTCAAAATGGCCTTCAGGCGTATTAAATGCAGTTTTCCATTCATCACCCTGTTTTATACGCACAAGGTTATACGCACCACGAAGATCTATCTTGGTGAACCAACTAGACCCCCTAATGCGAGCAAACAAATCAGTTAACAATGGCAAAGGATACTGAAATTTGACCGTGATTTTATTCAAAAGGTGATAATCAATACAAGGTCTCAGGGAACCATCCTTCTTAGCCACAAAAAAGAATCCCGCACCAAGAGGGGAAGAGGACGGGCGAATATGTCCCTTCTCCAAAGACTCCTTTATATAACTCCGCATGGCAGCATGCTCCGGCACAGATAAATTGAAAAGTCGTCCCTTAGGAAACTTACTACCAGGAATCAAATTTATAGCACAATCACAGTCCCTATGAGGAGGTAGAGAATTGAGTTTGGGCTCCTCAAATACATCCTGGTAGTCTGACAAAAACGTAGGGACTTCAGAAGGAGTGGACGAAGCAATTGACACCACAGGAGCGTCACCATGAATTCCCTGACAACCCCAACTTGACACCGACATAGCTTTCCAATCCAGGACTGGATTATGAGTCTGCAACCATGGTAGACCCAACACGACAACATCATGCAAATTATGCAATACAAGAAAGCGAATCACCTCCTGATGAACAGGAGTCATGCACATGGTCACTTGTGTCCAGTACTGAGGTCTATTTGTAGCCAATGGCGTAGCATCAATTCCCCTTAGTGGAATAGGGAATTTTAAAGGCTCCAAATCAAAACCACAGCGCCTGGCAAATGACCAATGCATCAGACTCAGGGCAGCACCTGAATCTACAAAGGCATTAACCGGGTAAGATGACAGGGAACAAATCAGGGTAACAGACAAAATGAACTTAGGCTGTAAAGTACCAATGGTGACAGATTTATCAACCTTTTTTTTGCGCTTAGAGCATGCTGAGATAACATGAGCTGAGTCACCACAGTAAAAGCACAACCCATTTTGCCGTCTATAATTTTGCCGTTCACTTCTGGTCAGAATTCTGTCACATTGCATAGATTCAGGTGTCTGTTCAGAAGACACCGCCAAATGGTGCACAGGTTTGCGCTCCCGCAACCGCCGATCAATCTGAATGGCCAGAGTCATTGACTCATTCAGACCTGCAGGCGTAGGGAACCCCACCATGACATTCTTAATGGCTTCAGAAAGACCTTCTCTGAAATTTGCAGCCAGTGAACACTCATTCCACTGAGTAAGCACCGACCATTTCCGAAATTTCTGGCAGTACACCTCTGCTTCATCTTGCCCCTGCGAGAGGGCCAATAACGCTTTTTCAGCCTGGTTCTCAAGATTAGGTTCCTCATAGAGCAATCCAAGGGCCAGAAAAAACGCATCCACACTGAGCAATGCATGACCAATCTTGAGGGTCACCGCGCAAAAAGGTAATAATAATCCTAACTTGCTGAACGGCATCACCAGAGGAACGAGGTTTCAAAGAAAGAAACAACTTACAATTGTTCTTAAAATTCAGGAACCTAGATCTATCTCCAGAAAACAACTCCGGAATAGGTATCCTAGGCTCAGACATAGGACTGTGAACAACAAAATCCTGAATACTTTGAACTCTAGCAGCAAGATGATCCAGACTGGAAGCCAAGCTCTGGACATCCATGTCAGCAGCTGAACTCAGAGCCACACCAAGATTAAGAGGAGGAGAGAAGCTAGCACAGAAGCTAGACACACGGCAACAACAAGAAAAAAAAAAAAATTCTCAAGGCTTCTTTTCTCCTGCTTCTGCCATGCAATTAACACTTTGCTGGCCGGCTGTACTGTTATGATCCCGAGTGGCTGAGGATCACAAATAGATCAGCAAGTGATTAAACTAAGGACGAGCTCTAGGGAGATGGTAACTGGACTGATCGCAAATCTGAACCTATCCAAAACAACTAGAGGTAGCCGGTGAATGTGCCTAAAAAATTCCTAGACCTCTCGAGCCAGCCTGAGGAACTAGCTACCCCTAAAGAGAAAGAAAGACCTCGCTTGCCTCCAGAGAAATAATCCCCAAAGATATAGAAGCCCCCAACAAATATTAACGGTGAAGTAAGAAGAAGGCACATACATAGGGATGAAATCAGATTCAGCAAAAGAGGCCCACTAGTACTAGAAAGCAGGAAATAGAGCAGGGTTCTATGCGATCAATAAAAAACCCTTACAAAATATCCATCCTGAGATTTCAAGAACCCACACACCAACTAACGGTGTGTGGGGAGAAACTCAGCTCACTAGAGCAACCAGCAAGCGAGGGAATTACATTTTAGCAAGCTGGAACAGAAAACATGATAAACACTGCTGATCAAAAAATGAGCAAACAAAACTTAGCTTATCCTGGATGGACTGGGAGCAAGGTAGTCAGAAGGAATCTGAGTAGCACTGATTACATCGACAGCCGGCAACAAGTGAAAGTAAAACAGAGCTATATAGGAACCTCCCAGAGGATAACGAACCAGCTGATAGCCAGAGACCAGCAGGATAACAGGCAAAGCCACCAGGGGGAGCCCAAAGCAAAAGTCACACCATACCACCAGTGACCACAAGAGGGAGCCTGAACACAGAGTTCACAACACCCCTCTTTGCAAATCCCTTCACTGGCTCCCAATATCCCAGCGTATCCAGTGTTTAAACTAGTAACACTGACCTACAAAGCCATCCATAACCTTTCTCCTTCATATATTTCCAAACTATTGATCTTCCCTCACGTAATCTCCGGTCCTCCCAAGACCTCCTTCTCTTCTCCACGCTTATTCGCTCCTCACCCACTCGCCTCCAGTACTTCTCCCGAATATCCCCCATCCTCTGGAATTCTGTACCCCAACACATCCGGTTATCCACCACATTTGGATCCTTCAAATGGAACCTGAAAACCCATCTCTTCAAGAAAGCTTACAACCTGTAATGACCACATGGCCACCTCAACACCATCGGAGCTACTGCAACCCCTGACCTACTGTCTCCTTCCCCACAATCCTGTAGATTGTAAGCCCGCAAGGGCAGGGTCCTCTTCCCTCTGCACCAGTCTGTCATTGTTAGTTTTGTTTACTTTAAAGTGATATTTGTATTTTGATGTAACCCCGTCTCATGTACAGCACCATGGAATTAATGGTGCTATATAAATATATAATAATAATAATGTGGTGTCTTGTAAAGCTTGAACTATGGCCTCATAGGCAAAATGTTGCTTCTGATTCAGAGTTTCTTTCATCTCTGCAGCCTTTGTCAACTCATAGTCCTCTTGAGGCTGACTTCTCTTGTTTGCTGGTCGTGGTAAATTAAAATCATCAAAAGACTTCCCATGGATTAGCAGCACATGTTGCACATCTTTCATAGCGTAGCCTTCACAATTGATGCAATCTTCTGTGTAATTGTGGTATCTGTGACAGTAGTCTTTTAAACAATGTTCCTTAAACTCATTCCACAACTCTAGGGGATTAGTAAGTGTTCTGAAAACATCTCCCGAATTGTGTTTGCATGTTCAGAACGGTGGCATCTTTCCTCCATCTTACAGATCTTCCTTACCTGACCTATCTATCGCAATTAATGACATCACGCTTTCCCCGTACCGGAAGTCCGCTGCCTCGGAGTAACCCTTGACTCTGCCCTGTCCTTCAAACCACACATCCAAGCTCTTTCCACCTCCTGTCACTTCCAGCTCAAAAATATCTCCAGAATCCGTCCTTTCCTCAACCCTCAATCTACTAACAGGCTTGTGCATGCCCTCATCATCTCCCGCCTCGACTCCTCCGCTTCCCACCTCTGCAAATCTCTTCACTGGCTCCCATTCCCTCAGTGTATCCAGTTCAAATTACTAATACTGACCTACAAAGCCATCCATAACCTGTCTCCTCCATATATCTCTGAACTAATCTCCCAATATCTTCCCTCACGTAATCTCCGGTCCTCCCAAGACCTCCTTTTCTCCTCCGCACTTATCCGCTCCTCACCCAACCGCCTCCAAGTTTTCCCCAGAATATCCCCATCCTCTGGAATTCTGTCTCAACACATCCAATCATCCAGCACCTTCGGATCCTTCAGACGGAACCTGAAAACTCACCTCTTCAGGAAAGCCTACAACCTGCACTGACCCCGCTGCCTCCTCACCACTACTGGAGATACCGCCTCGCCAACACCGCAGCTCCTGCAACCCCCAACCTACTGTCTCCTTCCCCACCATCCCGTAGAATGTAAGCCCGCAAGGGCAGGGTCTTCGCCCCTCTGTATCAGTCTGTAATTGTTAGTTTGCTTACTGTAAGTGATATCTGTAATTAATATGTAACCGCTTCTCATGTACAGCACAATGGAATCAACCATGGAATTTATATAAATAATAATAATAATAGTATTTTTCCAGACACTGTCATTTATGAATAATCCTAGTGCTAATGCAGCATCTTTAAGGCTATGTGCACATGTTCAGGATTTCTTGCAGAGATTTCCTGAGCAAAACAGGACATTTTCTACAAGAAATCCGCATGCATTTTTCTTGTGTTTTTACCGCGTTTTTGGTGCTTTTTTTTGCGGATTTGTCCAGAGGTTCCCAATGCAATAATATAGTGGGAAAGCTGCAAAAAATCCGCAAAATTAATGAACATGCTGCGTTTTTTACCGCGATGCGTTTTTTTCACAGAAAAAAAACGCATCATGTGCACAAAAATTGCAGAATGCATTCTAAATGATGGGATGCATAATGTATGCGTTTTTCTCGCACTTTTTATAGCGAAAAAACGAGAAAAACGCAAAAAATCTGCAACGTATGCACACAGCCTAAATGTTTGATGTGTAACACCATTTACAGATTTAATACTTTCAAAACTTGTTGGGCCTTTTACATGCAATAATAACAAACGTAAATAATATCATTCTTGGTCTTTCACACTAACTGTATACGTTCTTCCAATTACTTTTTCGCCTCGTCGCCTTCTGGGGTCCCATGTGCCTTGTTTCCAAACATAGTGCTCAGTAATTTCTCGGTAGTAATATTGATGTGCATTTAGGTCGATCTTATTACGGTTGAAGTATGCCATCAGTGTGGAATTATTATGGAGCTTTTGTTGAATGTTGTCAATGGGATCGTCTTCATGAAAATATAGTGGCTGAGAGTTAGGCAGGCGTACCGTACCGTTAGGCGAATGATGGCATGAGATTGTTTATGCATTGGAAAAGCAAATGTTCTCCAAGCAGCTTCTGGCACACTGACGTATCTCGAATCAACAAATGGGCTTGTTTCGTCATGTTTGATGTCTCTTTGAACTATTTCAGTATTTGTCGTGTCCTTTGTAGACATATATAAACACATATTTTACACTTTGGATGGAAGCACAGGTTTCCACATTAATGTGGCAGTTGTATTTTGTGAGCAAATAGGGGTTATATGGAACTACCCATGAATTATCAATTGTCTTTGAATGATGGCTGTATGTTCTCCCAATGTTTCTGCGGTAACTTGGATAGCCGTCCTTTTCTTTGATAGTATATTCTTGGTAATTTTTGGGAAACCTTTGGAACACTTCCCATTATCCCTACAGGGAGAGTTAGGATTGGCTTCTCCACAGGGACCATGAATCATGTTCTTAACAACAATTTGTGCAGCTCAAGGTATTTTGTTTCATCAGGAATTTCTGCCCATACTACATTGCTGATGCTTCAGTTCTTATTTTTGAATTACTTTCAAGGATTATTAAAATGTGTGCGTGTGGCAGACTGCGCTTTTGAAACTTGATGACATGGACGGCTGCAGTTGCAATGCCTACCAGGGCCGTGGGGTACTCGGTAAAAGGATGTGTAATGGCGGCAGCGACCCAGTCTGTGGCCCTGGGGGCCCATGTATAAGGGGAAGGTCTTTAAAGGGGCTTGTTAAATACGAAATGTTCGTGACGCCACCTGTGGTGTTCGGTCAGGGGTGACTGACGCTGCTTAAAGGGGTCCTCTGGGGAGATGTTGTGGCAGCAGGGATGGTATGGCTTCCCACAGGTGAAGCTGGTTCCCAGGGCTCCCAGTGTAGTAGGGACAGATGGCAGATGCAGGGGCGCTGCTATCATGAAGCAAGTTGAATACTTTGCCTCAGGCGGTGGAGCATCCTTAAAGACAGGGGGCGGCAGAGCGGCAGTCAGAACACGTGGTGCCAACTCTCCCTGTAATCCCTGCTCTGACACTTGCTGACAGTGCAGTGTCACAACAACCTAACGTGCGTGCGGCGTGCCCAGCAGGTGACTGTTACTTACCCGGGCTGAGGTGCAGAGGCAGTGCCCAGTCTCCTGACCTGCTGGGACACACACATTGCTGGGAGTCAGACTAGTCGCAGAGCAGTAACCAGCAGTAAGTTACTGTAAAAAACATCACCCGCCCCCACCGGCCCCACATGCTGCTGCCGCACAGCTCTGTCACGGTTCACAGCTTCCCTCCATCAGACTGTCAGAAGTAGATAAGCTATGTGAACCAGCTGGGGTTTTCAGATCTAAAAGCAGTAAGGAAGTGGGATATAGCAGAGTTGGTGTGTATTACCCTATGTGGATGAGCTGAGGTTGTCAGATATGGTCCTGCTAAGACTTATTTGTATTGATTTTACTGCGTGGGGGGGCACCGTTTTGCAGTTCGCCTCAGGCAGCAGAGAGGCTAGGTTCAATCTCTGATGAAAACGAGAAATCTTCTGTTGGGCATTGATGTTTTCCACAGGTTCCCAAGAGTCTTCCTCAGGGGGATATCCCTGCCATCTTATCAGATATTGGAGCCAATTCCTGTGAATCCTGGAATCAATAATTTCCACCACAAATTGTTCTTGCCCATCAATCACCACAGGTTGCGGAGGTGGCACAACACGTCCCTGGAATGTATTAGGAGATACAGGCTTTAGTAAAGATACATGAAAAACTGGGTGTACCTTCATTGTCCTAGGTAGCTTCAGCCGGCAGGCCACAGAGCTCACAATACCGTTGATCTTGAAAGGGCCAATGAATTTCTGTCCAAGTTTTTGTGAAGGAACGTTTAACTTCAGATTCTTAGTTGCTAACCACACGGAATCTCCTACCTTGAACATGGGTGCAGGTTTACGGAATCTATCAGCCGATCTCTTATAACGTTCTTGAGCCGTGGTCAGGGATTCCTTCAGAACCTCCAGATTTTGACTCATCGCAGTCAGCCTTTCCTCCACTGCTGGAACTGGAGAATTAATTGGAGACCTAGGTAAAATACATGGATGATAACCCAGATTGGCAAAGAAAGGTGTAAATTTAGTGGAGGCGTTCTGAGAATTATTATATGAAAATTCGGCTAACAGCAACAACTCCAACCAATCATCCTGGAGATGGCTTACATAGCATCTTAGATATTGTTCCAGCGTCTGGTTGGTACGCTCAGTCTGACCATTTGTCTGGGGATGGTAAGCAGAAGAGAGACAGACATTAATATTGAGTGCAGAGCAAAACCCCTTCCAGAATCTTGAAGTGAACTGTACTCCACGGTCAGAGATGATCTCATCCGGAACCCCATGCAACCGAAAGACATTCTGTATAACCAAGTTCACTGTATCTTTAGCTGAGGGGAGGCCGGTGCACGGAACAAAATGAGCAGCTTTAGTCAGGCGATCAACTACCACCATGATTGTATTCATGCCCCCTGATGTAGGCAGCTCCACAATAAAGTCCATTGATATAGACCCCCAAGGGTGGGATGGAACAGGTAATGGTTGTAGAAGACCCGTAGGTGCCACATGAGGAGTCTTGTAATGGGCACATACCTCGCAAGAGAGAACATAGTCCTTGGTATCCTTCAGGCAAGTTGGCCACCAGAAGAATTGGCTCAGGAACTCTTGTGTCTTCTGTACCCCCCTGTGACCAGCCAACTTGGAGTCATGTACCAACTTGAGGATCTGCAGACGGACGACCTCCGGGACGTAGATACGTCGATCTCTGAACCACATGCCACCCTTAAAGACAAGATTAATATCCACAGGTGGGTTGGTCAGAAATACATCACCTTCATAGGCCTCCCTGCACTCCTTCCACAAGTCCTGATCGTGGACAACTCTGATGAAATTGGCATCAGATAGAATGGTCTTGGACGGGGCTCCAGGTACGGAATCCGCAGCATGGATTCGGAATAAAGCATCAGCCTTCCCATTACGAGAACCTGGATGGTACGAGATAACAAAGTTAAATTGATTTAAGAATAAGTTCCAACGAGCCTGACGAGGAGAAAGACATCTAGCGGATGTAAGGAACTCTAGATTGCGATGGTCAGTTAGCACTATGATCTGTTGTGCAGCTCCTTGCAGATGATGCCTCCATTCTTTGAAAGCCGCAATAATAGCCAGCAATTCCTTGTCTCCCACGTCGTAATTCTTCTCTGCTGAGGTTAGTCTATGGGAAAAGAAAGCACAAGGATGTAGCAGACCCTTCTCTCCAGTTCTTTGGGAGAGAATAGCCCCGAAAGCATTATCAGAAGCGTCCACCTCCACAATGAAAGGATGTGTTGGATCTGGGTGTATCAACAGCGGTGCTGATGTGAAACAGATCTTCAGCCGATCAAAAGCTTCTTGAGCCTGTGATGACCACTTAAAGGGCTTTTCCTTCTTTGTCAAGGAAGTAATGGGACGGACAATATCAGAAAAATTTTGAATGAAGCGTCTGTAGAAATTTGCAAAACCAATAAAACGTTGGACCTCCTTAACGTTCTTGGGTGCCGGCCAGTCAAGGATAGCCTGAATCTTACCAGATTCCATGTTCAGCCCCTGGGGAGAGATGATATAACCCAAGAACTGTATCTCAGAACAATGGAACTCGCATTTCTCCGGCTTGATATACAGTTGGTTCTCTTTCAGACGTCTTAAAACAGTTTTGACATTTTCTTCATGTTCCTGTAGAGAGTCAGAAAAGATTAGTATATCGTCCAAATAGATCACCACAAACTGGTCCAACAAATCTCTGAAGATGTCATTAACAAGGTGTTGAAATGCTGCAGGGGCGTTACAAAGCCCGAAGGGAATCACAAGAGATTCAAAGTGTCCATACCGGAATCTGAATGCTGTCTTCCACTCATCCCCTGGACGAATACGCACCAAATTATAAGCCCCACGAAGATCCAGCTTAGAGAACACCTTAGCATGGCGGACTCTTTCCAGTAATTCGGGAATCAGAGGCAAAGGGTAACGGTTTCGTACGGTTACCTTATTGAGTTCCCGATAGTCAACACAGGGTCTCAGGGTCCCATCCTTCTTCTTTACAAAAAAAATAGGTGCCCCTGCTGGTGAGGAAGAAGGACGTATGAAGCCTTTGGCCAGATTTTCATCACTATACTCCTTTAAGGCTTGAAGCTCAGGTGCCGCCAAAGGGTATACGTGACCAAAAGGAATATCTGCCCCAGGAAGCAACTCAATGGAACAGTCATAATGCCTGTGTGGAGGAAGCTGATCTGCATTCTTCTTGTCACAGAGGTCAGAGAACTCTTTATATGCTGGAGGTAAAGAAAATACCTCTACATGTGGTTCTGTAGCCGTTGACTCAGGGACAGCTTCTGTTAACGCTGAGTTGCTCCTTGTTGGAAAGATAATCTCCTTTGTCTCCCAGTTGATAATTGGGTTCTGAGAACACAACCAAGGAATGCCTAAAATCACAGGAAAATGAGGAGAAGAAATTAGCAAGAAAGAAAGTTGCTCCTGATGATTAGGCTCCAACAAAATTTCAAGGGGTACGGTCTCCTGATCCACAGGCCCAGAGATTAAAGGTGACCCATCCACTGTTTCCATGGTAATTGGAGAGGCTCTTTGCTGAATTTTAATACCATGTTCCTTGGCAAATGCGATATCCATGAAATTGCCACCTGCACCAGAGTCAATCATAGCTGAACTGGAAATCCACTGTCCTGAACACAGGATCTTAATAGGGAGAGAACAGTGAGAGTTCTTTTCCTTCAGCTCCTTGGGGGGTCAAGTCATAGAAAGTGAATGGAATACAGCGTTTAAAGGCAGGCTACATTCAGAGAAGTCAGATTCATCATCACAGTTGTCATACTCCCCTATTGCTGCTAGCACCTTGTTAGGCCGTCTAGGACACTTAGGACAATTGATCAAGAAGTGGTCAGACTGGCCGCAGTAGAAACATAGACTTTCACGAAGGCGATGCTCCCGGCGCTCATTGATCTCGCGTCTCTGAATGGAATCAATTTGCATGGGCACCTCCTCCACCTCCCAAGATGTTTTACCTGCAGGCTCTTTGGAAGGAAGGGAAAAGTTAGAAATACGGTTATATGCAGCAAACTTCTCCTGCCAACGCTCAGTATGGCGAGTGTCTATGCGCACACAATGCTGTATAAATGTCTCTAGCTCTTGTGGTGACTCAGAGCGAGCTAGTTCATCTTTTATAATACTAGACAGCCCCCTTTTAAAAATAGGCAATTGTGCATAACTGTCCCAATTGGTATCTACCGCCAATCTCCTGAATTCAGTGGCATACTCAATAACAGAACGTTTAGCCTGGCGTAAAGACATCAAAGCAGATTCAGCGGTTGCACGGCGATTAGGGTCATCAAACATTAATGCCATAGCGGCCAAGAAATCATCCAAGTCATTTAACCGTGGGTCACGAGACTCAATCATCGGATTCGCCCAGGCGAGCGCTCGTGAGGTCAGTAGCATTATTACACACAATACTTTGGATCTATCAGTAGGAAAACGGTCAGCATGCACATCAAAATATAGCATACATTGATTCACAAAGCCACGAAATTTGTCGCGATCACCATTAAATCTGAATGGGGGCAACTTAGGTGGGCTAGCTGGTGGCGGTTGCCCAGAGGGTAAAGTCACTTGTGCAGCTATTTGCGTGCTTATGTCCTGAAAAGCCCATCCATACTGGGACTCTATGCCAGCAAGTTTGTTTTCCTGGGCTGCCATGCGGTTGCTTAAGTCCTGCAAAGTTTGTCCAAACACTTGTTGATAGTGTTCAAAGCTTCCAAACTTCTTTTGCAGACCTTCCACATCTTTCTGCAGTGACCTAATTATGGAAAACACCTGTTCTAATCTGCTCTCTGCAGTCATTGTTCCAGCAGTCTCCTTTTTTTTATGGCTAGATTATCCTGTAATAATTATAGGGGATAACTCAGGAGACTCTGCGTGGAACAAGACAACTACAGGACACAGTTTTATAAGTGGTAAAGTCTATATTATCACACGGTGATTCAAGCAGGTGCAGAGAGAAACTCAAGTCCACAACACTTGGTGCAAATATCAAATGCAGCTCAGCAGTCTATAGGAAACTTCAGAGGTAGATGCAAACAAACAGAGAGTCTATGAAGCACAGTTATTCTTGAGGAAACTTGACACGAATAGATCCTTGACTTAGTCCAGACACAGATAGATATGCTTATAGGCAGTTCAAATCATATCTTAGCTCAACCAGGGAGGCCTGGTTAATAGTCTCAGGTTATTGCAGAGCAGCACAGCTTACATGTCCAACAAATGCAGATGGAAGTAACACGAGCAGCAGATGAAGGAGGATTACTGAACACTGGTGTATGCAGCAGGAACTCAGAGCAGAGTAGCAGGATCACCACACAGGTTCACTGGAGCAGGTGCAGGTGCAAGGCCAGGGAGTAATCAGGAGCTGGATGCAAAGCAGAATAATCTAGCACAGACTGAAGGCTGGGGTGGAGTTTTATAGCAGGAAGACAAGTGCACATGAGACCAAAGACGCCATGTTGGAAAAGGGCAGTAATGCACAAAAGGTAAAAAATGTTCAGAATCCTGACAACAGGTGACTTACAATCTGCTTTCTGCCGGTTTCTGCCATGGTGCATAGAGTTACCCCCCACAACCTAAGTCTTCCGGCTTACCGGTATCTGCGCTTCAGCGTGGATGTAGCTCAGTCGCAGTTAAGCCCCAGTTCTTCACTCTCCTTTGCTCCTTTTCCTCCTTCACACTCTCCACAGCTTGTTCCATGCTTTTCTCTCCTTTCTAGGAGCTATAGCACCTCCGGTCGCTGCACGGCCCCACACTTTCCTCACAGGAGCTGCAGGTCTTCTCGTCTGCACGGCCCCTCTCCTCTGTCTCTCTCATAGACTGACTGCTTTCTCTCCTGCCAGAATATATATAGGGGAGCCACCCATAACCTGGATCAGAGCTCCCCTTCTGGCCAGGAGTAAGAACATGTTGCATGTTTGTGATACCTGATAAAGGGAATCCTTCTTTGCTTGCAAGCATGACATCACTCTCCCGTGAGGAAAGCAATGTCATTGCAACAACCAAGAACCTGGGGTGTTACACAGTGACCTCTCCAAATAAGCCATTGTTGATGTCTGCTAATAGGGAATGAAGTTTCATTTTAAAAACACATGGTACCAAGTCTGGCCTATGTTCCACACGTTGCCACGGTTCTAAATTTTGTGTAATCTCAGTGCACTTAGGATTGCATGTCATGGTGACAAACAGATCTGGCCGACCATACTTTGTTACTATACATATAGCATCCTGGTAGCGCTGTTGCATGTTTCTTGGACTGCTTTCAAAAGTTGATGGCAAAATTACTGTCTTTCCAATTGGGATACTCTTTTCAATAGATTTTTTTAGTAAATGTTCTTGGAGGAGGCAGTAATCTTCCACTTTTAAATCTTTCTGGTGCATTGTGATGTAATGTAGATGATTTGCCTCGATTTTGACGTATGCATCAACCAAATATTGCTGTGTGAGTTTGCCACCATTGAATAGTGGATGACATCCCTTCCTGACCGATAATACAAAGCTATAGTACTGAAGTTGAGTTATTCTTCAGGCACTATTTCCTTGTTGTTTTAGACCATCATACCAACCTTGGTCTCCATAAGGGAAAAAGATAGGATACAGCAGAGCATTCAAATTGCTATGGAGAATGCTGATGCTTTGTGTTTTGGAGCCAGAGGGTTGCGTGGATCAGGTTTTAAATGAATTAATTTGTCTTTATTGAAGGGAGGCTCACCATCTACATTGTGAAAGAATGTGTTGGGTTGTTGTAGCGACATGGATCTTGTGATCTATCTTGCTTAATAGCCATTGTGATGGACCTCATCTTCACCCGCCTTTGTTCCTTATCTAATCTCACAAACTCTCCCTTCCCCCTATCTGACCACCATCTACTCACCTTCTCATCCTTGTCCTCCTCACCTGCCCCCCATGTCCAGCCATTACCACATCCTCGCAGAAACCTCGCACATCTAGACATTCACAGGCTCTCAGACTCTCTTCTACCTATGTCCTCCATATCTTCACTGCACGACATGGACAGCGCCACAGCTTTCTATAACTCGACCCTCACATCAGCCATAGACTCAGTCGCCCCTCTCACACATGGCACAGTGCGACAAACCAATAGGCAACCTTGGCATAACAATGTCACAAAAAAACTTCAACAAGCATCCAGGGTTGCGGAGCAGCGTTGGAAGAAAACACGCCTGCCAGACGACTTCACTGCCTTCAAACAAGCTACATTTGACTTCAAATCAGCCCTCACCTCTGCTAAACAGACCTATTTCACTAACCTTGTATCTTCACTATCCTACAACCCAAAACAACTGTTCAGCACATTTAACTCTCTCCTCCGCCCACCACTGCCACCTCCATCTCCCTTCATCTCTTCCGAGGACTTTGCCACCTACTTCAAAAACAAGATCGACCAAACAAGGCAAACCTTTACTTGTCCACCACCCCAACCACTCCATATACCAGACCTCTGCCCTTCCCTAGTAACCTCCCTCTCCAACATCACTGAAGGAGAGCTTACTCGCCTCTTTTCCAAATCACACCTCACCACCTGTGCACTTGACCCCATGCCTTCCCACCTGCTCCACAACCTCACTAACACGCTTATTCCAGCCCTAACCCATCTCTTCAACCTATCGCTCTCTTCTGGTACCTTCCCCTCTGCCTTCAAACATGCCACCATCACACCCATCCTCAAAAAAAACTAACCTTGACCCAACTGCTATGCCCAGCTATCGCCCCATATCACTGCTCCCGTTTGCTTCAAAAATCCTTGAGCAGCATGTCCATGGTCAACTTTCCTCCCACCTCTCATCTAACTCTCTCCATGACAACCTCCAATCTGGCTTCCGCCCCCACCACTCCCCCGAAACTGCCCTGACAAAAATTACTAATGACCTAGTCACAGCCAAAGCTAACAGACAGTTCTCCATCCTCCTCCTTCTTGACCTGTCCTCTGCTTTCGACACAGTCGATCACTGCCTACTGCTACAGATTCTTTCTTCCCTTGGCATCAAAGACCTCGCCCTGTCCTGGATTGCCTCATACCTATCCAACCGCACATTTAGCGTTTCCCACTCCCACACTACCTCCTCATCCCGCCCTCTCTCTGTTGAGTCCCTCAAGGCTCTGTCCTAGGACCCCTACTTTTTTCCATCTATACCCTTGGCCTAGGACAACTCATAAAGTCCCATGGCTTCCAGTACCACCTGTATGCAGACGACACTCAGATCTACCTCTCTGGCCCAGATGTCACCTCTCTGCTCTCCAGAATCCCGAAGTGTCTGTCAGCCATATCCTCTCGCTTCCTAAAACTCAATGTAGACAAAACCGAATTCATCATCTTTCCCCCACCTCACGTATCCCCCCTACCCAATCTATCTATTATGGTGAACGGCATCACGCTCTCTCCCGCTCCTGAAATCCGCTGCCTCGGAGTAACTCTTGACCCTGTCCTTCAAACCTCACGTCCAAGCTCTTGCCACCTCCTGTCGCCTCCAACTCAAAAATATTGCCAGAATCCGTTCCTTCCTCAGTCCACAATCTACCAAAACTCTTGTGCATGCTCTCATCATCTCCCGCCTCGATTACTGCAACACCCTCCTCTGTGGCCTCCCCGCTAACTCTCTTGCACCACTCCAGTCTGTCCTCAACTCTGCTGCCCGTCTAATCCACCTCTCTCCTCGCTACTCCCCTGCTTCTCCCCTCTGCAAATCCCTCCACTGGCTCCCAATCCCCCAACAAATCCAGTTCAAACTACTAACACTGATCTACAAAGCCATCCACAACCTGTCCCCTCCCTATATCTCTGAACTAATCTCCCAATATCTTCCCTCACGTAATCTCCGATCCTCCCAAGACCTCCTTCTCTCCTCCACACTTATTCATTCCTCACACAATCGCCTCCAAGATTTTTCCCGAATATCCCCCATCCTCTGGAATTCTACGCCTCAACACATCCGATTATCCACCACCCTCAGATTCTTCAGACGGAACCTGAAAACCCATCTCTTCAGGAAAGCCTACAGCCTACAATAACCGAGCCGCCGCCTCACCACCGCCAGAGCCGCCGCCGCCTCACCCCTACCTTCTGTCTCTTCCCCACTATCCCATAGAATGTAAGTCCGCAAGGACAGGGTCCTCTCCCCTCTGTACCAGTGTGTTACTGTAAACCTGTTTACTGTAAATGATAGCTATAATTCTGTATGTAACCCTTTCTCATGTACAGCACCATGGAATTAATGGTGCTATATAAATAATAATAATAATAATAATAATAATAATAATAATAATTGTGATGGTTGGCATGACAGTTCTATTTTGATGAGCTTTGATCTGTTCTTGTTGTTTAACGTCACGCGGCATTTGATAGGCAGCAGTGAATGGATTGATAGCATTTAGTTGCTCAGCGATAATGTTTATCAATGTAGGATGACATTTTTCATTTTCTTTTTTTTTTGAGTCTGAGTTAATTTGCATTAGCGGTATCCAGTATATAAAGTTGAGCAAATTTTGGTTGGTCTTCGCCTGTTGGATGTAGTGCCTGTTCGATGATAGATCTGTCCATGTATGCGAAATAGTATGGGCCATATCCCGGTGGTGGTGAAATACTTGCTGCCATGGAGGCAAAAGCAAAAGAACTGTTGATACTGTGAATATTGTCCATGCAATTTTTGCTGAATTCACTTTCTCCTGTCATCAACTTTTTGAATTCTTCTGGATACTGGAGTATGGAAGCAAGAAATACAAAACAGGCAAAATAACTGTAACCATATAGTCATGATAACAGAAAATTTATCAAAAAACAGTTAACAAAGACCTGTTAATATGGATGATACGGAAAAACACCTATGCTGAATAAGCAAAAAACCACTAAAAAATGGTGCACAAAATCCATATAATGAAAAGTATAAATTTTATTAAATATAAGACAAAATTGACAAGGAAAACAGACAATGGTGGGTAAAAATAACCTACAACCAACATGGAGCGCATGGAGACCTGACAAAGCTCCTCATATACATCGTCATAGATAAACAAATATCAAACAGCGGCATTTTCACCCTGCATGCCAAGTCTATGCATGATGGCAGTATCTGCTAAGGCATACAGGTGCAGCAGTGCTTCCATAAATCTACATGTACAGAGTATGATTAAAACACCACCCATAAAGGGAACATACCGGCGATGTAATAGAGGAGAAGAGTCGGCTCCGGCCCACCCCGACGCGCGTTTCGGAGTATCCTTCTTCAGGAATCTCTGTACATGTAGATTTATGGAAGCACTGCTGCACCTGTATGCCTTAGCAGATACTGCCATCATGCATAGACTTGGCATGCAGGGTGAAAATGCCGCTGTTTGATATTTGTTTATCTATGACGATGTATATGAGGAGCTTTGTCAGGTCTCCATGCGCTCCATGTTGGTTGTAGGTTATTTTTACCCACCATTGTCTGTTTTCCTTGTCAATTTTGTCTTATATTTAATAAAATTTATACTTTTCATTATATGGATTTTGTGCACCATTTTTTAGTGGTTTTTTGGCTTATACTGGAGTATGGGTAGATGCACTTTCCCCTTCTGACAGCACTGAGTAAACGTTCCATCGGAAGACGTCTCAGCTCCAGAATTCAAAGATTGACAACTTTGACATAAATGGTTCATGGGACTGCAGCTGTGTCCGTGAATTGTGTTTTCATCATGGATTACATTTTTGTTTGTAGTTGAAGTTCATGTCTTTCTTTTTGTATGTGACTTATTTGCCGGCGGATGTTGATTTGTCGTAGCTGTTGTAGTCGCACTTCTCTCTGGCTTTCTATTTCAGCTTGTCGCTGTAGGCGGTGGGGTCCTGCATCGTGTGACCGTCTTCTTGCTGTGGCCAATGGACATTGTTCCTGAAGTAGCTTGCGTTGGGAGAATGCCTTCTTAGTTAACCTCATACACCTTGAGTTGTAAACTCGGCGGTGGGGTGTGCTGCTTCCAAAGGGTCATCTTGTGAGCATGGTATTGCTGATATGACTGCAGCTTTCTGTTTGCGGCTCTGTTGTTGCCTAATGGCATCCTGTAATAATCTAATGACTTTTGCATCAGGGGACTCATGTGCTTGACGCCTATGCTTATATGCATTGATTTTGTCCCAGCAATGCTGTTGCTCTTCAAGAGTCTCATCTGCCCTTTGTTGTCTTCGACGTTGTGCCTTTGCTGCTTTCCTTTCATTGTCATTGGCATACTTTTAGGAGGAGCCATGCTGGCATTGATATTTGCTTTATAAAGGGCTTTTCCCACAAACAAAAGTTCATTTTAACTTTAAGTTTTCATTTTTTTTTTGGGAAAAAGCTTAAACGCGAAACGCGCGTCAGGGGTGCCACAGTCATTTAAAGGTACAGAACTTATTTATCTTTATTGCCATCACCAAGGTTTCCTATCCCTGTTCCTGACTATCATGCCCCCTTCTTATGGATTTTTTTGCTGCATATGTCACAATTAGGCACTAATTGAAAACTTTTTCATACTTTTTTTGCGGCTGAATCATGTGGAGGCAGTTACTGTTATATAGATTGACAATGGAATATATATAAGGACTAGTGATGAGTGAATATACTCGTTACTCGAGATTTCCCGAGCACGCTCGGGTGACCTCCGAGTATTTTTTTAGTGCTTGGAGATTTAGTTTTTTTGCCGCAGCTGAATGATTTACATCTGTTAGCCAGCATAAGTACATGTGGGGATTCCCTAGCAACCAGGCAACCCCCACATGTACTTATGCTGGCTAACAGATGTAAATCATTCAGCTGCAGCAAGAATAACTAAAAGTCCAAGCACTAAAAAATACTCGGAGTGTTGGCATATGCAACAGATTAGGACTTATTATAAGTGAAAGGAGGACTTTACACTAACCAGACAGCAGATGGCGATAGTGTGTAAAGTTATATACTTGCTGTAATGTGGGGAGGGAAACTCTCAGTTGTTGGTTGTTTTCTTACTTCCTGATTATTTCTACTTCTTCATGAATGTATATGCCTCAGTGCACGGATTGTGTGACACTGAATTGTATCTCATGTTTATCCAGTATGAAGTAAATACTGTTTACTCAAGATATCTTGCTGATTGAAGCTCTCGTAACTACAGCGTGACTGCAAGAAGACACACTCTGCAACACGGAGGACCCCCGAGCATGCTCAAGAAATCTCGAGTAACGAGTACTCTGGGAGTATATTTGCTCATCACTAATAAGGATGTTACAAACACTGTAATGGGGCTTGTTATGTTTTTACTGCCTCACTATGTATGATATTTAAAAAAACATTTTTTGGAAGCTTCATTGCTCCACAAATTCATAGAATCTTCACTTTAAGTCTAGTAACGGCTCCATTCTTAAAGGTGATGATTCACCTGTAATTTGTGTACCTTTTTGGCTGTTTTTTGCATATTGTTGTCCCCATACTATTTTACTTTTAATCTTTTAATGTTGTATCAATACAATTTTAGTGTAATTTTATGGCAAATAGCTTCCCGTCTATTTTTTGATTTATCATTTTAAAAATTGTCAGTGTCTGACCGTGTACGGAACATACCACAGCTCCTGGACAGGGGAGGAAGCAAAAGACAATACTGACATTACAGCAGGAGATTGCAGAGGATACAGTCACCAAAATATTTTACCTCACAAAATGTATCTTCTGCGATCTCCTGCTGTAATGTCAGTATTGTCTTTTGCTTCCTCCCCTGCCCAGGAGATGTGGTATGCTCCGTACACGGTCAGACACAGACAATTTTTAAAATGAATATTCGTTCCTGGGAAAACTCCTATAACCCCTGTAAGGTTTCTCTTACTGAGAGTGTTGGGGGACACTCGCTTGACCGCGATATTTAAGCACACAGCACGGGTTTATAAAAGAAAGCAGTCCATACGGTTTATTAAGCCACATAAACCGGGTTAAGCACAGTTCATTACACAGAATACAACAGGCACCAACAGTCTCTTTGGTACCTGACTGGAGCTCCTGCTCCACCTTGCCGACTCTTCCAACAGCCTTTGGGTAAGCTGCCTAACGGGGATCACCAACTCGCCTGGTCCATACACAGTAGTCAGTCCAGATCTCACCGAAGGACTCCAGCTTCCCCACACTCTGTTCACACTCTTCTGGGTAAGCTGCCTAACGGGGATCCCCAACTTGCCTGTCCGGCACACAGTAGTCAGTCCGGACCTCACCGAAGGACTGCAGCTTCTCCACACCGTAATGGACACTGGCTCCGCAGATCCTGGTCGTCACCTCGTTACCACAGGTCCTGGACCCCGTCCTCCACCTATCAGCTTAGGTCCTGGACCCCGTCCTCCACCTGTCACAACAGGTCCTGGACCCCGTCCTCCACCTGTCACAACAGGTCCTGGACCCCGTCCTCCACCTGTCACAACAGGTCCTGGACCCCGTCCTCCACCTGTCACAACAGGTCCTGGACCCCGTCCTCCACCTGTCACAACAGGTCCTGGACCCCGTCCTCCACCTATCAGCTTAGGTCCTGGACCCCGTCCTCCACCCGTTACCTCAGGTTACCAGGATCACGCCAGTGGCCTAGTCCACGTTCTCAGGTGCTCTCCGGACCCTAGTCATTCCTAGGCCAATCCAGCACCATTCGGGACCCTAGTCATTCCTAGGACAGTCCCCGGGACCCTAGTCATTCCTAGGACAATCCCGCACCGTTCCCAGGTGCTTGCAGGACCCTGGTCATTCCCAGGCCAATCCAGCACCTTCACCGGTCAGGTCCATACACAGGTTCCACACAGGAACCACACAGGACCTGCCGGACACACCTCCCATGTGACCCACATCCTGGTCACATTATATACCTGAAACCACACCCCTGGATGTGTGTGTGGATGTGTGGTTAGTCTGACCCTCCCGTCTCTCATGACTAGCCTAGTAAGTCACCCAAACTTAACTATACACATTACAGAAACTCTTGAGGGACTACAGGTCCCAGCATAAACACAAAACATCAGACTTACTACGCAGACTCCCTCTGCGACACATATCGGCCATTCACAACACTGCCGATCACAGGTTCACCACGAATATCACCACAACAGATACGCCTCCATGCATATCCCGCAGAGCGCACAGAGCGCCCCCTAACTGCCACAGGGGTCACTACACCATCACATATCCTCCCCCTCTGTTCACACCCGTAGGGTTGAACACTTGACAAACACCTGAAATCTCGAGACAGGTCACACACACTCTCTTGTCCCACCAGACGAGAAGACTGTCTCAAACGGTTTTGAGCAACACTCATAATCATACTCATACCCTTATTGGGTTACCCCGCCCCCAGCGGTCAACACGTAGGCCTTAAGCTTTGGCCCTTAAGTCACAGTCTGTCTGTGTCACCAAACCTTTAGTCACTACATTTTCTCTACCAGGTCTCCCACCTAGGTCACTCAACACTGAGTTAACTGAGGAGTTACTGCCTCTAACTCTTCCTTGGCGATCAGCCATTCCACCAAGCCCAGGCGACTTTGAGCTTCCCTGGCTTGCTCCAAACGTCGAGTTACTTCATTATTCCACAACAGGATCATCTGTTTCATGCGGAAGCACCGTAGACGCATAATCTTCAGGACAGGTCCTCGCTTCACTGTGACTTCCTTAGTCGACAGTACCACCAACTGTTTCATCTCTAGTGCCCAATGCACACCATACGCTTTTACTGTCTTTTCAAAGGCTTCATGCACACTCTCACTGGTACATGCCTCTTGCGCCTCTTCGGGTACTTCTATCACACACTTGAAGAGTGGATCCTCACTTTCTTCAGGAACGGACGGCCCCTGTTTTGCCATCGACCTTTCCAACAAGACCTCTGCCACAACCGGGTGATTATCTTGTTCGGCTCTTAATGCCCACTCTTCTTCAGCTTTACCCTCTTCCAGACCCCTGGTCACGATAGGCATTAGCAGACGTGAGTCTTCAACCAGCATCTTCTTCTCTTGTAGAAGACCACTTAATGCTTCTCTGAGCCCTTTCACATCTTCCCTTAAGGCTTTGTTCACATCTTCCCTGGATAACGGGTGACCTCTGAGCTCCGAGACTTCCTTCTCCAGCTCATTCAGCCTGTGCTCAGCCTCTTGTCTAAGGAGCCTTTCTTTCTCACTGGCATCACCGTCTGAATGGGAGTCACCACCAATCGTCAGCACGGCACATGCCCTTGTTACTGGCCCTGACTTGTCACAGTCACCCCCAGAGTCTGTGTCACACTCCACAGTACGTTGACCCCACAAGTCACTCTCTGTCTGGGTGTCAGTTCCACTTGTTTTATCCAACAGACCACTACCAGTCATATTGTGGCATACTTCAAGTGACGTCAGGTCAGTTAGTTGGGCAATCGCATCTTTTCCCTTGGTCAGGCCTACATTAGGACTGTCACCTCTAGGGGGCGCATTCTCTACATTACTAACTGACATCCAAATTACACCCACAAACACGTCACCCTTTTCCCATAGTGCTACCAAATCTTGTCCTATTACCATAGGATACGGCAAGGTTGGGTCTACAGCCACCTCGCGGTATGTGGAAACCTCCGGTGCGACAATGTAGATAGTGGCTACCTGGAGATATTCAGTGTCCTCAGGTGACACAAAATCCCCTGGACGGGTTCCCAGCACAGACGCTTCTCTCCCTGGGTCTATCAACCCCCGCACACACTTTCCATTCAGCCAAAAAGTACACAGACGTGGCTCCTCACTGATTGCCACCCCTTTTTTGTCTCCACCCCCTTTTTGGGCAAGTGCTCCGCTTTTTACCACCACCCCGTTTCGGGATTCAGCCCCCCCTTTGGGATTCCACCCCTTTTTGGGCCATTACCCCTATTCGGGTTACCGCCCCTTTTTGGGCAACTATCTCCATTTGGGTTCCTGCTCACTATTAGGGATACTCCCCTCCCTGGGATACACCCCGTGAACTTCCCCACGGCACTCAGGCCCCAGTTCACACAGTACACCCCAACGTCTCTGGGCTTGTACTGGCCCTTTAAGAGTCTGCAAACAGAGAAAAAAAAATGTCCCTTTTTTTTTTTTTTCTCGACTCTTCACCAGCACCTGCTGGCACTGCCACAGCTCACGCTGCAGTCACACATAACCGGCAGCAACCACAAGTCACCGCTGCTGCCACTGCAGCTCTGGCTGCTACGGAACCTCTCGCTGCAACCGCGGCTACTCTCCACACGGCTCCACTGCTGCCGCTTGTCACCTTCGTGACCCCGCCAAGTCACAGCAGACGCTTGTCACCTTCGTAACCCCGCCGAGTTACAGCTAGACGCTTGTCACCTTCGTGGCTCTGCCACAGCAATTAACTCCACGTGCTAGCGGGATCGTTGCCAAAATTCTCCACCAATTTGTAAGGTTTCTCTTACTGAGAGTGTTGGGGGACACTCGCTTGACCGCGATATTTAAGCACACAGCACGGGTTTATAAAAGAAAGCAGTCCATACGGTTTATTAAGCCACATAAACCGGGTTAAGCACAGTTCATTACATAGAATACAACAGGCACCAACAGTCTCTTTGGTACCTGACTGGAGCTCCTGCTCCACCTTGCCGACTCTTCCAACAGCCTTTGGGTAAGCTGCCTAACGGGGATCACCAACTCGCCTGGTCCATACACAGTAGTCAGTCCAGATCTCACCGAAGGACTCCAGCTTCCCCACACTCTGTTCACACTCTTCTGGGTAAGCTGCCTAACGGGGATCACCAACTCGCCTGGTCCATACACAGTAGTCAGTCCAGATCTCACCGAAGGACTCCAGCTTCCCCACACTCTGTTCACACTCTTCTGGGTAAGCTGCCTAACGGGGATCCCCAACTTGCCTGTCCGGCACACAGTAGTCAGTCCGGACCTCACCGAAGGACTGCAGCTTCCCCACACCGTAACGGACACTGGCTCCGCAGATCCTGGTCGTCACCTCGTTACCACAGGTCCTGGACCCCGTCCTCCACCTATCAGCTTAGGTCCTGGACCCCGTCCTCCACCTATCAGCTTAGGTCCTGGACCCCGTCCTCCACCTGTCACAACAGGTCCTGGACCCCGTCCTCCACCTGTCACAACAGGTCCTGGACCCCGTCCTCCACCTATCAGCTTAGGTCCTGGACCCCGTCCTCCACCCGTTACCTCAGGTTACCAGGATCACGCCAGTGGCCTAGTCCACGTTCTCAGGTGCTCTCCGGACCCTAGTCATTCCTAGGCCAATCCAGCACCATTCGGGACCCTAGTCATTCCTAGGACAGTCCCCGGGACCCTAGTCATTCCTAGGACAATCCCGCACCGTTCCCAGGTGCTTGCAGGACCCTGGTCATTCCCAGGCCAATCCAGCACCTTCACCGGTCAGGTCCATACACAGGTACCACACAGGACCTGCCGGACACACCTCCCATGTGACCCACATCCCGGTTACATTATATACCTGAAACCACACCCCTGGATGTGTGTGTGGATGTGTGGCTAGTCTGACCCTCCCGTCTCTCATGACTAGCCTAGTAAGTCACCCAAACTTAACTATACACATTACAGAAACTCTTGAGGGACTACAGGTCCCAGCATAAACACAAAACATCAGACTTACTACGCAGACTCCCTCTGCGACACATATCGGCCATTCACAACACTGCCGATCACAGGTTCACCACGAATATCACCACAACAGATACGCCTCCATGCATATCCCGCAGAGCGCACAGAGCGCCCCCTAACTGCCACAGGGGTCACTACACCACCACATATATCACACCCCTTAATCCCATTTGATTTACTATTCCATCGAGGTGACCTGGGACTTAATTCCCAGTGACGGGATAGTACGTCATGGGCGATCAGCCGCGCTTACTGATTATTACAGCTGACATCCGGCACATTAACACCCCGGAACACTGCGATTAAACATAATTGCAGCATTCCGGTGGCACAGGGAAGCATTGCTCAGGGAGGGGGCTCCCTGCATGCTTCTCTGAGACCCTCGGTACAACGCGATGTGCTTGCTTTGTGCCGAGCGTCTCCTCCCTGCAGGCCCCGGATCCAAAATGGCCACGGGGCTCCTTCCGGGTCCTGTAGGGAGGTGGCTTTGCTGTGCAAAGTATCAGATCGATCTGACACTATAACATGATGTGTCGTCCCCCCCCGGGGCAATGTTATGACGTAAAAAAAAAAAATTACATATGTAAAGATAAATAATTTTAAAAATTCCTAAATGAAGAAAAAAAATTGTTCCAATAACAAAATAATAAAAGTACACATATTTAGTATCGCCGCGTCCGTAACTACCCAACCTATAAAACTGTCCCACTAGTTAACCCCTTCAGTGATCACTGTAAAAAAAAAAAAAAAAAAAAAACGAGGCAAAGAACAACACTTTATTATCATACTTCCAAACAAAAAGTGGAATAACACACGATCAAAAAGATGGATATAAATAACCATGGTACCACTGAAAACGTCATCTTGTCCTGCAAATTGCGAGCCACCATACAGCATCATCAGCGAAAAAATAAAAAAGTTATAGTCCTCAGAATAAAGAGTAATGTTGAGCATTCCGATACCGCAAGTATCGGGTATCGGCCGATACTTGCGGTATCGGAATTCCGATACCGAGATCCGATACTTTTGTGGTATCGGGAATCGGAATCGGAAGTTCCCAGGGTCTGAAGGAGAGGAAACTCTCCTTCAGGCCCTGGGATCCATATCCATGTAAAAAAATAAAGAATTAAAATAAAAAATAGGGATATACTCACCCTCTGACGCGCCCTGGTAGTAACCGGCAGCCTGCTTTGCTTAAAATGAGCGCGTTCAGCACCTTCCATGACGTCACGGCTTCTGATTGGTCGCGTGCCGCTCATGTGACCACCACGCGACCAATCACAAGCCGCGACGTCATCCCTCAGGTCCTAAATTCCCTTCAAGGAATTTAGGACCTGAGGGATGACGTCACGGCTTCTGATTGGTCACGTGGCGGTCACATGAGCGGCACGCGACCAATCAGAAGCCGTGACATCATGGAAGGTACTGAACGCGCTCATTTTAAGCAAAGAAGGCTGCCGGTTCACAGCGGTAAGGTCCAGGCTGCGTCGGAGAGGTGAGTATAGCAATATTTTTTATTTTAACTCTTTATTTTACACATTCATATGGATCCCAGGGCCTGAAGGAGAGTTTCCTCTCCTTCAGACCCTGGGAACCATCAGGGATACCTTCCAATACTTGAGTCCCATTGACTTGTATTGGTATCGGGTATCGGTATCGGCGAGATCCGATACTTTGCCGGTATCGGCCGATACTTTCCAATACCGATACTTTCAAGTATCGGACGGTATTGCTCAACACTAATAAAGAGATGCAAAAATAATTATTTTTTATATAAAATAGTTTTTATCGTATAAAAGCGCCAAAACATAAAAAAATGATATAGATGAGGTATCGCTGTAATCGTACTGACCCGAAGAATAAAACTGCTTTATCAATTTTACCAAACGTAGAACGGTATAAACGCACCATTCCCCCCAAGAGAAATTCATGAATAGCTGTTTTTGGTCATTCTGCCTCACAAAAATCGGAATAAAAAGCGACAAAAAATGTGACGTGACCGAAAATGGTACCAATAAAAACGTCAACTTGTCCTGCAAAAAAAAAATCTCACATGTGTACCAAAATATGGAAAAATTATAGCTCTCAAAATGTGGAGGCGCAAAAACTATTTTTTGCAATAAAAAGCGTCTTTTAGTGTATGACGGCTGCCAATCATAAAAAAACAGCTAAAAAAAATGCTATAAATAGTAAATCAAACCCCCCTTCATCACCCCCTTAGTTAGAGAAAAATGCTAAAACAAAAAAAAATGTATTTATTTCCATTTTCCCATTAGGGTTAGGGTTAGGGTTGGGGCTAAAGTTAGGGTTGGGGCTAAAGTTAGGGTTAGGGCTACAGTTAGGGTTGGGGCTACAGTTAGGGTTGGGGCTACAGTTAGGGTTAGGGTTGGGTCTAAAGTTAGGGTTAGGGTTGGGGCTAAAGTTAGGGTTTGGGTTTGGATTACATTTAAGGTTGATCTAGAAGCTATGACCACCAATCAAAAAACGATATGATAAGCAGGGTGTGACTAATAAGCTAAAATATAACTTTTAATATGTTGTGTAAAATGAAGTACTCAAAAGAAACACAACTTACAAACAACAATAAGACTCACAAAAATCACAGTCAGCTACATGCTGAATATACCACAATAGTTCAAAATGTCATTTAGCGGATCCGAGGGACCAGCAATTGTAACCTTATATCCCTCCAAGGATCTAAGAAGCTACTTGCTTCATTCAATATCTATACTCAGGTTGAAAACCACATTTAGAACATGATAGGTCACCAGCATAAGATCAAATGCAAAAGCTTCATTAATAATTGAAATCTATATATAAGAGGCATCGTGATTACTCACTAATCCCGCCCCCTGCACAGTAGCTCTGCCCCCCACACATCACCACACACAATCCCGCCCCCACCACATTACCACACATAATCCCGCCCCCCACCACATTACCACACATAATCCCGCCCCCCACCACATTACCACACACAATCCTGCCCCCACCACATTACCACACACAAATCTGCCCCCCACATCACCACACACAATCCTGCCCCCCACCACATTACCACACATAATCCTGCCCCCCCACCACATTACCACATGTAATCCCGCCCCCCACCACATTACCACACACAATCCTGCCCCCACATTACCACACATAATCCCGTGCCCCCACCACATTACCACACATAATCCCACCCCCCACCACATTACCACGCATAATCCTGCCCCCCACCACATTACCACACATAATCCCGCCCCCCACCACATTACCACACATAATCCCGCGCCCCCACCACATTACCACACACAATCCTGCCCCCACCACATTACCACACACAAATCTGCCCCCCACATCACCACACACAATCCTGCCCCCCACCACATTACCACACATAATCCTGCCCCCCCACCACATTACCACATGTAATCCCGCCCCCCACCACATTACCACACACAATCCTGCCCCCACATTACCACACATAATCCCGTGCCCCCACCACATTACCACACATAATCCCACCCCCCACCACATTACCACGCATAATCCTGCCCCCCACCACATTACCACACATAATCCCGCCCCCCACCACATTGCCACACATAATCCCGCCCCTCCACCACATTACCACACATAATCCCTCCCCCCACCACATTACTACACACAATCCTGCCCCCCCAACACATCACCAAACACAATCCCGCCCCCACCACATTACCACACACAATCCCGCCCCCCCACCACATTACCACACACAATCCCGCCCCCACCACATTACCACACACAATCCAGCCCCCCACCACATTACCACACACAATCCCACCACCCACCACATTACCACAAATAATCCCGCCCCCCACCACATTACCATACACAATCCCACCACACACCACATTACCACACATAATTCCGCCCCCCACCACATTACCACACATAATCCCACCCCCACCACATTACCACACACAATCCCGCCCCCACCACATTACCACACACAATCCCCCCACCACATTACCACACATAATCCCGCCCCCCCACCACATTACCACACATAATCCCACCCCTCACCACATTACCACACATAATCCCACCCCCCCCCCACATTACCACACATAATCCCGCCCCCCACCACATTACCACACATAATCCCTCCCCCCACCACATTACTACACACAATCCTGCCCCCCCAACACATCACCAAACACAATCCCGCCCCCACCACATTACCACACACAATCCCGCCCCCCCACCACATTACCACACACAATCCCGCCCCCCACCACATTACCACACACAATCCAGCCCCCCACCACATTACCACACACAATCCCACCACCCACCACATTACCACAAATAATCCCGCCCCCCACCACATTACCATACACAATCCCACCACACACCACATTACCACACATAATTCCGCCCCCCACCACATTACCACACATAATCCCACCCCCACCACATTACCACACACAATCCCGCCCCCACCACATTACCACACACAATCCCCCCACCACATTACCACACATAATCCCGCCCCCCCCCCACATTACCACACATAATCCCACCCCTCACCACATTACCACACATAATCCCACCCCCCACCACATTACCACACATAATCCCGCCCCCCACCACATTACCACAGATAATCCCGCCCCCACCACATTATCACAAATAATACCGCCGCCCCACCACATTACCACACATAATACCGCCCCCCCACCACATTACCACACATAATCCCGCCCCCCCACCACATTACCACACATAATCCTGCCCCCCCACCACATTACCACACATAATCCCACCCCCCACATTACCACACATAATCCCGCCCCCCACCAAATTACCACACATGATCCCGCCCCCCACCACATTACCACACATAATCCCGCCCCCCCCCACATTACCACACATAATCCCGCCCCCCACCACATTACCACACATAATTGCGCCCCCCCACCTCATTGCCACACATAATCCCACCCGCCCACCACATTACCACACATAATCCCGCCCCCCCACCACATTACCACACATAATCCCGCCCCCCACCACATTACCACACATAATTGCGCCCCCCCACCTCATTGCCACACATAATCCCACCTGCCCAACACATTACCACACATAATCCCACCCGCCCACCACATTACCACACATAATACCACCCGCCCACCACATTACCACACATAATCCCGCCCCCACCACATTACCACACATAATCCCGCCCCCACCACATTACCACACGAGGCTCTATCCCCACACATTACCACATGAGGCTCCATCCCCCCACATTACCACATGAGGCTCCGTACCCACACATTAATCATGCCATCATTAATCGGGTCCGATGCGCCCTGCTGGTGCATTTGTTTGGAGGCTTCAGCAGGTAACCATCTCTGCTTTTTTCTCTGTGATTTTTTTGTCAATTTTCTGGAGGATTTTTAAGTCCTCTTTGTGCGTCTGTGAGCTTTTACTCAGTGTTTAGCGTTAGGACCGGCAAAAATGTAAGGACCCTTGACGTGGGTTGCCGGCTTATGTATTGAGGCCCCAATATAAACTAATACCTTACATACATTGATATGTGTTTTTTTTGCACTTTATCTTGCAGGGCGCAGTCTGACCAAGATGGCTCTGTAAACTGTAGGCCTCTATTCTCACAGCATGCATTTTGTAGCACTGGGCAGCCCGCCTGTATGTGCATTAGTAATAGGCTGTAGACCAGATGCTCTGCATTGCCTGTGTGAACAATGCCACATACAGACTATTATCGCTTATCTTTTTGTGCACTAATGCCAAACAACCAATACTGGATTGAAAGTGGTTGTTTCATCGGTATTTTTTGCACCTGTGTTGTTGCCATCATTAATCGGGTCCGATGCGCCCTGCTGGTGCATTTGTTTGGAGGCTTCAGCAGGTAACCATCTCTGCTTTTTTCTCTGTAATTTTTTTGTACCCACACATTACCACACGAGGCTCCGTCCTCACACATTACCACACGAGGCTCCATCCTCACACATTACCACATGAGGCTCCGTCCTCACACATTACCACACGAGGCTCTGTCCCCACACATTACCATATGAGGCTCCGTCCTCACATTACCACACGAGGCTCCATCCTCACACATTACCACACGAGGCTCCGTCCTCACACATTACCACACGAGGCTCTGTCCCCACACATTACCATACGAGGCTCCGTCCTCACATTACCACACGAGGCTCCATCCTCACACATTACCACACGAGGCTCCATCCTCACACATTACCATACGAGGCTCCGTCCTCACATTACCACACGAGGCTCCGTCCTCACACATTACCACATGAGGCTCCATCCTCACACATTACCACACGAGGCTCTGTCCCCACACATTACCATATGAGGCTCCATCCTCACACATTACCGCATGAGGCTCCTTCCCCACACATTACCACACGAGGCTCTGTCCCCACACATTACCATACGAGGCTCCGTCCCTTCACATTACCACATGAGGCTCCGTCCCCACACATTACCACATGAGGCTCCGTCCTCACACATTACCACATGAGGCTGCGTCCCCACACATTACCACATGAGGCTCTGTCCCCACACATTACCATAAGAGTGTTATGACCTGGTGGTTAAGAGGCCACACTGATATGACCTGGTGGCTAAAACGCAACATGGGACGAGCTCTGAGGAGGTGGTATCTCTACTGACCGCAGTTCCTAATCCTAACAACAACACTAGTAATAGCCGTGGGATGTTCCTGACTCTCCCTAGACACCTCGTCACAGCCTAAGAGCTAACTACCCCTAAAGTAGGAAATAGAAAGCTATCTTGCCTCAGAGAAAACCCCCAAAGGAAAGACAGCCCCCCACAAATATTGACTGCGAGTGGAGAGGGAAATGACGTACACAGAAATGAAATCAGATTTCAGCAAAGGAGGCCAATACTAAACTTGATAGACAGAGAGAAAAGGATACTGTGCGGTCAGTATTAAAAACTACAAAATCCACGCAGAGTTTACAAAAATGAACTCCACACCGACTCACGGTGTGGAGGAGCAAATCTGCTTCCCCAGAGCTTCCAGCTAGCCTGAATATGACATAGTGACAAGCTGGACAAAAAGAGACATATTTGCAGAGCAATAGAGTCCAAACAAATGGACAAACAAGAACTAGCAAAAACTTATCTTTTGCTGACAAGGACAGGCCATAAGAGAAATCCAAGGAGAGAACCAAATCCAACCAAGAACATTGACAGCTGGCATGAACTAAAGCCCAGAGCAGGTTTAAATAACAAACCCAGGCAAGGTGATCAGTGGAGGCAGCTGCTACAGCTACCTAAAGGAGCAGCAGTTAAACTCGAAACCACCAGAGGGAGCCCAAGGGCAGAACTCACAAAAATACCATTAGCAACCACAGGAGGGAGCTCCAGAACGGAATTCACAACAGTACCCCCACCCCTTGAGGAGGGGTCACCGAACCCTCACCAGAGCTCCCAGGCCGATCAGGACGAGCCAAATGGAAAGCAAGAACCAAATCGGCAGCATGAACATCGGAGGCAACAACCCAAGAATTATCCTCCTGGCCATAACCCTTCCACTTGACCAGATATTAGAGCTTCCGCCTCGAAAAACGAGAATCCAAAATCTTCTCCACCACATATTCCAATTCCCCCTCAACCAACACCGGAGCAGGAGGATCAACGGAGGGAACCATAGGTACCACATATCTCCGCAACAAGGATCTATGGAACACATTATGAATGGAAAAAGAAGCTGGAAGGGCCAAACGAAAAGACACCGGATTGATAATTTCAGAAATCTTATAAGGCCCAATAAAGCGAGGCTTGAACTTACGGGAAGAAACCTTCATAGGAACATGACGAGAAGACAACCAGACCAAATCCCCAACACGAAGCCGGGGACCAACACACCGACGACGGTTAGCAAAACGTTGAGCCTTTTCCTGAGACAACGTCAAATTGTCCACCACATGAGTCCAAATTTGCTGCAACCTGTCCACCACAGAATCCACACCAGGACAGTCAGAAGGCTCAAACTGCCCCGAAGAAAAACGAGGATGAAAACCAAAGTTACAAAAAAAAGGCGAAACCAAGGTAGCTGAACTAGCCCGATTATTAAGGGCAAACTCGGCCAACGGCAAAAAGGTCACCCAATCATCCTGATCAGCAGACACGAAGCATCTCAAATAGGTTTCCAAGGTCTGATTGGTTCGCTCCGTTTGGCCATTTGTCTGAGGATGGAATGCTGAAGAAAAAGACAAATCAATGCCCATTCTAGCACAAAAGGACCGCCAAAACCTAGAAACGAACTGGGAACCTCTGTCAGACACAGTATTCTCTGGAATACCATGTAAACGAACCACATGCTGAAAAAATAATGGAACCAAATCAGAGGAGGAAGGCAACTTAGGCAACGGTACCAAATGGACCATCTTAGAAAAACGGTCACAAACCACCCAGATGACAGACATCTTCTGAGAAACAGGAAGATCAGAAATAAAATCCATGGAAATATGCGTCCAGGGCCTCTCAGGAATAGGCAAAGGCAAAAGCAACCCACTGGCACGGGAACAGCAAGGCTTAGCCCGAGCACAGGTCCCACAGGACTGCACAAACGAACGCACATCCCGCGACAAGGAAGGCCACCAAAAGGACCTAGCCACCAAATCTCTGGTACCGAAAATCCCAGGGTGACCAGCCAACACCGAACAATGAACCTCAGAAATTACCCTGCTAGTCCATCTATCAGGAGCAAACAGTCTCCCCACTGGACAGCGGTCAGGTTTATCAGCCTGAAACTCCTGAAGTACCCGCCGCAAATCAGGGGAGATGGCAGAAAGAATCACCCCCTCCTTGAGGATCCCAGCCGGCTCAAGAATTCCCGGAGAGTCAGGCAAAAAACTCCTAGAAAGGGCATCAGCCTTCACATTCTTAGATCCTGGAATATACGAGACCACAAAATCAAAACGGGAGAAAAACAGAGACCACCGAGCTTGTCTAGGATTCAACCGCTTAGCAGACTCGAGGTAAATCAGATTCTTATGATCAGTCAAGACCACCACACACTCCTTCCTTAAGAATACCCACAGGTTCAGCGACTCCAGGAGCATCAGGCACAAAGCTCCTAGACAGAGCATCGGCCTTCACATTCTTCGAACCTGGTAAATACGAGACCACAAAGTCAAAACGGGAGAAAAACAATGACCAGCGGGCCTGTCTAGGATTCAGGCGTTTAGCAGACTCGAGATACATCAGATTTTTGTGATCAGTCAAAACCACCACACGATGCTTGGCTCCCTCAAGCCAATGTCGCCACTCCTCAAATGCCCACTTCATAGCCAACAACTCCCGATTGCCGACATCATAATTACGCTCAGCAGGCGAAAACTTTCTGGAGAAGAAAGCACATGGTTTCATCAAAGAGCCATCAGAATTTCTCTGAGACAAAACGGCCCCTGCCCCAATCTCAGAAGCATCAACCTCAACCTGAAAAGGGAGCGAAACATCTGGCTGACGCAACACAGGGGCAGAAGTAAAACGACGTTTAAGCTCCCAAAAGGCCTCAACAGCCGCAGAGGACCAATTCATCACATCAGCGCCTTTCTTCGTCAAATCGGTCAGAGGCTTCACCACACTAGAAAAATTAGCAATAAAGCGGCGATAAAAATGATCAAAGCCCAAAAATTTCTGAAGACTCTTTACAGATGTGGGTTGAGTCCAATCATGAATGGCCTGGACTTTAACAGGGTCCATTTCAATAGCCGAGGGAGAAAAAATTAAACCCAAAAAAGAAACCTTCTGAACTCCAAAGAGGCACTTAGTCCCCTTCACAAACAACGCATTAGCACGAAGGACCTGAAACACCATCCTAACCTGCTTCACATGAGACTCCCAATCATCGGAAAAAAACAAAATATCATCCAAATACACAATCATGAATTTATCCAGATAATTCCGGAAGATATCATGCATAAAGGAATGAAATACCGATGGAGCATTAGAGAGCCCGAATGGCATCACAAGATATTCAAAATGGCCTTTGGGCGTATTAAATGCTGTTTTCCATTCATCACCTTGTTTAATACGCACGAGATTATACGCCCCTCGAAGGTCGATTTTAGTAAACCAACTGGCACCCTTAATCCGAGCAAACAAATCAGAAAGTAAAGGTAAAGGGTACTGGAATTTGACCGTGATCTTATTGAGAAGGCGATAATCTATACAGGGTCTCAAGGAGCCATCCTTCTTGGCAACAAAGAAGAATCCAGCCCCCAACGGTGACGAAGACGGGCGAATATGCCCCTTCTCCAAGGACTCCTTTACATAACTCCGCATAGCGGCATGCTCTGGCACAGACAGATTGAAAAGTCGGCCCTTAGGGAACTTACAGCCAGGAATCAAATTAATGGCACAATCGCAGTCCCTATGAGGAGGCAGGGAACTGGACTTGGGCTCATCAAATATATCCTGGAAATCCGACAAAAACTCAGGAACTTCAGAAGAAGGGGGCGAGGAAATTGACATCAAAGGAATATCACTATGTATCCCCTGACAACCCCAACCAGTTACAGACATAGATCTCCAATCCAGCACTGGATTATGTACCTGTAACCATGGAAAACCCAGCACAACAACATCATGCAAATTATGCAACACCAAAAAGCGAATATTTTCCTGATGTGCTGGAGCCATGTACATGGTTAACTGTGTCCAGTACTGAGGTTTATTCTTGGCCAATGGCGTAGCATCAATCCCCCTTAAGGGAATAGGGCTCTGCAAAGGCTCCAAGGAAAAACCACAGCGCTTGGCAAATTCTAAGTCCATTAAGTTCAGGGCAGCGCCAGAATCCACAAATGCCATAACAGAAAAGGACGACAATGAGCAAATCAGGATAACAGACAAGAGAAATTTAGACTGTACAGTACTAATGGTAACAGACCTAGGGGCCCTCTTAGTACGCTTAGGGCAATCAGAAATAGCATGAGCAGAATCACCACAGTAAAAACACAGGCCATTCTGACGTCTGAATTTCTGCCTTTCTGCTCTAGTCAAAATCCTATCACATTGCATAGGCTCAGGACTCTGCTCAGAGGACACTGCCATATGGTGCACCACCTTGCGCTCAGTCAGACGCCGATCGATCTGAATGGCCAAAGACATTGACTCATTCAGACCCACCATAACATCTTTAAGGGCTTCAGAAAGACCCTTTCTGAAAATCGCTGCCAGAGCATACTCATTCCATTTTGTGAGCACAGACCACTTTCTAAATTTCTGGCAGTATACTTCTGCTGCTTCCTGACCCTGACACAGAGCCAGCAAAGTCTTTTCTGCCTGATCCACAGAATTAGGCTCGTCATACAGCAATCCGAGCGCTTGAAAAAATGTGTCAATATTGAGCAATGCAGGATTTCCTGGCTCAAGGGAGAATGCCCAGTCCTGCGGGTCACCACGCAGCAAAGAAATAACAATCTTCACCTGCTGAATGGGGTCACCAGAGGAACGGGGTCTCAGAGCAAAAAACAATCTGCAATTATTTTTGAAGTTCAAAAATTTAGATCTATCCCCAGAAAACAAATCAGGAATAGGAATTCTAGGCTCTAATACCGGAGTCTGGACAACATAATCTTGGATACTCTGTACCCTTGCAGCGAGTTGATCCACACGCAAGGACAGACCTTGAACCTCCATATCAGCACCAAAATCCTGAACAACCCAGAGATTAAGGGGAAAAAAAAGACAAAACAAGCTACAAAGGAAAAAAAAAATGACTCAGAACTTTCTTTTCCCTCTTTTGAGATGCATTTAACACATTGTGGGCCAGCTGTACTGTTATGACCTGGTGGTTAAGAGGCCACACTAATATAACCTGGTGGCTAAAACGCAACATGGGACGAGCTCTGAGGAGGTGGTATCTCTACTGACCGCAGTTCCTAATCCTAACAACAACACTAGTAATAGCCGTGGGATGTTCCTGACTCTCCCTAGACACCTCGTCACAGCCTAAGAGCTAACTACACTATATTTTCAGATAATCAATAACCAATAATAAAACTTAACTTTTAATTAATTTTGATAAGATACAACAAACAACAATCACGACCTAAAAATATGTATGGCTGCAAAACAAAGATACAGGGTGCTCAATCTCCCTGGAGGGCTTGTCTAACTAGTCCCTACCTTACAGCAGAGGTTGGCACCCTAATAATCCTTCGCAATGGCGCCCCTGCTCAACGTAGGCTGCCCTATCTGTCCCTAATAGGCCCTATCGTGCAGAAGATAGTACAACAGCATGCAGCAGTCCATACACTACAGACAGCACAACAAAAAAATTTTGAGCAAAATATATATATATAGTATGGTGTACCTATGAGTATCTAATACAATACATCAGTCACTTACTTATATATGCACACCATACAATAACAGGACCTGTGCTATTCGTGTTTATAACACTTCAATATTGCACATTAGAACCGGCCCGTTCTGCAACTAGATGACCTGCACTGTACCTTCAGGATAAACAGCCTATTTGCGGGGGTTGGCGCCCTAAATACCAGCTGATACAGTCCCGCAGATTTTGGATAGACATTGTTCCCCACTGCGCCTGAGGGAGGATTGCCCCTACAGATCATCCTCTGATAGCATATAGATAAGTTCTTAGACCCTAAAATAATACGAGTGTGTCTCCTGATGAACCTATATGGGGAAACGCGTCGAGCTAAAACATACTTATGGGATGAACATGCTTGCTAATGTAAATTATTTTGTGAGTTGGTACTGAGCATTTTCTATGTATTTATATTTCATTATTGCACTATTTTCTGCACTTTATTCTGCTGTGCACTTTACCTGGTATTATTTGAGCTAATTAATTAGCTTTGGAATTTGATATATGTTATAGGTTTTTGTTTAGGGACAGTCGACTGGAGCGGGGGCGCCATCTGCGCAGGTATTTAGGGCGCCAACCCCCGCAAATAGGCTGTTTATCCTGAAGGTACAGTGCAGGTCATCTAGTTGCAGAACGGGCCGGTTCTAATGTGCAATATTGAAGTGTTATAAACACGAATAGCACAGGTCCTGTTATTGTATGGTGTGCATATATAAGTAAGTGACTGATGTATTGTATTAGATACTCATAGGTACACCATACTATATATATATATTTTGCTCAAAAATTTTTTGTTGTGCTGTCTGTAGTGTATGGACTGCTGCATGCTGTTGTACTATCTTCTGCACGATAGGGCCTATTAGGGACAGATAGGGCAGCCTACGTTGAGCAGGGGCGCCATTGCGAAGGATTATTAGGGTGCCAACCTCTGCTGTAAGGTAGGGACTAGTTAGACAAGCCCTCCAGGGAGATTGAGCACCCTGTATCTTTGTTTTGCAGCCATACATGTTTTTAGGTCGTGATTGTTGTTTGTTGTATCTTATCAAAATTAATTAAAAGTTAAGTTTTATTATTGGTTATTGATTATCTGAAAATATAGTGTCTCTTTTCGGTGAATTAAGTTAATATAAGACGCTGGTATCTGATTCTTTTCGGTGATAATTTAAGAGCTAACTACCCCTAAAGTAGGAAATAGAAAGCTATCTTGCCTCAGAGAAAACCCCCAAAGGAAAGACAGCCCCCCACAAATATTGACTGCGAGTGGAGAGGGAAATGACGTACATAGAAATGAAATCAGATTGCAGCAAAGGAGGCCAATACTAAACTTGATAGACAGAGAGAAAAGGATACTGTGCGGTCAGTATTAAAAACGACAAAATCCACGCAGAGTTTACAAAAATGAACTCCACACCGACTCACGGTGTGGAGGAGCAAATCTGCTTCCCCAGAGCTTCCAGCTAGCCTGAATATGACATAGTGACAAGCTGGACAAAAAGAGACATATTTGCAGAGCAATAGAGTCCAAACAAATGGACAAACAAGAACTAGCAAAAACTTATCTTTTGCTGACAAGGACAGGCCATATGAGAAATCCAAGGAGAGAACCAAATCTGTTATGTTGGGCTGGTGGTTAGGAACACTAGAAATGACCAGATGAGCAAACTAGCGATACAGGACGAGCTCTGGGAAGTGGGAGCTCTGCTGACCGCAACCCCTAATCCTATCACAACAACTAGAAATAGCCGTGGAGCGTTCCTGACTCTGCCTAGACGCCTCTTCACAGCCTAAGAGCTAACTACCCCTAAAGATAGAAAATACAGCCTACCTTGCCTCAGAGAAATTCCCCAAAGAAATAGGCAGCCCCCACATATATTGACTGTGAGTTAAGATGGAAGTCACAAACACAGGAATGAAATAGGTTTCAGCATAGGAGGCCAGACTTGACTAAACAGACTGAGGATAGAAAAGGTATCTTTGCGGTCAGCATAAAAAACTAACAAAAAAACACGCAGAGTGTGCAAAAGAAACCACCGCACCGACTCACGATGCGGTGGTGCCACTCTGCATCCCAGAGCTTCCAGATAACAAGATAAATTCATTATAGCAAGCTGGACAAAAACACAGTGGTAACAAATAAGCTAGCAGGGACTTAGATTTTGCTGAAATAGACGGGTCATCTGAAAGATCCAAGTGAACTGAACCAGTACTAGGACATTGACAGCTGGCATCAAGTAACGATCTGAG